>NC_092164.1:12537566-12760066 GCF_045791955.1 Oncorhynchus clarkii lewisi | reverse complement strand
ATGGTAAAACCCAGGAGTTGAAGCAGTGAGTCCTGTGCTCTATAGGACTAGAGCTCTGTATCAATGGTAAAACCCAGGAGTTGAAGCAGTGAGTCCTGTGCTCTATAGGACTAGAGCTCTGTATCAATGGTAAAACCCAGGAGTTGAAGCAGTGAGTCCTGTGCTCTATAGGACTAGAGCTCTGTATCAATGGTAAAACCCAGGAGTTGAAGCAGTGAGTCCTGTGCTCTATAGGACTAGAGCTCTGTATCAATGGTAAAACCCAGGAGTTGAAGCAGTGAGTCCTGTGCTCTATAGGACTGGAGCTCTGTATCAATGGTAAAACCCAGGAGTTGAAGCAGTGAGTCCTGTGCTCTATAGGACTAGAGCTCTGTATCAATGGTAAAACCCAGGAGTTGAAGCAGTGAGTCCTGTGCTCTATAGGACTAGAGCTCTGTATCAATGGTAAAACCCAGGAGTTGAAGCAGTGAGTCCTGTGCTCTATAGGACTAGAGCTCTGTATCAATGGTAAAACCCAGGAGTTGAAGCAGTGAGTCCTGTGCTCTATAGGACTGGAGCTCTGTATCAATGGTAAAACCCAGGAGTTGAAGCAGTGAGTCCTGTGCTCTATAGGACTGGAGCTCTGTATCAATGGTAAAACCCAGGAGTTGAAGCAGTGAGTCCTGTGCTCTATAGGACTGGAGCTCTGTATCAATGGTAAAACCCAGGAGTTGAAGCAGTGAGTCCTGTGCTCTATAGGACTGGAGCTCTGTATCAATGGTAAAACCCAAGAGTTGAAGCAGTGAGTCCTGTGCTCTATAGGACTGGAGCTCTGTATCAATGGTAAAACCCAGGAGTTGAAGCAGTGAGTCCTGTGCTCTATAGGACTGGAGCTCTGTATCAATGGTAAAACCCAGGAGTTGAAGCAGTGAGTCCTGTGCTCTATAGGACTAGAGCTCTGTATCAATGGTAAAACCCAAGAGTTGAAGCAGTGAGTCCTGTGCTCTATAGGACTAGAGCTCTGTATCAATGGTAAAACCCAGGAGTTGAAGCAGTGAGTCTTGTGCTCTATAGGACTAGAGCTCTGTATCAATGGTAAAACCCAGGAGTTGAAGCAGTGAGTCCTGTGCTCTATAGGACTAGAGCTCTGTATCAATGGTAAAACCCAGGAGTTGAAGCAGTGAGTCCTGTGCTCTATAGGACTAGAGCTCTGTATCAATGGTAAAACCCAGGAGTTGAAGCAGTGAGTCCTGTGCTCTATAGGACTAGAGCTCTGTATCAATGGTAAAACCCAGGAGTTGAAGCAGTGAGTCCTGTGCTCTATAGGACTAGAGCTCTGTATCAATGGTAAAACCCAGGAGTTGAAGCAGTGAGTCCTGTGCTCTATAGGACTAGAGCTCTGTATCAATGGTAAAACCCAGGAGTTGAAGCAGTGAGTCCTGTTCTCTATAGGACTAGAGCTCTGTATCAATGGTAAAACCCAGGAGTTGAAGCAGTGAGTCCTGTGCTCTATAGGACTAGAGCTCTGTATCAATGGTAAAACCCAGGAGTTGAAGCAGTGAGTCCTGTGCTCTATAGGACTAGAGCTCTGTATCAATGGTAAAACCCAGGAGTTGAAGCAGTGAGTCCTGTGCTCTATAGGACTAGAGCTCTGTATCAAACGTAAAAACCCAGGAGTTGAAGCAGTGAGTCTGTCTCTGAGCCTCTTGGTATCAATCATAATGCTCAGATACGGTCTGCGACGATAAGGGAGTGAACAGGATCCAGTTGCAGAGGGTAGTGTCCAGACCCAGGGTTCTGAGCCTGGTGTTGAGCCTGGAGGGTACTATGTTGTTAAATGCTGAACTGTTGTCAATGAACAGAATTCTTACATAGGTGTTCCTCTTGTCCAGATGTGGTACGGCATGTGAATAGCAATGGAAATGGCATGAGGAGGTACCGGTGTGAGGGGTTGTCATTTTGGGACAGAACAAGGGGACACACAGGGATCTGTCCAGCCAGTGTCTGACCTGTCTAGTGTCCACTTTTCTCAGCACCTGACAAACATTAACATGGAGACTCACCCTTCAAAGTGTCGAGATTCTAACACTGTGCGTGGATTAACTAGCCATAACAATGAGTTCATTTGAAAATAACACAAATGAAGCTACTAAGCTTAATATAGCTGAATATATCATTTTAGCTAACAGGTTGATACGCTTTGCTCCATATCGTCCTTTCTTGGGTAAATTGACAGGCCTTTTCCTGTTGAACAGAATTTTCAACAATAGAGAAATTCCAGCAACATCACCGACAAACCAACCAGATCAGAAAACTACAAAACAAATCTTTATTCTCCATTCACAAACTGAGAATCAGCAATGATCCTTCAATTACGATGGCACAGCTGTAGACAGAAACAAGCTGTAGAGTAGGAGAAACATCCTGTGTATTCTGACCCAGCCCTTGGTCATTAATCAGATATTTGTCAGCGAGAGCGACTCGAGGTTAGCCATGTTCCTCTGCCCTCTTATGTCTCAACTAGAACACAGCAGGGGAGTGGGAGGGAGAGGGAGAGGGAGATGGAGAGGGAGAGGGAGAGGGAGTATAACCTGCTGGAGGGATTGTCCTTCCTATGTAGCATTCCATCCCTCCATTATGCTGCAGAAATGTTTTAATGAGACATAACGCTGTTTGTAATGAGCGACCTACATAGCTATACAGTCTGGGGTAAATATACCTCTGTCTTCTCTTCTTCTCATGCCTTTTCCCTTTGATCCTGCCAGTGATTAAAATATGACTGGAGTGTTGTAGTGTAGTAGTGGCATGTGATGATGGAACGTCAGTTAATGAGGAGTGGATCATCTTCATTGTCTGCCCTGATGAACAAGGGCTGTTTGTATAGAATGTGGAGATTGATGGACCTGCCTTGTATTTCCTTACTCTATTTTGGTAATAATAGCGATCATTATTTGAATGTAAGCACCCTCCATTGCTGGCACCATGACTTTTATGTTAGCTTGTTGCACATTTGACGGACTTTACACTCCAAAACGGTTCACCTGTCTCCTAAGCGCGTGCGTCAGAGTGTTATGTTTCAGTGCTTTGACACAGCCAGTTTGCAGCACATGATTCTGAATCAACTTCCTTTTCAGTTTAGCTGCCAGACATGTAGCTGGACTGAATCATGGTTGAAAGTAACTGTTATTTTTATCACCCTGGACCACTAAATGTACCAGACCTCCCACATCTCTCTCTGTGAATGAGCCACACTAATGCAATGGTTTGTGGGCTGCGGGGGTTTCCATGTATTAGATAGGACCACAGATAATCAGTTCGGCGCACCTCAAGGTTAAGTACTTGTACCATTCATCTTTCCAATTAGCTATATCCCATTGATATGCAATGATTATATTTATCCAATTATATACTGTAGATCAAGGCATAATGTGCAATTTGATGGTGATATTATATATACATGATATAACCACCAGAGATTCTCCAGACTTTGATATGTGTATAAAAAACAGATAAAACGCAATGAAGAGCTTCCATCTAGCATAACAATGAGCTTTGAATTGGAGGAGTTAACAGTCGGGGGTAAGGGGGGGGTCATGCCTGCCTAGCAGTGAGTTAGCCCATGGGGACTAGGTGATGAGCAAATGTACTAGACATCTGTGGGGCTGGATTACAATAGCCCAAGCTCATTGCCAGACCTGGAAAAAGAAAAACATTTTGAAATGAAGGAGAAATAATCCACTAAAGCCCATCGTTAATTGACATTGATTTTTTCAGCTTTCCAATTCCAATACACTGGTTATTCCACACCCCCACTCTGCTGAGAACTCTGACTGCTGCATTGTTTTAGAAGAGGATTCATCTAGGATGGAGGGGGGTTTTATCCAGCCAGTTGATCTGAATGGGAGAGTTTGCTAGTGCATTTAATTACTCTATCACACAGCTATGATGAAATGTTAAGCTGCATGTTCGTACATTTTATGACGTGCATCTTTCAAAAATACATTGGTTGTCATAATTTTATCATTATTTCTAAAGGATGAAGGAATATACAATACTGGCATGCCCAGGAAATAATGACAATAGAATGGTTAGTTACATCATACAGGATTCCTGTTTGTTAGTTACATCATACAGGGTTCCTGTTTGTTAGTTACGTCATACAGGGTTCTTGTTTGTTAGTTACATCATACAGGGTTCCTGTTTGTTAGTTACATCATACAGGATTCCTGTTTGTTAGTTACATCATACAGGATTCCTGTTTGTTAGTTACATCATACAGGGTTCCTGTTTGTTAGTTACATACTACAGGATTCCTGTTTGTTAGTTACATTATACAGGATTCCTGTTTGTTTGTTAGTTACATCATACAGGATTCCTGTTTGTTAGTTACATCATACAGGATTCCTGTTTGTTAGTTACGTCATACAGCGTTCCTGTTTGTTAGTTAAGTCATACAGCGTTCCTGTTTGTTAGTTACGTCATACAGCGTTCTTGTTTGTTAGTTACATCATACAGGATTCCTGTTTGTTTGTTAGTTACGTCATACAGGGTTTCTGTTTGTTAGTTACGTCATACAGCGTTCCTGTTTGTTAGTTACGTCATACAGGGTTCCTGTTTGTTAGTTACGTCATACAGCGTTCCTGTTTGTTAGTTACGTCATACAGCGTTCCTGTTTGTTAGTTACGTCATACAGCGTTCTTGTTTGTTAGTTACATCATACAGGATTCCTGTTTGTTAGTTACATCATACAGGATTCCTGTTTGTTAGTTACATCTTACAGGATTCCTGTTTGTTAGTTACATTATACAGGATTCCTGTTTGTTAGTTACATTATACAGGATTCTTGTTTGTTAGTTACATCATACAGGATTCCTGTTTGTTAGTTACATCATACAGGATTCCTGTTTGTTTGTTAGTTACGTCATACAGGGTTCCTGTTTGTTAGTTACGTCATACAGCGTTCCTGTTTGTTAGTTACGTCATACAGCGTTCCTGTTTGTTAGTTACGTCATACAGGTTTCCTGTTTGTTAGTTACATCATACAGGGTTCCTGTTTGTTAGTTACATCATACAGCGGTCCTGTTTGTTAGTTACATCATACAGGATTCTTGTTTGTTAGTTACATCATACAGGATTCTTGTTTGTTAGTTACATCATACAGGATTCCTGTTTGTTAGTTAGTTACATCATACAGGATTCCTGTTTGTTAGTTACATCATACAGGATTCTTGTTTGTTTGTTAGTTACGTCATACAGGGTTCCTGTTTGTTAGTTACATCATACAGGATTCCTGTTTGTTAGTTACATCATACAGGGTTCCTGTTTGTTAGTTACGTCATACAGCGTTCCTGTTTGTTTGTTAGTTACATCATACAGGATTCCTGTTTGTTTGTTAGTTACGTCATACAGGGTTCCTGTTTGTTAGTTACATCATACAGGATTCCTGTTTGTTAGTTACATCATACAGCGTTCTTGTTTGTTAGTTACGTCATACAGCGTTCCTGTTTGTTAGTTACGTCATACAGCGTTCCTGTTTGTTAGTTACGTCATACAGGGTTCCTGTTTGTTAGTTACATCATACAGGATTCCTGTTTGTTAGTTACATCATACAGGATTCCTGTTTGTTTGTTAGTTACATCATACAGGATTCCTGTTTGTTAGTTACATCATACAGGATTCTTGTTTGTTAGTTACATCATACAGGATTCCTGTTTGTTAGTTACGTCATACAGGATTCCTGTTTGTTAGTTACATCATACAGGATTGCTGTTTGTTTGTTAGTTACATCATACAGGATTCCTGTTTGTTAGTTACATCATACAGGATTCCTGTTTGTTTGTTAGTTACATCATACAGGATTCCTGTTTGTTAGTTACATCATACAGGATTCCTGTTTGTTAGTTACATCATACAGGATTCCTGTTTGTTTGTTAGTTACGTCATATAGGGTTCCTGTTTGTTAGTTACGTCATACAGCGTTCCTGTTTGTTAGTTACGTCATACAGGGTTCCTGTTTGTTAGTTACGTCATACAGCGTTCCTGTTTGTTAGTTACGTCATACAGCGTTCTTGTTTGTTAGTTACGTCATACAGGGTTCCTGTTTGTTAGTTACGTCATACAGCGTTCCTGTTTGTTAGTTACATCATACAGGATTCCTGTTTGTTAGTTACATCATACAGGATTCTTGTTTGTTAGTTACATCATACAGGATTCCTGTTTGTTAGTTACATCATACAGGATTCCTGTTTGTTAGTTACATCATACAGGATTCCTGTTTGTTTGTTAGTTACATCATACAGGATTCCTGTTTGTTAGTTTGTTACATTATACAGGATTCTTGTTTGTTAGTTACATCATACAGGGTTCCTGTTTGTTAGTTACATTATACAGGATTCTTGTTTGTTAGTTACATCATACAGGGTTCCTGTTTGTTAGTTACATCATACAGGATTCTTGTTTGTTAGTTACATCATACAGGATTCCTGTTTGTTAGTTACATCATACAGGATTCCTGTTTGTTAGTTACATCATACAGGATTCCTGTTTGTTAGTTACATCATACAGGATTCTTGTTTGTTAGTTACATCATACAGGGTTCCTGTTTGTTAGTTACATCATACAGGGTTCCTGTTTGTTAGTTACATCATACAGGGTTCCTGTTTGTTAGTTACATCATACAGGGTTCCTGTTTGTTAGTTACATCATACAGGGTTCCTGTTTGTGATGGAATTCGTATTTTCCATTGCATGAACACAAATGAGGGACTGTGACAGCTTTCCTCGACAAGACTAAAACTGTCTGTCTGTATTAATCTGTTTCATTATCGGTTCTTTTAAGTAGCAGCTTTGTGAGGAAACGTTGCATGAAAAGTGACTATCCCTGGGGAACTTCAAGTGTTCAACTCCAAAAGCCTTGACTGACGGCTGGAAAATAAACGCACAACTCTGTGTTAATCTGTGAAAGGTGTCTGTTTCCTCTTGGATGTGTACTCTAAATGCCTGGTTGTGATGTTGTGGGAGTGGATATATGACATTGTGTTTGGGGAGGGAGACAGGAGGAGTAGTGGACCAGCAGTAGAGATCAGTAAAACCTGAAGGAAAGTTAAATGGAGCTTTTCTACAGCTATAGATTCATGAAACCAACAACAGGTCTAAGAGCACTGGAAGGGCTGGAGGAGTGCTGCAGCGTATTATCTCTAGGGTTATATGGAGCACATGGGTCAATATACATCAATTATATGTGTTGTTTTGGAAAAGGTTTTGTAGTCTTGTAACAGACTTCAAATTAGCACTGCAACTAATTATGGGAATATCACGCAAAGCACATGTGAAGCTTGACGCTATAGATCATGGTCTGTACCATATCAGACTACTTCTCATCATGGCTCTAGCAGCCTTTTTCCCCCATAGCAGGGAAGGAAATCTGACCTCTGACCTCTCTTCTTCACTGCGTCCGTCAGCCCAGGGCAAAACCAGAGCTTTGGCAGAGCTGCCCATGTCAGACGCCAACACTGATCACAGCAACAGCAACAAGGCAACTGGCATCCCCGGGGCATGCATTTTAAAACCCTGCTGCCCGCAGGCTTCAGATGGGCATTCAATATTTCAATATGAGCAAAAGCTTTTTTATATCCTTCCTGTCCACTTCATTGGCGCTTCATGAGACTCTCCATGAGCTCATTTAAGTTTCCAGTAGAAAACGCACCATGGTTCGAGAACTTATTAGTGCATACTATAGCCTATATTTACAGGGTGGTTGAGACGTGCTTAGCTCCTAGTTTGATAAAGTAACCGTGTCAGCAAATAAGGCTGTGCGATCCCAAGATGTCAACGATGTGTCACATCTCCTCCTCTCATCACACCTCTGTTCCTTTTTTCTCTCTCTTTTTCTTGTTATGTCCTCCCACACCATCATAAACCAACCCATGATTTGCCATATCTTTCATCCCTCCCTCCCTCCCTCCCTCCTCCCGTTCCTTCCATTCCTTGATATAGCTACAAAGATTCCCCTGGTCTGTCTCTATAATCATAGAGACGGATAGAGCCACCCCTTTGATCTCCGCCACCATGGCAGACCAGCACTGTGTTCTAGAACTCGGTCTGCCGGGCGACTGACCTGCAGGAACGCTCACTGTGTTAGGAGTGTAAGGCACGCTGCTCAAAGCCACTCATACCTCATTCCATCATCAGGTCGTCATTGCAAATAAGAATGTGTTCTTAACTGACTTACCTGTATAAAGGTGGAAAGAATGATCAGCTGTAGCGTCTTTGCATCCCGCCCCCATTCTCTACCTGTCCAGGAGAAAGATGGCTGAAAGGTACTGACAACCTCATCTGTAAAAGCAGGGCAAGATGCATAGCAAGTTGTCGAAGAATATTCTCTGAATGATATTCTAATAAGATTAATGACAGTAAATTCACTGCTGCTGACATCCATTTATACTGAACAAAATTATAAACGCAAAACATTTCAAAGATTTTACTTAGTTACAGTTCACATAAAGAAATCAGTCAATTTAAATAAATGAATTAGGCCCTATTCTATGGATTTTACTTGTCCGGGAATAAAAATATGCATCTGTTGGTCACAGATGCCTTAAAAAAAGGCAGGGCAATGGTACGTCAATGGGACTCAGGATCTCATTGCATTATCCCTGTGCATTCAAATTGCCATCGATAAAATGCAATTGTGTTTGTTGTCCGTAGCTTATGCCTGCCCATACCATAACCTCACTGCCACCATGGGGCACTCTGTTCACAACGTTGACATCAGCAAACCACTCACCCACACGACTCCATACATGTGGTCTGCGGTTGTGAGGCCGGTTCGACGTACTGTCAAATTCTTTAAAACAATGTTGGAGGTGGATTATGGTAAAATTAACATTCAATTCTCTGGCAGCAGCTCAATTGCATGCTCCCTCAACACTTGAGACATCTGTGGCATTTTAGAGTGCCTTTTATTGTGTCCAGCACAAGGTGCACCTGTGTAATGTTCATGCTGTTTAATCAGCTTCTTGATACGCCACACCTGTCAGGTGGATGGGTTATCTTGGCAAAGGGGAAATGCTCACTAACAGGGATGTCAACAAATTTGTGCACAAAATTAGAGAGAGAAAAGCTTTTTGTGTGCATGGATTTTTTTCCCAGCTCATGAAACATGCTACCAACACTTTGCATGTTGTGTTTATAATTTTGTTCAGTGTACATTAAAGCCTAGAGTCACTCTGAGATGGCTGTACTATACATTACCAATACAGAATGACATCAAGACTCAATATTAGACTTTACAAGAGCATAACAGTGTATAAGGCATCACTGCTGTATTCCTAGTGCCAGTGTGTGTAGAGTGTGGATACATTAACTTGAGCAGGAAAACTCTTGGGTTAGTAAGGCATTGACCGAAAGCTTGACTGCTTGACAATTCCAGTCATTCTATGTCAGATACTATGTACCAGAGGTGGGACCAAGTAATTGTTTTACAAGTCACCAGTAAGTCTCAAGTCTTAGCCCTCAAGTCAAGTCCCAAGTCAAGACAGGCAAGTCCGAGTCAAGTCTCAAGTCAAGTCCGTCAAGTATTAAGTCAAGTCTCATGTCCTAAACTTTGAGTCATAATGTGTTCTTCATCAAATGTAATACCATTTCATATTTTTAACAATAGTAATAGTTAGTATATTACATTTACGCAAATCATGAATGCTTAAAAAAATATCTATATAATTATTACTTTCCAAATAAACGTTATATATCCATGGAAATACATGGGTAGCCATGAGGTAGCCCCCCCCCCCCCCCCCCCCCACACAATGGTGATCGGTTATCGAGGATCGCAATCGGGCAGTGTAGGCTTGTACACAATCGTCCAACCTTAACACACACACACTCTCACTCACTCTCTTTGTGGTTAGGGTAGGCTAACGTATGTCAATGGTTGAAGGAACAGAAGTAACATCAAGCAGGAGTTAGGCTACCAACTGCCTAGCCAGTTGTAGCTCAATCTTGGGTGCAATGACACTGTTCCCGCACTGACTGACTGTGTGGAGGCTCATTGATTTAACGTTACGTTAGCCTACATGATACACCAGTAAAGTAATAAAATATATAGCTGTCGGCTATATTAGCCACGACTTACCGTTCTTGGTGCAGCGTCAAATGTTGAACAAAGTTGAAAATTGTTGCTGCCTCCGTCTGTAATTTTCTTCCTGCATGTTTTGCAAGTTGCAATCCGTTTTTTGTTGATACAGCGGAGTCTTTATATCTGAAAATAATAATTTGGGATATAATTTTTCCAAGGGCTCCATCTGAATTCACCCGCCGACATTCCTCTGCACTGCCAAGCACAACTTATTCTCAGCTGGCACAGTATGCATGGACCTACATTGGCTGCTGTCCGTTTCAAACTGTAATCCATTAAATGAAGAGTTGATGCGCTGCACACTTTTTATAATAGCATCATTTTCATATTTGGGCTTGGGGAGGGTATCAAGTCAGGTCGAGTCATATGGCTCAAGTCCAAGTCAAGTCACGAGTCATTGGTGTTAAAGTCAAAGTCGAGTTGCATGTCATCATATTTGTGACTCGAGTCTGACTCGAGTCCAAGTCATGTGACTCGAGTCCAGACCTCTGCTATGTACTGTATGATTGTATCAGAAAATAAAACGTGTAATATATAAATATTTAAAATATAAAATATATATAAATGTCTTTCCCCAACAGCTGTATATTGCAAAAGAAACATCTCGCTGATGGATGGTTCTATGTTTTATTTGTGTTTCCTGCTACAGCAGATCTACTGGGGTTTACAGTATATCAAATCAAAATCAAATCAAATAGTATTTGTCACGTGCTGAATACAACAGACTTTACAGTGAAATGCTTACTGCTATGTATTGACCGACTGTGGTTTACAGTATGCATGGACCTACTGTGGTTTACAGTATGTATGGACCTACTGTGGTTTACAGTATGTATGGACCTACTGTGGTTTACAGTATGCATGGACCTACTGTGGTTTACAGTATGTATGGACCTACTGTGGTTTACAGTATGTATGGACCTACTGTGGTTTACAGTATGCATGGACCTACTGTGGTTTACAGTATGTATGGACCTACTGTGGTTTACAGTATGCATGGACCTACTGTGGTTTACAGTATGTATGGACCTACTGTGGTTTACAGTATGTATGGACCTACTGTGGTTTACAGTATGCATGGACCTACTGTGGTTTACAGTACACATGGACCTACTGTGGTTTAAAGTATGCATGGACCTACTGTGGCTTACAGTACACATGGACCTACTGTGGCTTACAGTACACATGGACCTACTGTGGTTTACAGTATGCATGGACCTACTGTGGTTTACAGTACACATGGACCTAAGAATTTGTTCTTAACTGACTTGCCTAGTTAAATAAAGGTAACATTTTAAAAAACAGTATGTATTAAAGGCAGTTCTCACTGGTAGTTATTTTGGGTATCTTCTTTCCTTATAGTCAAACTGCTACTTCTCTTATCCCTAGATGGCATAGCAGTCAGGCGTCCTTTGTCCTCATCTTGTCGTGTCCCGTATATATATATATTTACACCTTTCTTCGCATATCTTCTATATATTTTATTTTCCAAAAAGTCAACTTCAAAACATTCTCCTGCAATCCACCTCACGAATTTAAAAAAGTGTTATTTACCTCAAATCTGAAATCCACAATAGAAGCTAGCCAGAAGCTAACCAGAAGCTAACCAGAAGCTAGCCAGAAGCTAGCCAGAAGCTAACCAGAAGCTAGCCAGAAGCTAGCCAGTTTACTGGCTAACGTTAGTATTCAGCTAACCACGGTTTGTGGTCATCAGCTATCCTTTAGCTCGAAAATCTAATGGCAGTTTTGTACAACGCGACTCAGACCAGAACATACCGGACCTATTCTTCTCTCCATATCCCCGGATTTCAACCGCAAGCTCTGGAAATTTACACCTGGATCTCGCAGCTAGTTAACATAGCTGCTATCCGTGTGACTATTGGCTTACGTCGATCCCGGAGCAAACATCAATTATTTCAGAGCTAGCCAGCTGAAGAGTTCCATCAGCCACTCCTGGGCTACAATCACTTATCCGGACCTGTTTTACTGCCGACGCGAAGCCCCAGCGGGCCTTCACGACTGGACTACCGACGTTATCTGCCCGAGGGAGTTATCCAACTGGCCCCTCCGTCGCGACGTTAGCTGAACGCCCATCTGCGGCCCGCTAATCGTTAGCTGTCTTATCGGCTGCTATCTGAATAGGTCTATCGGACAATTTTTCTTGGGTCACTATAACTATCTCGTTTGCCAATTGGATTGATCCCCTCTACCACACAGAACCCCACTAATCTACCGACGGAAACGCACCAGGTGGCTAAAAACTGACCTCCATCCTATGCTAGCTTGCTACCGATGGCCCTGCTAGCTATCTAAATCGCTGTGACCCCAACCAACCTCACTACTCACTGGACCCTTATGATCACTCAACTAAGTATGCCTCTCCTCAATGTCAATATGCCTTGTCCATTGCTGTTCTGGTTAGTGTTTATTGGCTTATTTCACTGTAGAGCCTCTAGCCCTGCTCACTATACCTTATCCAACCTTTCAGTTCCACCACCCACACATGCGATGACATCACCTGGTTTCAATGATGTTTCTAGAGATATTGTACCTTATACCTTGAAGCTATTTTATCACCCCCAGAAACCTCCTTTCACTCTCTGTTCCAGACGTTCTAGACGACCAATTCTCATAGCTTTTAGCCGTACCCTTATCCTACTCCTCCTCTGTTCCTCTGGTGATGTAGAGGTGAATCCAGGCCCTGCAGTGCCTAGCTCCACTCCTATTCCCCAGGCGCTCTCTTTTGATGACTTCTGTAACCGTAATAGCCTTGGTTTCAGGCATGTTAACATTAGAAGCCTCCTCCCTAAGTTTGTTATATTCACTGCTTTAGCACACTCTGCCAACCCGGATGTTCTAGTCTGAATCCTGGCTTAGGAAGACGACCAAAAATTCTGAAATTTTCATCCCTAACTACAACATTTTCAGATATGATAGAACGGCCAAAGGGAGCGATCTACTGCAAAGATAGCCTGCAGAGTTCTGTCCTACCATCCCGGTCTGTACCCAAACAATTTGAACTTCTACTTCTAAAAATCCACCTCTCTAAAAACAAGTCTTTCACCGTTGCCGCCTGCTATAGACCACCCTCTGCCCCCAGCTGTGCTCTGGACACCATAACTGATTTCCCCCCATCTATCTTCAGACCTCTTGCTACTAGGCGACCTAAACTGGAACATGCTTAACACCCCAGCCATCCTACAATCTAAGCTTGATGCCCTCAAACATACCAGGTACCATCCCAAAGCTGTAAACATGGGCACCCTCATAGATATCATCCTAACCAACTTGCCCTCTATTTACAAGATCTCAGTGATCACTGCCTCATTGCCTGCATCCGTAATGGGTCAGCGGTCCAACGACCTCCACTCATCACTGTCAAACGCTCCCTGAAACACTTCAGTGAGCAGGCCTTTCTAATCGACCTGGCCGGGGTATCCTGGAAGGATATTGATCTCATCCCGTCAGTAGAGGATGCCTGTTTGTTTTTTTTAAATGCATTCCTAACCATCTTAAAAAAGCATGCCCCATTCAAGAAATGTTGAACCAGGAACAGATATAGCCCTTGGTTCTCTCCAGACCTGACTGCCCTTAACCAACACAAAAACATCCTATGGCGTTCTGAATTAGCATCGAACAGCCCCCGTGATATGCAACTTTTCAAGGAAGCTAGAAACCAATATACACAGGCAGTTAGAAAAGCCAAGGCTAGCTTTTTCAAGCAGAAATTTGCTTCCTGCAACACAAACTCAAAAAGGTTCTGGGACACTGTAAAGTACATAGAGAATAAGAACACGTCCTCCCAGCTGCCCACTGCACTGAAGATAGGAAACACTGTCACCACCGATAAATCCACTATAATTGAGAATTTCAACAAGCATTTTTCTACGGCTGGCCATGCTTTCCACCTGGCTACCCCTACCCCGGTCAACAGCACTGCACCCCCCACAGCAACTCGCCCAAGCCTTCCCCATTTCTCCTTCTCCCAAATCCAGTCAGCTGATATTCTGAAAGAGCTGCAAAATCTGGACCCCTACCAATCAGCCGGGCTAGACATTCTGGACCCTTTCTTTCTAAAATGATCTGCAGAAATTGTTACCACCCCTATTACTAGCCTGTTCATCCTTTATTTTGTGTCGTCTGAGATTCCCAAAGATTGGAAAGCAGCTACGGTCATCCCCCTCTTCAAAGGGAGGGACACTCTTGACCCAAACTGCTACAGACCTATATCTATCCTACCCTGCCTTTCTAAGGTCTTCGAAAGCCAAGTCAACAAACAGATTACCGACCATTTCGAATCCCACCATACCTTCTCCGCTATGCAATCTAGTTTCAGAGCTGGTCATGGGGGCACCTCAGCCACACACAAGGTCCTAAACGATATCTTAACCTCTGTCGATAAGAAAAGATACTGTGCAGCCGTATTCATTGACCTGGCCAAGGCTTTCGACTCTGTCAATCACCACATCCTCATCGGCAGACTCGACAGCATTGCTTTCTCAAATGATTGCCTAGCCTGGTTCACCAACTACTTTTCTGATAGAGTTCAGTGTGTCAAATTTGAGGGTCTGTTTTCCGGGTCTCTGGCAGTCTCTATGGGGGTGCCACAGGGTTCAATTCTTGGACCGACTCTCTTCTCTGTATACATCAATAATGTCGCTCTTGCTGCTGGTGAGTCTCTGATCCACCTCTACGCAGACGACACCATTCTGTATACTTCTGGCCCTTCTTTGGACACTGTGTTAAAAACTCTCCTTCCAGACTCACATCAAACATCTCCAATCCAAAGTTAAATCTAGAATTGGCTTACTATTTCGCAACAAAGTCACCTTCACTCATGCTGCCAAACATACCCTCGTAAAACTGACCATCCTACCAATCCTCGACTTTGGCGACGTCATTAACAAAATAGCCTCAAACACTCAATGTCACGTTTCTTCAAAATCGAACCCAGAAGCAGACCAGGACAAGGAGAGTAGGAAGAAGGTGAGTATTTATTTACAAGTGAAAGTGAATGGTTAGATATATCCAGGTGGCGTAGCGGGCAGCGGTGGTGAGTTGATGGGAGTAAATAGGTGGATCCAATGGGGAAGCGGAATCCTCCGACGACCAGGCGGGAATGGGGTAAATGATCCGGGTGAGTAACTGAAGACAAAACAAACGGAGGTAAGTTTAAGGCAAGCAATACGTAACAAACAACAAAACAAATTCTATCCAACTTGAGGCTGATACTCTGGCACAACATACTGTTCATGGCTAACGATCCGGCAGGGAATGGATGTCAGGTCCGGGCTTATGAAGAGGAGAGATGATGATCAGGACCAGGTGTGCAGATAGCTGATGGGATACAGGTGCGGGTAATCAGAAACCCCAACTGGCTACATTGCCCGGCAACCAGACAGGGTGCGTTCCAGGACGCCGGAAAAAACACTCCAGGACAGAACATAGGCAAAAACAGACTCAGGAAACGGGATTCGTGACACTCTACTCAATAAATTGGATGCAGTCTATCACAGTGCCATCCGTTTTGTTACCAAAGGTCCATATACTACCCACCACTGCGACCTGTATGCTCTCGTTGGCTGGCCCTCGCTTCATACTCGTCGCCAAACCCACTGGCTCCAGGTCATCTACAAGACCCTGCTAGGTATAGTCCCCCCTTATCTCAGCTCGCTGGTCACCATAGCAGCAACCACGTGTAGTACGCGCTCCAGCAGGTATATCTCTCTGGTCACCCCCAAAACCAATTCTTCCTTTGGCCACCTCTCCTTCCAGTTCTCTGCTGCCAATGACTGGAACGAACTACGAAAATCTCTGAAACTGGAAACACTTATCTCCCTCAGCTGTCAGAGCAGCTCACAGATTACTGCACCTGTACATAGCCCATACGTCATTTAGCCCAAACAACTACCTCTTTCCCTACTGCATTTATTTATTTGTTTTGCTCCTTTGCACCCCATTATTTGTATCTCTACTTTGCACATTCTTCCACTGCAAATCAACCATTCCAGTGTTTTACTTGCTATATTGTATTTACTTCGCCACCATGGCCTTTTTTTGCCTTTACCTCCCTTATCTCACCTCACTTGCTCTCATTGTATGTAGACTTATTTTTCTACTGTATTATTGACTGTATGTTTGTTTTACTCCATGTGTAACTCTGTGTTGTTGTATGTGTCGAACTGCTTTGCTTTATCTTGGCCAGGTCGCAATTGTAAATGAGAACAAGTTCTCAACTTGCCTACCTGCTTAAATAAAGGTTAAATAAATAAATAAAAAACGTGGCAATGTTACTGTTCAATGCAAATGTATTTGGTCACAGATTATTGATCACCTGTTTACCTGATCACAAGTAGCTAACAATACTACAGTATATTGAGTAAATATATTTCAAGGTGTATAAAGTAGACACCTTAATGAGTACAATGTGCTACATGGTTTCATCATAAACTATGTCACAGCTGATACAACTAATGGAAGTTGCTAAGCAATTTATCCTGCTATCACAGAGGTATTTAATATTGTGTTATTAATTACAGTCAATTAATTATTGCATAAATTATTAATGACACTTTAATCCCCACAATCATATAATTAACACAGATGAATTAACACGTTTATTTTTTTTGTATTTATTTCAATTCTAGAAAATCCTTAATTCCTGGAGGAATCCATAGATAATCCCTTATGGCAAAGTGTGACCCGTGGAAGGGAAGGGTCTAAATGTGAGTGAGGGGGCTCTTCAAATACTTTTCAAGTGACACCTTATTAATGAGGTTTTTGGAAAATAGTTGGCGATTTAACAATGCTCCATGAAGGTTCTAACAATGATTTTAGTACTATTAGGCTTTTTGGGGAAACGGTACTTTGTATTTGACTTTTTCAATCATCAAGCAGCAGCTTGAACTTAACATGAAAAGTAACTATTGTTTCATTCAAATTATTGTTGTTGCATAATTATGTTATTTATGCCATGCATAGAGGTAGCATAGAATTTGCCAATGAAATCATCTCAATCGCTCCAATCAATCCAGATGAAAGGGACCAGTCTGAGGTGGATTATGAAGCCGGCTTCCCCCCTCCACTTTAGATCCCTTGGGGTCATGTGCAGCACTGTACAATATTGCTGCTAAGCTGCTCACTGTTAGAGACCTGTGGGGCAGGCCTGAAAAGCACAAGAAGATTTGACACTATCTACAGTGGCATCAAACATGTATTAATGACATAATCACAGGGCTCTTTGACGATTGGATTGGCCTCAAATGAAAGCACTCTTTAAAGCCTTGTTGTTGTTTTTTTTATCAAACAAAAGCTGAAAGCGTTAGTGCTGACCAGTTTTATTTATTACTAGGGTCTTTCACTTAAAGTTCTGCCTCTGCTACCTTTGAGGAAAATGTGTATACTTTCTACATGCTGTGTCTCTACACACATGCCTCATTTCTAATAATTTACAGATGTATTTGGCTTCACAATACATTGTACCAATAACAACACAATCCCTATATAATTTGGCTAAATGAGATTTCATGCCGTGAGCTCAATTACTTAAAAACTTTGTATGAGTCATCAGGTTAAAATAAACTGTATCCTCATCCTTGAAATTGTACTTCCTTGTTGTTTTATGTTGCCAACAGTTTGACATCAGAGTGAATAGGGATGGGTGGATTTCATTAAAGCCAATTCTCCTCTCCTTTTCCCTAGTGGCTTTTCCCCTCCTTGCTTTAAACCCTGTGATGTTGTCATAATGGGTTCAAGGTAAAATCACAAAGAAAGGACAGTGAGTGCACTTGCATAAATTTGATTCTTCAGAGCATAGCCAGAAGCAAATAGGCTTATACAGACCCTTGACCAAATGCCCTCCATCTTTCAAATGAATACACATGCTATCACTCTCATCCTTTCTGTCCCAAAATGGCCTTTACCATAAAATACCCAAAGATGACTTTTTGGGTCAGGACCTTCCAAATAAAGGAAGCATCTTGTTATAGAAAAGCCTTACACGGAACCCAAACCACATGCGCGTGTGCGCCATCGTGCGCTATCGTGCATAAATGTATTGTGTCCCCCTACACCAAACGCGATCACGACACGCAGGTTAAAATAGCAAAACAAACTCTGAACCAATTACATTAATTTGGGGACAGGTCGAAAAGCATTAAAACATGTATGGCAATTTGGTTAGCTTGCACTTGCTAGCAACATTTTTCCTATTTAGCTAGCTTGCTGTTGCTAGCTAATTTGTCATGGTATATAAATATTGAGTTGTTATTTTACCTGAAATGCACAAGCTCCTCTACACCGACAATTAATGCACACATAAAACGGCCAACCGAATCATTTCTAGTCATCTCTCCTTCCAGGCTTTTTCATCATTGAATTTATATGGTGATTGGCATCTAAACGTTCATAGTATTACCACGACTACCGGCAAAACAGTTTGTTTATCAAGCACCGTGGGTATAACCAATGAGGAGGTGGCACGTGGGTACCCGCTTCTAAAAACAAATGTGGCGATGGGAGAGGCAGGACTTTCAGCGCGATCTGCGTCAGAAATAGGAATGTCTTATATTTTAGCCCTTGGCAACGCAGACAAACATTGGGGCGCGCGAGCAGTGTGGGTGCAATAATTGAATAACATGGATTTCTAAATTTATTCTGCTATGCTCGCGCACGTGACGTGTCCGGTCTAGTCAGCTTATTAGGGATGGATATCAATGCAATTTGACTTGCTCTCTTTTCTTTGAAAGCAATTAAAATATGAACATTGAAGGAAAACTTTAGGAATATCAAGCATTACAAACCAAATTTAAAAAATGGTGCCCTAAGCCATGTTCCCACATTAAGTTTGAGAAATTACTTAAATGTAAAATTCGATCCCTAGTCTTAAAAAACAAAAAATGTTTACCCCTTTTTTCTCACCAATTTCATGGTATCCAATTGGTAGTAGTTACGTAGCTGCAACTCCCGTACAGACTCGGGAGAGGCGAAGGTCGAGAGCCATGCGAAACACAACCCAACCAAGCAGCACTGCTTCTTGACACAATGCACATCCAACCCGGAAGCCAGCCGCACCAGTGTGTCGGATGAAACACCATACACCTGTCGACCTGGTCAGCGTGCACTGCGCCCAGCCCACCACAGGAGTCACAAGTGCGCGATGAGACAAGGATATCCCTGCCGGCCAAACCCTCCCTAACCCGGACGACATTGGGCCAATTGTGCGTCGCCCCGGTCATGCGACAGAGCTTGGGCTCGAACCCAGGAGGCCCCGATCCCTAGTCTTAGAGTACTTCGGCAACGTTTAGAGCGTACTAGGCTTCGGACCAGAGAGTTGATGATTCTAAGCTCTCTATCATCCAAAATCCAAAATATATCATCCATTGGAATGCACTTCCAGGATGAGGGGCGATAAGCTAGCAATCAGTGTTGGGGAAGCTACTCTGAAGATATAGTTTACCAAGCTACCAATTACTTCACACTGGAAGAAGTTAAGCAACACTAAAGCTACGCTTTAGTATAGTTTTCTTAACTAAAGTTACTTTGACATCCAAACTACTTTGTGAATTATTTTTATATTTAAATCTGAATATATATGATTCAAGCGAGAATTAGGCAGGTCTAATAAAGAAAAAATATTATTGCCTGTACTGTAAAACAGTAAAACAGTAGTGTGTAGTTCCAGTAGTCATATCCTGAAGCTGCATTTATTGTAGCTGGGGATTTTAACAAAGCAAATTTGAGAACAAGGCTACCTAAAATCTATCAGCATATTGACTGTAGCACTCTCGCTGGGAAAACACTGGATCACTGCCACTCTAACTTCCGTGATGCATACAAGGCCCTCCCCTGCCCTCCTTTCGTCAAATCTGACCACGACTCCATTTTGCTCCTCCCTTCCATAGGCAGTAACTCAAACAGGATCAAATCAAATCAAATTATATTGGTCACATGTTATTGCAAGTGTAGCGAAATGTCCCAGTGATCCACTAGTGATCCATTTATTAGTGGCCAATGTGGCCAATGATTTCAAGTCTGTATGCAGGCAGCAGCCTCTCTGTGTTAGTGACGACTCTTTAACAGTCTGATGGCTGTGTTTTTCAGTCTCTCGGTCCTGGCTTTGATGCACCTGTACTGACCTCGCCGTCTGGATGGTAGCGGGATGAACAGGCAGTGGCTTGGGTGGTTGTTGTCCTTGATTATCTTTTTGGCCTTCCAGTGACATCGGGTGCTGTAGGTGTCCTGGAGTGGAGGTAGTTTGTCCCTGGGTAGTACCTGTGCTAAGGACTATTCAACGCTGGTCTGACCAATTGGAATCCACAAGTCAAGATTGTTTTGATCACGCGGACTGAGAAATGATCCACATAGCCTCAAAAAATAATATAGACGTATAAGCTTATTCGGTGAGTGAGTTTATGAGGAAGTGCATAGGAGATGTTGTACCTACTGTGACTATTAAAACCTACCCTAACCAGAAACCGTAGATAGATGGCGGCATTCGCACAAAACTGAAAGTGTGAAACACAGTCTTTAACCATAGAAAGGTGACAAGAGAATATGTCCGAATACAAACAGTGTAATTATTCCCTCCACAAGGCAATCACACAAGAGAAATGTCAGTATAGAGACAAAAGGGAGTCGCAATTCAACGTCTCAGACACGAGACTCACAGTTGAAGTCGGAAGTTTACATACACATAGGTTGGAGTCATTAAAACCTGTTATTCAACCACTCCACAAATTCATTGTTAACAAACTATTGTTTTTGGCAAGTCGTTTAGGACATCTATTTTTCCAACAATTGTTTACAGACAGATTATTTAACTTATAATTCACTGTATCACAATAACAGTGGGTCAGAAGTTAACATACACTAAGCTGACTGTGCCTTTAAACAGCTTGGACAATTCCAGAAAATGATGGCATTTAGAAGCTTCTGATAAGCTAAATGATTGGAGGTGTACCTGTGGATGTATTTCAAGGCCTACCTTCAAACGCAGTGCCTCTTTGCTTGACATCATGGGAAAATCAAAAGAAATCAGCCAAGACCTCAGAAAAACATTTGTAGACCTCCACAAGTCTGGTTTATCCTTGGAAGCAATTTCCAAACGCCTCTCGACCCGAAAATTGCCCCTCCGCCTGCCCTGCCGGAAGCTGGGGCCGCAGTGTGTGGGGCCATTTAAAGTCCTGAGGAGGATAAACGAGGTGTGTTACAGGTTACAACTTCCTTCTTATTATCGTATTAACCCCTCGTTTCATATGTCTCTCCTCAGGCTGGTGGTGACTGGTCCCCTTCAAGAAGGTGAGGTGCCTGAGGTCCCTCCGCCCCCTCTGGACATCGAGGGGTCCCCGGCGTACACAGTACGTGGCATTCTGGACTCGAGACGCCGGGTGGGGGGCCTACAGTACCTTGTGGACTGGGAGGGTTACGGTCCGGAGGAGAGGTGCTGGGTACCGGTGGGGGACATTTTGGACTCTTCACTCCTGAGAGACTTCCACCGCCTCCACCCGGATCGCCCGGCGCCTCACCCTCCGGGTTGCCCTCGAGGCCGGTGGCAGCCCGCTGCGGGAGCCGCGCATCAGGCGGGGTACTGTCACGACTTCTGCCGAAGTTGGCTCCCCTGCCTGTTCGGGCGGTGCTCAGCGGTTGTCGTCACCGGCCTACTAGCCGCCACCGATCCCTTTTCCTTTTTATGTTTGTTTTTTCTTATTAGTTGCACCTGTGTCCTATTATGTGTTCCTGATGGGCTTCCTTATTTAAGGCTAGTAAACCCACCCTTGTTTTGTGCGGGATTATTCTTGTGTTACGTGTTGTGTTGTTGGGTGTGTTCGTGCTCTGGACTGGGTACCCTGTGTTTTGGGTTGGTCCAAATTTTTCGGGCCCTGTGCTTTGAGCATTGTATTTTGGTGCCATATTAAAGTGCACTTCTCCCTTTGGAACTCTCTGCTCTCTGCACCTGATTCTTACCTCACACACCTAGTCCCACGTGACACTTAGGTCAAACATTTTGGGTAGCCCATTTTGGGTAGCCTTCCACAAGCTTCCCACAGAAGAAGAGCACTGACCAGCACCGCAGTGAGGCCCACGGTGGCCTCACTGCGGTGCTGGTCAGCGCTCTTCTTCTGCCGTCCCCCCGCCAGTCTCAGCGATTCCTGGACAGCTTTCCAGGTGTCCTTTGAGCGCTGTACCCATTCCTCTAACGCAGGAGCCTCGGTCTGGCTCTGATGCCATGGGGCCAGGACCGGCTGGTAGCCCAACACACACTGAAAGAGAGACATGTTCGTTGAGGAGTGGCGGAGGGAGTTGTGAGCGAGCTCAGCCCAAGGAACATACCTCGCCCACTCACCTGGCCGGTCCCGGCAATATGACTGCAGAAATCTGCCCACATCCTGGTTTACTCGCTCCACCTGCCCATTACTCTCGGGGTGGAAACCGGAGGACAAGCTGACCGAGACCCCCAGTCTCTCCATAAACACCCTCCAAACTCTGGACGTGAATTGGGGGCCCCGATCAGAAACGATGTCCTCAAGCACCCCGTAGTGCCGGAAGACATGGGTAAACAGGGCCTCCACAGTCTGCAGGGCCGTAGGGATGGCAGGACTTAGAAAACCGATCCACAACGACCAGGATCGCCGTACTTCCCTGGGACGTGGGAAGGTCGGTGAGGAACTCCACCGACAAGTGTGACCACGGCCGTTGTGGAACGTGCTGTAAATTCCCTCTAGGCAAGTGTCGAGGAGCCTTGCTCTGAGCGCACACCGAGCAGGAGGAGACATAAAATCTCATGTTCTTAGCCAACGTGGGCCACCAGTATCTCCCCCTAAGACTCCGCACTGTCCTCCCCAGGCTCTGTTGTAACCGGCCGCGACCGGGAGGTCCGTGGGGCGACGCACAATTGGCCTAGCGTCGTCCGGGTTAGGGAGGGATTGGTCGGTAGGGATCTCCTTGTCTCATCGCGCACCAGCGACTCCTGTGGCGGGCCGGGCGCAGTGCGCGCTAGCCAAGGTTGCCAGGTGCTGGATGCGCGCTGTGTTAAGAAGCAGTATGGCTGGTTGGGTTGTGTATCGGAGGACGCATGACATTCAGCCTTCGTCTCTCCCGAGCCCGTACAGGAGTTGTAGCAATGAGACAAGATAGTAGCTACTACAACAATTGGATACCATGAAATTGGGGAGGAAAATTGGGGGTAAAATTAAAAAAAATAAAATAAAAAAAATAAATAAAAAAATAAATACAAATAAAGTGGTGATCCTAACTGACCTCAGACAGGGAATTTTTACTACGATTAAATGTTAGTTGTTGTGAAAAACTGAGTTCAAATGTAAACTTCCGACTTCAACTGTATGTGGCAGGGTCTACAGACAATCACGTGCTACAAAAGGAAAACCAGCCATGTCACAGACACTGACGTCTTGCTTCCAGACAAACTGAGCACCTTCTTTGCCCGCTTTGAGGGGACAGTGCCACCGAGACGGCCCGCTACCAAGGACTGTGGGCTCTCCTTCTCCGTGGCCGACGTGAGTAAGACATGTTAACCCTCTCAAGGCTGCCTGCCCAGACGGCATCCCTAGCTGCATCCTCAGAACATGCGCAGACCAGCTGGCTGGTGTGTTTACAGACATATTCAATCTCTCCCTATGTGGGCACACGTCTGCTGTGCCCACATGCTTCAAGATGTCCACCATTGTTCCTGTACCCAATAGGGCAAAGGTAACTGAACTAAATGCGTATCACCCCGTAGCATGAAGTGCTTTGAGAGAAGTGCTTTGAGAGACAAGTCAAGGATCATATCACCTCCACCTTACCTGTCACCCTAGACCCACTTTAATTTGCTTACCAATAGGTCCTCAGACGATGCAATCGCCATCATACTGCACACTGCCCTCACCCATTTGGACAAGAGGAATACCTATGTAAGAATGCTGTTCATTGACTATAGCTCAGCATTCAACACCATAGTACCCTCCAAACTCATCATTAAGCTTCAGGCCCTGGATCTCAACCCCGCCCTTTCTAATTGGGTCCTGGACTTCCTGATGTGCCGCCTCCAGGTGGTGAAGGTAGGAAACAACATCTCCCCTGCTGATCCTCAACACTGGGGCTCCACAGGGGTGCATGCTTAGCCCAATCCTGTACTCCCTGTTCACCCATGACTGAGTGGCCACGCACGCCTCCAACTCAATCATCAAGTTTGCAGACAACAGAACAGTAGTAGGCTTGATAACCAACAACAACGAGACAGTCTACAGGGAGGAGGTGAGGGCACTGTGAGGGAGTGTGGTGTCAGGAAAACAACCTCTCACTCAACGTCAACAAAACTAAAGAGATGATCGTGGACTTCAGGAAACAGCAGAGGGAGCACCCCCCTATCCACATCGACGGGACAGCAGTGGAGAAGGTGGAAAGTTTTAAGTTCCTCAGCGTACACATCACGGACAAACTGAAATGGTCCACCCACACAGACAGTGTGGTGAAGAAGGCCCAGCAGTGCCTCTTCAACCTCAGGAGGCTGAAGAAATTTGGCTTGTCTCCTAAAACCCTCACAAACTTTTACAGATGCACATTTGAGAGCATCCTAGTTTAAGCACACTATGTTTGTCTATTGTTGTGACAGATGAAGATCAGATCAAATTTGATGACAAATTTATGCAGAAATTCAGGTAATTCCAAAGAGTTCAGATATCTTTTCTTGCCACTGTATATACTGTAATTTATACCATCTTTTGCATATTGCCTATGCCACTCTGTCATTGCTCATCTATATATTTATATGTATATATTCTTATTCCATTCCTTTACTTAGATTTGTGTGTATTAGGTAGTTGTTGTGGAATTGTTAGGTTACATGTTAGATATTGTTGCACTGTCGAAACTAGAAGCACAATCATTTCGCTGCCCTCGCAATAACATCTGCTAACCATATGTACGTGACCAATTAAATTAGATTTTGATTTGATTTGATTTAGCTACACCGCTACATGGTTAAACAGTAGTGTGTAGTTCCAGTAGTTAGCTACACCACAACATGGTAAATTAGTAGTGTGTAGTTCCAGTAGTTAGTTACACTGCTACATGGTAAAACAGTAGTGTATAGTTCTAGTAGTTAGCTACACTGCTACATGGTAAAACAGTAGTGTATAGTTCTAGTAGTTAGCTACACTGCTACATGGTAAAACAGTAGTGTGTAGTTCCAGTAGTTAGCTACACCACAACATGGTAAAACAGAAGTGCGGGGCCTCCCGGGTGGCGCAGTGGTTAAGGGCGCTGTACTGCAGCGCCAGCTGTGCCATCAGAGTCCTGGGTTCGCGCCCAGGCTCTGTCGTAACCGGCCGCGACCGGGAGGTCCGTGGGGCGACGCACAATTGGCCTAGCGTCGCGTCGTTAGGGAGGGCTTGGTCGGTAGGGGTGTCCTTGTCTCATCGCGCACCAGCGACTCCTGTGGCGGGCTGGGCGCAGTGTACGCTAGCCAAGGTGGCCAGGTGCACGGTGTTTCCTCCGGCGCATTGGTGCGGCTGGCTTCCGGGTTGGATGTGCGCTGTGTTAAAGAAGCAGCGGCTTGGTTGGTTGTGTATAGGAGGACGCATGACTTTCAACCTTCGTCTCTCCCGAGCCCGTACGGGAGTTGTAGCGATGAGACAAGATAGTAGCTACTACAACAATTGGATACTACGAAATTGGGGAGAAAAAGGAGTAAAATTAAAAAAAATAAAAAATACAGAAGTGTGTAGTTCTAGTAGTTAGCTACACTGCTACATGGTAAAACAGTAGTGTGTAGTTCCAGTAGTTAGCTACACTGCTACATGGTAAAACAGTAGTGTGTAGTTCTAGTAGTTAGCCACACCACAACATGGTAAAACAGAAGTGTGTAGTTCCAGTAGTTAGCTACACTGCTACATGGTAAAACAGTAGTGTGTAGTTCCAGTAGTTAGCTACACCACAACATGGTAAAACAGAAGTGTGTAGTTCTAGTAGTTAGCTACACCACAACATGGTAAAACAGTAGTGTGTAGTTCCAGTAGTTAGCTACACTGCTACATGGTAAAACAGTAGTGTGTAGTTCCAGTAGTTAGCTACACCACAACATGGTAAAACAGAAGTGTGTAGTTCTAGTAGTTAGCTACACTGCTACATGGTAAATTAGTAGTGTGTAGTTCCAGTATTTAGTAACACATGGCTAAAAGGTTCTTAATTATTGAAAACACTACAAATATTTAAACTTAGTTTAACTACCACGAAGCTACTGTAAAATGTGGGACTACATATAGTTCACGACTCCCCAACACTGTTAACGCTATGGCTAAGTTAGCACTTAATGACTACCAACCATCCGTGCTTTTTGTATAGTTTGTTCTTAGCCTTCAAAGCCAAATTCGCTGCAGTATGTATCTACATCGAGTATATGCAGTTCACTATATGCTATGATTATATGGCTGGAAAATCCTTGAAAAGTGGTTGGTCATGCTGGGAGCAGAGTCAGAGACCTCTTCACACATGTTTAGTGACAAGCCTCCTGGTGTCACCTGCTGTTTCCCACACTCACCCCCAATCCCCCCCCCCCCCCTCGTTTTCTCCCTCTCCCCCCTATCTCTCACACTCTCTCTGAATTATGTGTTGGACAAGAAGCTGTTAGTAAGAGGAGATCTTATAGTGAGTCAGACTCTTAAAGTGGCAATCTGCAGTTGCGACATCCATTTTTGGACTTACACCAATTGATCCTTGAAGAATAACCTCATGAGTTTAGTGCAACTGGCACACACCTAAAAAATAAGCTTGTTTTGCTCCAATGTTTGTAAACATTCTAAATGTAAACAAACACTGTATAGCCTCAAAACAGGGTTAAAACTATAATGCTGATATTATGGATGGGGAGTCTTTGCATCCATAGTTATGTCTATGAATTTAAGAGTGGTTACATTTCTCTAGCCCCATCCCTCTTCTTTTTTTTTTTTACCAAAACAGAGTCGAGGTGGACATTTTGTTATTGTTTCAACTGTGGATCGGCCTTTTAAGTCTCAAATAAAATGTTCTACTGATGGTTTCCAATTACAGTGTAACTCCCGGAGTTTAGGGCCACTTCAATTGTTTCCTTTGATTGTTCTTGAGCTGAAAGGTCAAGTCTAATGCTTCAGCTATTCTTTGACAGATCCTGGAATCCTCAGGGTGGAAAATACGCTGTGGCACACATTAAAGAGAGATGTAGTTGGCAGCTGGGATAGCAACACATTAAAGAGAGATGTAGTTGGCAGCTGGGATAGCAACACATTAAAGAGAGATGTAGTTGGCAGCTGGGATAGCAACACATTAAAGAGAGATGTAGTTGGCAGCTGGGATAGCAACACATTAAAGAGAGATGTAATTGGCAGCTGGGATAGCAACACATTAAAGAGAGATGTAGTTGGCAGCTGGGATAGCAACACATTAAAGAGAGATGTAGTAGGCAGCTGGGATAGCAACACATTAAAGAGAGATGTAGTTGGCAGCTGGGATAGCAACACATTAAAGAGAGATGTAGTTGGCAGCTGGGATAGCAACACATTAAAGAGAGATGTAGTTGGCAGCTGGGATAGCAACACATTAAAGAGAGATGTAGTTGGCAGCTGGGATAGCAACACATTAAAGAGAGATGCAGTTGGCAGCTGGGATAGCAACACATTAAAGAGAGATGTAGTTGGCAGCTGGGATAGCAACACATTAAAGATAGATGTAGTTGGCAGCTGGGATAGCAACACATTAAAGAGAGATGTAGTTGGCAGCTGGGATAGCAACACATTAAAGAGAGATGTAGTTGGCAGCTGGGATAGCAACACATTAAAGAGAGATGTAGTTGGCAGCTGGGATAGCAACACATTAAAGAGAGATGTAGTTGGCAGCTGGGATAGCAACACATTAAAGAGAAATGTAGTTGGCAGCTGGGATAGCAACACATTAAAGAGAGATGTAGTTGGCAGCTGGGATAGCAACACATTAAAGAGAGATGTAGTTGGCAGCTGGGATAGCAACACATTAAAGAGAGATGTAATTGGCAGCTGGGATAGCAACACATTAAAGAGAGATGTAGTTGGCAGCTGGGATAGCAACACATTAAAGAGAGATGTAGTTGGCAGCTGGGATAGCAACACATTAAAGAGAGATGTAGTTGGCAGCTGGGATAGCAACACATTAAAGATAGATGTAGTTGGCAGCTGGGATAGCAACACATTAAAGAGAGATGTAGTTGGCAGCTGGGATAGCAACACATTAAAGAGAGATGTAGTTGGCAGCTGGGATAGCAACACATTAAAGAGAGATGTAGTTGGCAGCTGGGATAGCAACACATTAAAGAGAGATGTAGTTGGCAGCTGGGATAGCAACACATTAAAGAGAGATGTAGTTGGCAGCTGGGATAGCAACAGAGTTCAAGGAGATTTTCAGACTCTCTGCCGCATCAGAGGCTTTCTTTCCGCATTTAATGTCTGTCTTAAATAAAGAGTGAATAATCACAAGCCCTCTCAGATGTAATGTGTTTATAACATGTTTATATTATTAAATAGCTGATAGTACGAGTTGATGGCGGCTAGATCATGAGTTAATTCAACATACTTTGATCCACCACAGCATTGCAGGTACAGATAAGTACTTCAAAAGGAATTTTGAAATATTCAGCCATATTCATCCTTTTCAAATATCCACTTTAGAACAAGATGGTTCATTTTAAGCTTGATTCCATGTATCATACCTCTATTCACAGATTGCTTTCATCCCAAACAAAAAGCTCCAAATAGAAACATTGATGTATGATCCATAAAGGTGCATTCGAAAAAGATTCACAAACAAATTCACAAACTAAAGACGAAGAGGGGGGCAGGAAACAACATCTATTCTTACCAGCGAGGGGCTCAGGGTAATAGCTTGTTGTCAGTTTCTAATGCCATCCTTCCTCCCGCTTCCAGCTGTGGAGTTTGTCCCCATATCCTGTTCCACATCAATGAGGGTTGTGTAATTAGACCAAAGTTATCCAAACTATTATTACTGTGGCCTCTTCTGTGGGTGGGGGGTAATTACGAGGCCTGAGCGGTACACTGGAGAGCAACAATCAAAGACATGCAAATGAGCCGGAGCGAATGCATTAGCTAGTTTCCTACATCAAGACTGGATGGTTGGATCGGATCTGCTGACATCGACTCAATGGGTAAGAGTGTTGCCATGACACCCGAAATGTTGTTTTATTTTTTGTATCTGTCTAGTGGCGACTCTAAATCTGATAAAATCATTTTCTAATGAGACAAAACATAAATAACAATAATGCTCACAAGAAAACACTTGTCAAATAGGCTTGTCATCTCAGATCAGATTCACATAGCTATATTTGACACTAGCAACATTCTCATAATCCAATAACATTCTTCCATATTGCGCATCTCCAACATACTGTACACCCATTGTGTTAATATTCGTTGTATTGGTTCAGTCGGATCAGTCCACAGACTCTACTCTCTATTACTCTAGAGCAGTGTTGTTAGAATGCTCCCCTGGTGCTAAATCAACATCAGTCTGGGGTCATCAAACTGTAAAGGATGGCCATTGATTTATTCACTAAGCCTGTGAAATACGGGGCCTTTAATTAAAGTTCCCAACCGGTCCAGAGCAGATACATGGAGGGACAGAGTGGGATGAGGGATGGGATAGAGAAAGAGGAAGAAGAGAGAGAGCGAGGAAAGAGAGAGGAAGGAGTGAGAGAGATACTACTTTTATTATTAATGCCTTATTGCTGTTGGTCCCACCATTTTTAGTTAGATGTATACCTTGACAATATAAGTAACTTAACTTGCCATGTTAATAAAGTCTACTGAATTTAATTTTAGAGGGGAGAAGAGAGAGAGAGAGGAAGGAGAGAGAGAGAGAGAGAGAGAGAGAGAGAGAGAGAGAGAGAGGTGACTAGCTAGTTAGGGAAAACAGGGAATAGAGGCAGGTTTGGCTAATATTGCGTTAGCAGGATTATAAATGGTTCAACATCCATTATTGAATATTAGAGAGCGATCTTTTCATTAGTCTGCACAGGAATTAAATTAATACTGTACTGTCTAAACAAATGGTTGAGGGATTGTCCTTCAGAGGAGGATGTTTATGTGGAGAATAAGACAATTATCCACCACTTACTGCAGGCCAATACAGAGTTGACAGTATGTAAACTGGTGGCTTCAATAATCAGTTGTGTAAAGCACTTAAGTAAAAATACTTTAAAGTACTACTTCAGTAAAAAAAATTGAGGTATCTGTACTTTACAATTTATATTTTTACTTTTACTTTTACTTCACTACATTCCTAAAGAAAATAAATGTACTTTTTACTCCATATATTTTCCCTGAAACCCAGAAGTACATTTCGAATGCATAGAAGGAAAATAGTCCAACTCACACACTAATCAAGGGGACATCAATGGTCATCCCTACTGCCTCTGATCTGGCGGACTCACTAAACACACATGCTTTATTTGTAAAGGATGTGTTGGAGTACCCTGGCTATCCTTAAATTTTTAAAACAAAAAAAATCATGCTGTCTGGTTTGCTAAATATAAGAAACGTGTAATGATTTATACTTTTACTTTTGATACATAAGTATATTTAAAACTAAAACACTTTTAGACTTTTACTCAAGTAGTATTTCACTGGGTGATGACAATTGGGTTCTATTTCCACCACTTTCAATAATACACACTATCACACCAATGTGAAATTGATACCTATCTCAGTAGAAATACTACCTATTTTGTTTGAAATAGATCAGCATGGTATGCATAGAGGGGCTCAAAGAAAACTAGTTGTGGAAAACTGACATTTACAATACAATTAGCTGAATATAATAAAACAAAAGATGATGAGAGGCAACAAGTTTGGGAGTGCGTACAGAGAGAGATCACAGATGCTGAGGTAATTGGTGAGCATTGATGGCGGTGGTTAACAGTGGCACGGAGATAATGACTGTAATCTATACAGACTGGTGTGTGCCCAGACACAACCCTCATTGGTAGAGCAAGCCATTGCTAAATCACTGTCATTCAAAATTGACACAAAAAAAAACGGATGTTATCTCACGATGCTCTCAAAATCATACGTAATAGACATTGAAAATGGTCAACTGCTGTCTGACACAGTGTTCAGGTTCAGTTGTTGAGGTAGCCCTTGATTCAGATAACGCTAGGCCTCCTACTTAGTGTATCAAGCAAATACTTGGTTTTATTTTAGTCCCTGACCGCAGAACAGCTCATTGTGACAGTGTTGCAGGACAGAACATTCACTTTACCACCAGAAGAACATGAGTGGGTGGCTCTCTTACAATGAGAAAACTCGTACATTTCCACTTTGTCAAAATGGGTATAATGTAACTGTTGCATTTGACTCGTCACATAACCCGCCTTAGGCACACAGGATTGATTTCAGAGAGGAAGGAAGGGAGTGTGTAGGCAGGGCTGGATTCACCTCCACCAAGGGAAGTTAGCCAGAGCATTGAAATAGAAAGCGAAACACATTCATTTCTCGAGGATGTTTTGGCAGAGCTCACTTGCGTCTGTTTCGTGGGGGATATTAATATATTTGGAGCATGTGGTCCATGGTAACAGACTAGACGTGATAGAGTGTGATTGCTGCTGTTTATGATCTTCTTTACGGCTTACAGTATGTACTCAGTGGAGGCTGCTGAGGGGAGGACAGCTCATAATAATGTCTGGAACGGAGCACATGGAATGGCATCAAACACCTGGAAAACATGGAAACCATGTGTTTAATGTATTTGATACCATTCCACTGATACCACTCCAGCCATTAACATGAGCCTGTGCTCCCCAAATAAGCTGGCATCAACCTCCTGTGATGTACATCTTCCTCATTTAACTGGGATATGTCTTCTGTAGACAGGTACAGGTAACTGCCAAAATAAAGGAAACACCAACATAAAGTGTAGGGCGTCGGGCCATTATGAGCCAGAACAGCTTGAATGCACCTTGGCATAGATCCTACAAATCTATTGGAGGGATGCTGCACCATTCTTCCACGAGAAATTCCATCATTTGGTGTTTTGTTGACACACTTATCCAGAGCCACTAACAATATTGAGTGCATACATCAGATACAGGTGTGCACACATGGAGGTGGAGGAACACGCTGTCTCAGGTGCCACTCCAGAATGTCAGATAAGTGTTTAATTGGGCTGAGATATGGTGACTGAGATGGCCATGGCATACATCACTTTCATGGTCATCAAACCATTCAGTGACCTCTCGTGCCCTGTGGATGGGGGCATTATCATCCTATGGGGGCATAGCCATGGTAACCAAAACAATGGTTTTCTACATGACCCTAAGCATGATGGGATGTTAATTGCTTAATTAACTCAGGAACCACACCTGTGTGGAACACTGAAGGTTGGTGGCACCTTACTTGGGGAGGACTGGCTCTTGGTCATGACTGGATCAGAACGAGTGGAATGGTAGCAAATACATCAAACACGTGGTTTCCATGGTTTCCGTGTGTTAGTCGCCATTCCATTCACTCTGTTCCACCCATTATTATGAGCCGTCCTCCCCTCAGCAGCCTCCACTGGTGTGGAAGCACCTGCTTTCAATATACTTTGCATTCCTCATTTACTCAAGTGTATCCTTTATTTTGGTAGCTACTTGTACGTTTAGTGTCATCCACCTACACTACACTCACACAGGAGCATTATGGATAATGTTGACTCCCCTGACCTAGTGGAAACCTTTTGGCCTGCTTCAAGAATCTACCCAGCTGTGACTCATAATCATTAAACTATACCAGCAGAATCTTTTAGCGCATTAAAGAACAAGATCTGTGCACAAGTACCTCATGTTGGTCAAATGTCAACACAGAACTACTTGAAAAGCCTACACACCCCCTCACATTGTTTTTCCAGAGCCTTCAGAAAGTATTCATACTCCTGGACTTATTCCACATGTTGTTGTGTTACAGCCTGAATTCAACATGGATTTCTCTCCCATCTACAAACAATACCCCATCATTTCAAAGAGAAAACATGTTGTAGTTTATGTTTGCAAATTTATTGAGAATGAAATACAGAAATATAGTATTCAGACCCCTGAGTGAATGTATGTTAAAATCAACTTTGACAGATTGCAGCTGCGAGTTTTTCTGGGTAAGTCTCTAAGAGCTTTGCACACCTGGATTGTACAATATTTGCCCATTATTCTTTAACAATTCTTCAAGCTTTGTCAAATTGGTTGTGGCTCATTGCTAGACAACACTTTTCAAGTCTTGCCATAGATTTTCAAGGAGATTTAAGTCAAAACTGTAACTCGGCCACTCGGCCACAGGAACATTCAATGTCTTCTTGGTAAGCAACTCCAGTGTAGATTTAACATTGTGTTTTAGATTGTCCTGCTGAAAGGTGAATTCATCTCCCAGTGTCTGATGGAAGGCAGACTGAACCAGGTTTTTCTCTGAGATTTTGCTTATGCTTAGCTCCATTCCATTTCTTTTTTATCTTGAAAAACTCCCCAGTCCTTAATGATTACAAGCATACCCATAACACGATGCAGCCACCACTGTGCTTGAAAATATGGAGTTGACTGTTGTATTTTACTTGCCCCAAACATAGCACAAAAAATGAATTGCTTTGCCACATTTCTTGTAGCATTACTTGAGTGCATTGTTGCAAACAGGATGCATGTTTTGGAATATTTTTTATTCTTTACAGGCTTTCTTCTTTTCACTCTGTCAATTAGGTTAGTATTGTGGAGTAATTACAATAAAGTTTTTTCATATCACAACCATTAAATTCTGTAACTGTTTTAAAGTCCCCATTGGTTTCATGGTGAAATCCCTGAGCGGTTTCCTCAATCTCTGACAACTGAGTCAGGAAGGACGCCTGTATCTTTGTAATGACTGGGTGTATTGATGCACCATCCTAAGTGTAATTAATAACTTCACCATGCTCAAAGGGATATTCAATGTCTACTTTTTAAATTTTTAACAATCTACTACTAGGTGCCCGCCTTTGTGAGGTATTGGAAAACCTCCCTGGTCTTCGTGGTTGTTGTATTTTTTTATTTAACCTTTATTTAACTAGGCAAGTCAGTTAAGAACAAATTCTTATTTACAGTGACCAAAAGGCAAAAAGCCTCCTGCGGGGACAGGGGCCTGCGATTACAAATAAAAAATAAATACTATATAAATATGTGACAAAACACATATCACAACAAGAGAGACAACACAACACTACATCAAGAGAGACCTAAACGACAACATAGCAAGGCAGCAACACATGACAACACCGCATGTTAGCAACACAACATAACAACAACATGGTAGCAACACAACATGGTGGCAGAACAAAACATGGTACAAACATTATTGTGCACAGACAACAGCACAAAGGTCAAGAAGGTAGAGACAACAATATATCACGCAAAGCAGCCAAAACTTTCAGTAAGAGTGTCCATGAATGACTGAGGGACTGAGGGACCTTACAGATAATTGTACGTGTGGGGTACAGCGATGAGGTAGTCCTAACTGTCATGACTGAGGGACCTTACAGATAATTGTACGTGTGGGGTACAGCGATGAGGTAGTCCTAACTGTCATGACTGAGGGACCTTACAGATAATTGTATGTGTGGGGTACAGCGATGAGGTAGTCCTAACACAGATAATTGTATGTGTGGGGTACAGCGATGAGGTAGTCATAAAAAAATCCAGTTAAACACTATTAATGTACACAGAATCCATGCAACTTTTACTCCTGAACTTATTTAGGCTTGCCATAGCAAAGGGGCTGAATACTTATTGACTCAAGACATTTCAGCTTTTCATTTTATATTAATTTGTTAATATTTCTAAAAAGATAATTCCACTTTGACATTGTGGGGTGTTGTGTGTAGGCCAGTAACAAACAAAAAACTAAATTTAATACATTTTCAATTCAGGTTGTAACACATCAAAATGTGGAAAAAGTCAAGGGGTGTGAATACTTTCTGCAGGCACTGTATCTACTCATCAGTCAGTGAACCACCAGGCACTGGGAGAGATAGAACTGACCTAGTGTAGATTATAACAGTTCAATGATTTATGACACTCATCAGTCAATTTCTTCCTGAAGGACATAACTAACTACAAATGCTCCAGAGCATGATTGTATATGAACAGAACCCAAAGATGGTGGAATTATCTTTTTAGAAATATTAACAAATTCATATAAAATGAAAATGACATTGCAGGTTCTCTTATTTATCAGAGCAGTAACCAACTACAACAGATCTTTATCAATTGAGAACACATTCTCATTTACAGCAACGACCTGGGGAATAGTTACATGGGAGAGGGAGGATGAATGAGCCAATTGGAAGCTGGGGATGATTAGGTGGCCATGATGATACGAGGTCCAGATTGGGAATTTAGCCAGGATTTAGCTACTCTGAGTTCTGTATTCTCAAAAACACATATATACAAAAAGGTTAGCTGTCGGACTGGTGTGTTATACAAGACAGATATCTTCTAAATACTGTAATATTGAGAGCCTTGAGGCGTACTATTATTAAGTAGTGTATCTATGTTTGAAGTGACATTGAGGTATTCTCAGTGTTCAACACTCAGATGACATGTCAATCAACATACATAATAATGTCTGTTCATGCATTAAACATTCACATTAACTCACGTATTTGAAACAGTTTCCAACAATCAGCTGTTACAAAGAGCATTGACAGCATGGTGCCTGACTTCGGGTAATGAGGGGAAGAAAGAGAGTGCGTAAAATCACGAATCATTATTTTTTACAAATGTAACCTTTGGAGGAAATTGGGACATGTGAAGCCTAAAAAGGGAATCACACATCAAGACAAATGGTCTCTATCTTAAAGGGACTGTTCGCTCATGTTACAAATGTGTGACTGAGTTGCTCTAATTCCTCAACGGCACAGCTGGCAGAGCTCAAAAAAGCACCGTATAGTTGAAAATTCTTCTTGGAGTCACAACTGCATTGAAATGACTTAGGAACTCTGCATACTTTGGAGAGGTGTGGACACCTGCAGACACCAGTTAGTCCTCTCATTCAAACCTTTGTCATTTGTGTGTCTTATGTTGCAACTACCCCACATTTTCCAGGAATATTCTTATCATGTTACTGAATGTATCTAGAATATTTTCAGAAGCAGCAAAAAGTACAGAAAATGTCAAATGCACATAAAATCAACAGTGTAACGTTTGGATTCAGTCTTGCAGGTGAACTGTTGTATTCTCCCCTTTGGTTTTATAACACTTTCATAACCTCCCAACTGTTCCCTTAAAATTACTACCATGGTTTTGCATCTGCTTTTCATATTTCTTCTGTTAGAAACATTTCAATTTAGCCCTATCCATATGGACCTATTCCCACGAATGTGAGAGGTTAAACAGTTTAGCCCTATCCATATGGACCTATTCCCACGAATGTGAGAGGTTAAACAGTCACATTAACTCATGTATTTGAAACAGTTTCCTACAATCAGCTGCTGCAAAGAGCATTGACCGCATGGTGTGTGGCTTTGGGTAATGAGGGGAAGAAAGAGAGTGTGTAAAATTGCTGCTTTATTTCTTATTATTTTAAGCGTTCACGTTAACTAATGTATTTGAAACAGTTTCCTACAATCAGCTGTTGCAAAGAGCATTGACCGCATGGTGTGTGGCTTTGGGTAATGAGGGGAAGAAAGAGAGTGTGTAAAATTGCTGCTTTATTTCATATTCTTTTAACCTTTGGGAAAATGTAGATATTTGAAGCCTTAAAGGGGAATCACACAATACTTATTTTCTCTATCTTAAAGGGGCTGTTCACCCAGATTACAAATGCGCGACTGAGTTAATGTAGGCACACAACTGTACTCGGCACGCTATTTTATTTGTGACATGCTACCACTCCCATTGGTTTGCGCGCAACAATGTTAATACTAACTAGAGTAAGCAAACTATCCTGCATGGAGTGTATAAAACATTAGGAACACCTTCCTAATATTGAGTTGCACCCCCTTTTGCCCTCAGAACAGCCTCAAATCATTGAGACATGGACTCTACAAGGTGTCAAGCGTTTCACAGGGATGCTGGCCCATGTTGACTCCAATGCTTCCAATATTTGTGTCAAGTTGGCTGGATGTCCTTTGGGTGGTGGACCATTCTTGATAGACACAGGAAACTGTTGAATGTGACAAACCCACCAGCATTGCAATTCTTGACACAAACCGATGCACCTAGTACCATATCCCATTCAAATGCACTTTTGTCTTGCCCATTCACCCTCTGAATGGCAAACATACACAATCCATGTCTCAATTGTCTCAAGGCTTAAAAATCATTCTTTAACTGTCTCTTTCCCATCATTTACACTGATTGAAGTGGATTTAACAAGTTACATCAATAAAGGATCATCGCTTTCCCCTGGTTAGATCATGTCATGGAAAGAGCAGGTGTTCCTAATGTTTTGTACACTCAGTGTATATTGTTCGTCACTGACTGACTTACCATAGAGCTACACATTTCTCTGGATACATTTGTAATGTTTCATTCAATCAAAAGCCATACTGCCTATACCCTTCCTCAACTATGACCCACACCTGCTCAACTCCCAAGGAAATCACATCCTGTTCAGACAGAGGGCGAACCAGCCAAAGCAAGTGGACAGGGTGTTGTATGGGTCTGACAAAATGGTCTAGTAGTCCAGAAACACCTTTCCCCCTTCCCTCCAGATGGCCAGAGGAGACTGCCAGGGCAGGGCTGGTCTGCCTGCACAATCATGACCTCCAGCTCTGGATCAATTAGCCCAACATTAATGTTGTTAGTCTGCTATACATACAGAGATGCCATCTCTCATGAAAATCAGCTGAGAGGAATTCTCCGTACAAGTCTGTAAACATGGTTAAAGATGGAATCTGCATTAGGGGAAACAGTGCCACTTGTTATTGTTTTGTGGATGAGAATGGAGGAGAGAAGCGTCTGACAGCGTGGTAATAACAATGTGCACTACATATTCTGTTGTTCTATCGCGTGTGTGATGATGTCAGAGGGAAAGTTAAAACAGTGTTTGTTGTTTGCAGTAACTTCTTAGTGGTTGTAATATCCACACGGACTTGGCAGTTTCACCAATTAAGGATCCTAGCTTTCAATTATGGGGGAAACACTAACTATATTTTTGCAACAATATTATCATTCTGGAACAACAGAGGGTCCCTTTAAAGATGGCATCCGCAGTATGGGAAACAGCTCCACTGGCAGCCCCACTACGTTGTTATTGTTGTTAGCTGCAGAGCTGAGGAGCGTCAGGCAGCATGGTAACAAAATCAGCGCAGTACATATTGTGCTCTTCTGTCACACGTGCGATGATGTCAGAGGGGAAAAAACTGTGTTCATTGTTTGCAGTTAACTCTTTGTCGTTGTAAGATCCCAAACGGACATGGCTGTTTCACCAACTAAGGATTACAGCTTTAAGAGATTGTATGTGTCATTTTGACATGAAAATAAATTACAGAAAATACGAGGAATGGGATATTCCTAAAATGACACCATTCCCAAGATCTTGGTTTTCCTTCATTGGGAGTATGTCAGCTCCACACCCCAGATCTATTAACAGATGGGAAAGTGTGCCTTGCTTCCTCCTCTCCTCTTATATGGAGGCAGGAGACCCATGTAGGCTACACTGCTCCGGGGACCATATGTTACTCCTTCCTTCATGGAAGAGATGGAGGCATGGAGACTTGCCAAATCACATTGGCTAGACCCCAGGGTCTTTCTCTATTGTGTCAGGGAGAGCTTTGATGGACTTCCTCCAACAATATGGACCATTTCAATTGACCCTCCAATAAACCACCTCTTCTGGTACACCCCAAAGACCAAGAGACCCAAGCATCCATTGAGACAGTGAGTAACTGAAGTAGTCAGGGTCTGTGTGTCACACCCTGATCTGTTTCACCTGTCCTTGTGCTTGTCTCCACCCCCTCCAGGTGTCGCTCATCATCCCCAGTGTTTTTTTACGTGTGTTTTCTGTCTCTCTGTGTCAGTACGTCTTGTTTGTCAAGTCAACCAGCGTTTATCTCCTAGCTCCTATTTTTCCCAGTCTCTGTTTTTCCTAGTCCTCCTGGTTTTGACCCTTGCCTGTCCTGACACCGAACCCGCCGGCCTGACCATTCTTACTGCCCTGACCTCGAGCATGCCTAATGCCTTGTACTGTTTTGGACTCGGACCTGGTTACTGAACCCCTCCTTACCTTTCCTGACCTCGAGCATCCCTAACACCTTGTAGTCTTTTGGACTCGGACCTGGTTACTGAACCCCTACCTATCCTGACCTCGAGCCTGTCTAACGCCCTGTACTGTTTGGACTCTGACCTGGTTTATGAACTCTCACCTGTACCCGACCTGCCTTTTGCCTACCCCTTGTGTTATAATAAATATCAGAGCTCAACCATCTGCCTCCCCTGTCTGCATATGGGCCTCGCCTTGTGTCCTTATACTGTTATTTCAAAACAGAGGTTATATTGTGCTGGGCATGACACAAGCACTATCAGTTTTCTACCCATAATACCCATGGTGACGTCTGGTTAACACCGTTATCTCCCTGAAGGAGACACATCAACAATCAGCATCATTAGTGTCTACTGGGTCTATATGAATGACCTACTGTATGTTGGGCTATACACTCACAAGAATCAATACGAATAATCCAAATGGAGTTGACATAACAGAGTATGGATAGCAGGCGTTCCCTATCTCCAATCTATTTCCAGCAGTAAATCATTCACCCACCGAGGCTACAAGCAACATTTACCACTTTGTAACAACATGGAAGGATAATGAAATAGAACATATAAATGTAGTTACACTGCGTGGATGGGAGGGAGATATCAATATCTCAGACCCTCCTGGTTGGTTTCTGCAGGAACACTCTCCTGTTCTCTATGGCTGGGAGTGAGGAGGTAGGTTCTCTATCTCTGCAATCATAATCAACATTGATTCGACTACACTACATGCACGCCAGCATGGATTCATCTGAAGGGAGACTACCTAGGTTTTCATCTTTTCTTATTTGGAATCTACCTGCAAAATGCAGACAGGATACGTGTGATCCCAGATTCATATTATTCAGGAAAATGTACAGTGTAGTAATCTACAACTTTCTTCAGGCTTGCAGTGACCTGTATCTACTTATTTGTGGTTGGTGGAAAAGGATTAGTGATAAGAAAACACATTAAAATGCTATAGGGTTACATCCTGCAGCTCAGGTGAAGAATAGAAAACTCCACAAAATACCCCAAGACTAATGTAGGTTTCTGAGTTTCCTGGAAGCCATAACTGAGATATACAACATGCCGCCAATGACCGTTCTCAGCTTGTAGTTGTCTCTAACTTACTCGTTTTACACCTCCAGTGTTAATTGTCACCTATTTTAGATTTAGTTTTAGGCTTAGTCTTTATGACTAAAACACTTTCTGATCTTAGTCACATTTTAGTCATTTCATCCTTCTTAGTTTAAGTTATGATGGGTCGTCAAAAACTCTGGACAATTTTTGTCTAGTTTTAGTCAGTCATTTTAGTACTATTTTAGTCATTGTAGCGTTCTTCTGTTTTGTTAAATAGTTCATACAAAGCTCTAAGTTAACTTCCACTCCCTTAGTCACAGCCATTTCAGTCACATAATAGTCAGTGCAATCTTTTCTATGAAATAATTAGGCTAATATTTAAGCTACCTGTATGTGCACATTCAGGTGGCCTTGTCCAACTAGGCCTACGATCCCCTTGTATACTTTAACTGGCAACATTGATATTGTGGCAGATTGTAACCAATGCCAGCCATAATTAACCATATAACACTCCCCATCGTAACCATCAAGGGGGTAAATAACTGGTTTTCTGAGAAAAGGGGAGAATTGAAGCTTCACAGAAATGGCAGAAATATTACTTGCACTCCTAATATTCAACAAATACCATTTGATTTTCCCAGAGGAAAAAAGCAACCTCAACCCGCATTTACGGACTGCAAGAGACCGCATCAATGAACAACAGCGCACATGGGAAAATAGAGCTTCTGATGAGATCAAAGCAAAAATAGCCTACATGAAAGTAAGAGGGAGAGTAATCATTATTGTTTCTAGTTCAGGTTAGTTACTCGTGAAGTGTCCTTGCTTTGCATCAGTTCAAAAGATTGATAAGTGACTGAAGAGACCGCCTGGGAGCTGTGTGGGAAAACCGCGTAGATCAGCTCAATCAGACCGCGCAACTGAAAGATCTTAATTAATGAGAGGATTGCATTACATTCTGCATGCTTGCTTATGATTGGACAAAACAGATGAAAAGGAGCATGTCCATTAGGAATTATCGTCTAGTCACATTTTCGACAACTAAAATGAAAAGTAATTTGTATTAGTTATCGTTTTTTTCCAGGGTCTCCTCTCATTATCATAATAGTTTTGGTCAGGAAAAAGAGGTGATTGACAAGTATTTTTTGTCGTAGTTATTGTCGACGAAATGATATCAAACTGTATCAAACTGACCGACTAAAGGTTACAAATACTTTAATTTACACAACAAACCCCCAGCAAGCTTAGTAATTAAAGCAGTGCAGTTGACAAAGCCCCCATGGTGGAGCTGAGGTCATTCTCACTGAGGTGGGATAGCTGATAAACACCTTAAAAGCCCAAACATTAAGCCTTTATTTATCTATCAGCTCTCACCATGAGAGAAGGTACAGACCCATATGCTGTGGCCCAGTGAGTTCTAGGTATGGAACCATAGGGCAGAGCATTCTCTCTAGCAGATGTACAGAGTGTAATTACTGTTCACAAAGGGGGTTCTAGCAGCACGCTATGGGCCTCAGGTCCTGTCCTACACAGCCTTTCTCTAGGAAGAGCCCTCTGGGAAAGAGCCCTGATGGGGTGGGTTGAGTCCCTGTGCCCCCTGTCACCCTCTGCCTCATGCTGTCAGATATGTAGATGACCTTTGACCCCCAAAACGGTCCCTAGATGGAAACAGGGCATATGTGCCACTACCATCATGTTCAGTAGCAGGGCCATGTTTTGTAACCGTATGCTGGATAACGTGGAAAGGCAGCAGAGGCAGTCAAGAGAGGCGATTTACAAGGTAATTGGGGTGCAATTTTAGGAGAACATGACAGATTTGTGAGTTTAATGATCATAGAATGTTCAGCATTTTAGTCTGTCATCTAATTTGAAATGGTTAGACATTATGTCCAAATTATTACAAGGCAATTGATTTAATGTGAAGCTGCAGAGCCAAAAGTCTGGTTTCTGACTACAAATGCATGGTGGTTGAAGCTGGTTTCACCATACATTTTTTTTTTTACTTCAACATAGCCTACATAACCATGAGTTATAGTCTATGGAACTACACACAACTTGGAGGCAGTTGAAGTAAAGACACATTTGAACTGTATCCTTTCAGTTTCTCTACTAGTATAACTTCCATTTTCATTAGGCACTTTTATGGCCCTGTTCCCAGGTGAAAACCCCAGTAAGGTATGGCTGTTTCCTCCCCTAGTTATTAATCAAACAACAATCCTTCTAAAAGAACCCATAGGGCGGAATGCTCTATTCCCCCGACTACGACACTCCACTGACCAATTTCCCATCAGGCACAGTGACTCACCCCCGTGTTCGTAGAAGCTGCAGCGAGACTTTATTACCTCAGCACAGGCAGACAGGGAGTCATAAAGCTGACAGGTGTGATAACTCGTCCCCACATTGTCAGGGTGGAGCGAGGGATGGGACAAAGGTGTGATGGGGAAGGGCAGGAAGTGATCATCTTTGGAGGTGCTGAATGGTGCTGAATGGTCCAGTGACACGCCGCTGCCATGCGCCAGCCAGGGTCTGATAGAGTGAGAGAGCCGTGGACAGTGATGGGTGACTGAAGGGGAAGCGTGACAGATCAGATCCGGCTGCTATGGGAATGTTCCAAATGGCACCCTATTCATTCTCTATATAGTGCACTACCATGGGCCCTGGACAAAAGTAGTGCACTAAATAGGGAAAAGGGAGCCATTTGGGATGCAAACCTATATCTCCCGTTGTTCCTCCTCTGTAGAGTACAACCGTCCTCTGGGTTGGCACTGGGGAAGCACACTCACAGGCCCTGTGCCAGGTTCTACCCATTCTACCCTCTGCCAAACCCCCATCTACAGTCTCAATGAAACTGTACAGCCACTGTGGGTTTGGCTACAGTTTTAAAAGGTAAAATTAGCCTAACATTTTGTCATCAATCTACTTCAACAATAACAAATGGATAGGTAATGTAGAAGCTTTGTGACTGTCTTCTTATAACTAACTAATGACGACCTTGAAAAGATAATCAACTAAAACCTTAAAGATGCACTATGAAGAAATTGTTCCGCCATTTCCTGATTTCTACAATTCAAATATTCGCCTAATTTCAGTTTATGTGACAAAACACGCAAGTCAAATCAAATCAAATCAAATTTATTTATATAGCCCTTCGTACATCAGCTGATATCTCAAAGTGCTGTACAGAAACCCAGCCTAAAACCCCAAACAGCAAGCAATGCAGGTGTAGAAGCACGGTGGCTAGGAAAAACTCCCTAGAAAGGCCAAAACCTAGGAAGAAACCTAGAGAGGAACCAGGCTATGTGGGGTGGCCAGTCCTCTTCTGGCTGTGCCGGGTGGAGATTATAACAAAACATGGTCAAGATGTTCAAATGTTCATAAATGACCAGCATGGTCGAATTATAATAAGGCAGAATAGTTGAAACTGGAGCAGCAGCACAGCCAGGTGGACTGGGGACAGCAAGGAGTCATCATGTCAGGTAGTCCTGGGGCATGGTCCTAGGGCTCAGGTCCTCCGAGAGAGAGAAAGAGAGAAGGAGAGAATTAGAGAACGCACACTTAGATTCACACAGGACACCGAATAGGACAGGAGAAGTACTCCAGATATAACAAACTGACCCTAGCCCCCCGACACATAAACTACTGCAGCATAAATACTGGAGGCTGAGACAGGAGGGGTCAGGAGACACTGTGGCCCCATCCGAGGACACCCCCGGACAGGGCCAAACAGGAAGGATATAAGTATAGTATAGTGTAGAGAATGATTGTACCATCTAAACCGCTGTGAAATATATTTTCTATAAGCAAAAATATTGTATTTTCAGCTGTTTGAAGCTGGTGTACAAAAAGGAAAGTAAAAGACGCAAAAACGAAACTAAAGAACGAGAAGCATAGAACTAGTGCACATAGAAAAGATCTACAGCTTCTTAGACTTGCTTTCAATAAGAATGACTGATCTATAACACACATTTCTATGTGAATTTGGTCAGGTTACATATTGCAGCTTCGACAACAGTCTTGGGGGCCGAGGTGGGTGGAAAAAAAGGTTGGATGACTTTGATAATCTCTTACATCTAGCCTACATACTTAACAAGCTATGCAACAAAGCAAAATGTCAAGTATATATTTTGATCTCTATCAGTTTATATTTATAAAACATTAATAGAAGTGCAAGGATTTACGGCAAGTGAACGTTTTTGATTTAAAGGTCATTCTACTGCCAAATGTCAAAATGGCCAATCGTTCCTGGGAGGCCATCATATCGTATTCATGGATCTCTGTATAACTTTGTGGCTGGGAGGCAGTACTGTCAACCAGAGCACAGACAATAACGTATTGCTGATGTAGATCACAGCCAGCCAGCACACAGCCACTGCCCTCTACATGAATATTTTATCTCATACATACAGTGGGGCAAAAAAGTATTTAGTCAGCCACCAATTGTGCAAGTTCTCCCATTTAAAAATGAGAGAGGCCTGTAATTTAAATCATAGGTACACTTCATGTCATGTTGTGTCTTGTCTCTGTCCTTTCCCTTCACCCTGTCTCCCTCTGCTGGTCGTTGTTAGGTTACCTTTTCTCCCCCGCTTTCTCCCAGCTGTTCCTTGTCTCCTCTAACTACCCATTCACCCCGTTTCCCACCTGTTCCCTTTTTCCCTCTGATTAGGTCCCTATATCTCTCTCTGTTTCTGTTCCTGTCCTTGTCGGATTCTTGTTTGTGTTTCATGCCTGAGCCAGACTATCGTCATGTTTGCTGTAACCTTGTCCTGTCCTGTCGGAATCTGCCGGTCTATCTGAGCCTACCTATGTTTGGTTATTAAAGAAGCTCTGTTAAGTTAGTTCGCTTTTGGGTCCTCATTCACTCACCATAACAGAAGAATCCGACCGCGAATGGACCCAGCGACTTCGGATCCTCTCCACTCAGCCGTCGGGATCCAGGGAGCGATGCTAGGCAGACACGAGCAGGAAGTGTCTGCTGCTCGACATGCCGTTGAGACCCTGGCCACCCAAGTCTCCAACCTCACAGAACAGGTTCACCATCTCCGCCTCGATCCACCGGCCACTTCCAGGGCTTTCGAATCTCCGGAGCCCAGAATCAATAACCCGCCGTGTTACTCTGGGGAGCCCACTGAATGCCGCTCGTTCCTCACCCAGTGTGATATTGTGTTTTCTCTCCAGCCCAACACTTACTCCAGGAGCACTGCTCGTGTCGCCTACGTCATATCTCTCCTTATTGGACGGGCTCGTGAGTGGGGCACGGCAATCTGGGAGGCAAGGGCTGAGTGTACTAACCAGTATCAGGACTTTAAGGAGGAGATGATACGGGTTTTTGATCGATCTGTTTTTGGGGAGGAGGCTTCCAGGGCCCTGTCTTCCCTATGTCAAGGTAATCGATCCATAACAGACTACTCTATTGAGTTTCGCACTCTTGCTGCCTCCAGTGGCTGGAACGAGCCGGCTTTGCTCGCTCGTTTTCTGGAGGGTCTCCGCGCCGAGGTAAAGGATGAGATTCTCTCCCGGGAGGTTCCTTCCAGCGTGGATTCCCTGATTGAACTCGCTATTCGCATTGAGCGACGGGTTGATCTGCGTCACCGAGCTCGTGGAAAGGAGCTCGCGTTCTCCGTTGCCCCCCTCTCCGCATCACTACCATCTTCCTCTGCCGGCTCGGGAGCTGAGCCTATGCAGCTGGGAGGTATCCGCATCTCGACTAAGGAGAGGGAACGGAGAATCACCAACCGCCTCTGTCTCTATTGCGGTTCTGCTGGTCATTTTGTCACTTCATGTCCAGTAAAAGCCAGAGCTCATCAGTAAGCGGAGGGCTACTGGTGAGCGCTACTACTCCTGTCTCTCCTTCAAGATCCTGCACTACCTTGTCGGTCCATCTACGCTGGACCGGTTCGTCAGCTTCCTGCAGTGCCTTAATAGACTCTGGGGCGGAGGGCTGTTTTATGGACGAGACCTGGGCTCGGGAACATGACATTCCTCTCAGACAGTTAAGGGAGTCCACGGCCTTGTTCGCCCTGGATGGTAGTCCTCTCCCCAGGATTCAGCGTGAGACGCTACCTTTAACCCTCACTGTTTCTGGTAATCATAGCGAAACCATTTCTTTTTTGATTTTTCGTTCACCTTTTACACCTGTTGTTTTGGGCCATCCCTGGCTAGTTTGTCATAATCCTTCCATTAATTGGTCTAGTAATTCTATCCTCTCCTGGAACGTCTCTTGTCATGTGAAATGTTTAATGTCTGCTATCCCTCCTGTTTCCTCTGTCTCTTCTTCACAGGAGGAGCCTGGTGATTTGACAGGGGTGCCGGAGGAATATCACGATCTGCGCACGGTGTTCAGTCGGTCCAGGGCCACCTCTCTTCCTCCACACCGGTCGTATGATTGTAGAATTGATCTCCTTCCGGGAACCACTCCCCCCCGGGGTAGACTATACTCTCTGTCGGCTCCCGAACGTAAGGCTCTCGAGGATTATTTGTCTGTAGCTCTTGACGCCGGTACCATAGTCCCCTCCTCCTCTCCCGCCGGAGCGGGGTTTTTTTTTGTCAAGAAGAAGGACGGGTCTCTGCGCCCCTGCATAGATTATCGAGGGCTGAATGACATAACAGTTAAGAATCGTTATCCGCTTCCTCTTATGTCTTCAGCCTTCGAGATCCTGCAGGGAGCCAGGTTTTTCACTAAGTTGGACCTTCGTAACGCTTACCATCTCGTGCGCATCAGGGAGGGGGACGAGTGGAAGACGGCGTTTAACACTCCGTTAGGGCACTTTGAATACCGGGTTCTTCCTTTCGGCCTTGCTAACGCTCCAGCTGTCTTTCAGGCATTAGTCAATGATGTCCTGAGAGACATGCTGAACATCTTTGTTTTCGTTTACCTTGACGATATCCTGATTTTTTCACCGTCACTCCAGATTCATGTTCAGCACGTTCGACGTGTCCTCCAGCGCCTTTTAGAGAATTGTCTTTTTGTGAAGGCTGAGAAGTGCACTTTTCATGCCTCCTCCGTCACATTTCTCGGTTCTGTTATTTCCGCTGAAGGCATTAAGATGGATCCCGCTAAAGTCCAAGCTGTCATTGATTGGCCCGTCCCTAAGTCACGCGTCGAGCTGCAGCGCTTTCTCGGCTTCGCGAACTTCTATCGTCGTTTCATCCGTAATTTCGGTCAGGTGGCCGCTCCTCTCACAGCCCTTACTTCTGTCAAGACGTGCTTTAAGTGGTCCGTTTCCGCCCAGGGAGCTTTTGATCTCCTCAAGAATCGTTTTACATCCGCTCCTATCCTTGTTACACCTGACGTCTCTAGACAGTTCGTTGTCGAGGTTGACGCGTCAGAGGTGGGCGTGGGAGCCATTCTTTCTCAGCGCTCCCTCTCTGACGACAAGGTCCACCCATGCGCGTATTTTTCTCATCGCCTGTCGCCGTCGGAACGTAACTATGATGTGGGTAACCGCGAACTGCTCGCCATCCGGTTAGCCCTAGGCGAATGGCGACAGTGGTTGGAGGGGGCGACCGTTCCTTTTGTCGTTTGGACTGACCATAGGAACCTTGAGTACATCCGTTCTGCCAAACGACTTAATGCGCGTCAGGCGCGTTGGGCGCTGTTTTTCGCTCGTTTCGAGTTCGTGATTTCTTATCGTCCGGGCTCTAAGAACACCAAGCCTGATGCTTTGTCTCGTCTCTTCAGTTCTTCAGTAGCCTCCACTGACCCCGAGGGGATTCTCCCTGAGGGGCGTGTTGTCGGGTTGACTGTCTGGGGAATTGAGAGGCAGGTAAAACAAGCGCTCACTCACACTCCGTCGCCGCGCGCTTGTCCTAGGAACCTTCTTTTCGTTCCCGTTCCTACTCGTCTGGCCGTTCTTCAGTGGGCTCACTCTGCCAAGTTAGCCGGCCACCCTGGCGTTCGGGGTACGCTTGCTTCCATTCGCCAGCGTTTTTGGTGGCCCACCCGGGAGCATGACACGCGTCGTTTCGTGGCTGCTTGTTCGGTCTGCGCGCAGACTAAGTCCGGTAACTCTCCTCCTGCCGGCCGTCTCAGGCCGCTTCCTATTCCCTCTCGACCGTGGTCTCACATCGCCTTAGATTTTGTCACCGGACTGCCTTCGTCAGCGGGGAAGACTGTTATTCTTACGGTTGTCGATAGGTTCTCTAAGGCGGCTCATTTCATTCCCCTTGCTAAGCTTCCTTCTGCTAAAGAGACGGCACAAATCATCATCGAGAATGTTTTCAGAATTCATGGCCTTCCGTCAGACGTCGTTTCGGACAGAGGTCCGCAATTCACGTCTCAATTTTGGAGGGAGTTTTGCCGTTTGATTGGGGCTTCCGTCAGTCTCTCTTCCGGCTTTCACCCCCAGTCTAACGGTCAAGCAGAACGGGCCAATCAGACTATTGGTCGCATCTTACGCAGTCTTTCTTTTCGCAACCCTGCGTCTTGGTCAGAACAGCTCCCCTGGGCAGAATACGCCCACAACTCGCTTCCTTCATCTGCGACCGGGCTATCTCCTTTTCAGAGTAGCCTCGGGTACCAGCCTCCGCTGTTCTCATCTCAGTTCGCCGAGTCCAGCGTCCCCTCCGCTCAGGCTTTTGTCCAACGTTGCGAGCGCACCTGGAAGAGGGTCAGGTCTGCACTTTGCCGTTATAGGGCGCAGACTGTGAGGGCTGCTAATAAGCGTAGAACTAAGAGTCCTAGATATTGTCGCGGTCAGAGAGTTTGGCTCTCCACTCAGAACCTTCCCCTTAAGACGGCTTCTCGCAAGTTGACCCCGCGGTTCATTGGTCCGTTCCGTATTTCTCGGGTCATTAATCCTGTCGCAGTTCGACTTCTTCTTCCGCGATACCTTCGTCGCGTCCACCCGGTCTTCCATGTCTCCTGTATTAAGCCCGTTCTTCGCGCCCCCGCTCGTCTTCCCCCCCCCCCCCCCCATCCTTGTCGAGGGCGCACCCATCTACAGGGTCCGCAGGATTTTGGACATGCGTCCTCGGGGCCGTGGTCACCAGTACCTTGTCGATTGGGAGGGGTACGGTCCTGAGGAGAGGAGTTGGGTTCCCTCTCGGGACGTGCTGGACCGTGCGCTGATCGAGGATTTCCTCCGTTGCCGCCAGGTTTCCTCCTCGAGTGCGCCAGGAGGCGCTCGGTGAGTGGGGGGGTACTGTCATGTTGTGTCTTGTCTCTGTCCTTTCCCTTCACCCTGTCTCCCTCTGCTGGTCGTTGTTAGGTTACCTTTTCTCCCCCGCTTTCTCCCAGCTGTTCCTTGTCTCCTCTAACTACCCATTCACCCCGTTTCCCACCTGTTCCCTTTTTCCCTCTGATTAGGTCCCTATATCTCTCTCTGTTTCTGTTCCTGTCCTTGTCGGATTCTTGTTTGTGTTTCATGCCTGAGCCAGACTATCGTCATGTTTGCTGTAACCTTGTCCTGTCCTGTCGGAATCTGCCGGTCTATCTGAGCCTACCTATGTTTGGTTATTAAAGAAGCTCTGTTAAGTTAGTTCGCTTTTGGGTCCTCATTCACTCACCATAACACTTCAACTATGACAGACAAAATGAGGAAAAAAAATCCAGAAAATCACATTGTAGGATTTTCAATGAATTTATTTGCAAATTATGGTGGAAAATAAGTATTTGGTCAATAACAAAAGTTTATCTCAATACTTTGTTATATACCGTTTGTTGGCAATGACAGAGGTCAAACGTTTTCTGTAAGTCTTCACAAGGTTTTCACACAGGTTTTCACACTGTTGCTGGTATTTTGGCCCATTCTTCCATGCAGATCTCCTCTAGAGCAGTGATGTTTTGGGGCTGTTGCTGGGCAACACGGACTTTCAACTCCCTCCAAAGATTTTCTATGGGGTTGAGATCTGGAGACTGGCTAGGCCACTCCAGGACATTGAAATGCTTCTTACGAAGCCACTCCTTCGTTGCCCGGGCGGTGTGTTTGGGATCATCGTCATGCTGAAAGACCCAGCCATGTTTCATCTTCAATGCCCTTGCTGATGGAAGGAGGTTTTCACTCAAAATCTCACGATACATGGCCCCATTCATTCTTTCCTTTACATGGATCAGTCGCCCTGGTCCCTTTGCAGAAAAACAGCCCCAAAGCATGATGTTTCCACCCCCATGCTTCACAGTAGGTATGGTGTTCTTTGGATGCATTCTTTGTCCTCCAAACACGACGAGTTTAGTTTTTACCAAAAAGTTATATTTTGGTTTCATCTGACCGTATGACATTCTCCCAATCTTCTTCTGGATCATCCAAATGCTCTCTAGCAAACTTCAGACGGGCCTGGACATGTACTGGCTTAAGCAGGGGGACACGTCTGGCACTGCAGGATTTGAGTCCCTGGCGGCGTAGGGTGTTACTGATGGTAGGCTTTGTTACTTTGATCCCAGCTTTCTGCAGGTCATTCACTAGGTCCCCCTGTGTGGTTCTGGGATTTTTGCTCACCGTTCTTGTGATCATTTTGACCCCACGGGGTGAGATCTTGCGTGGAGCCCCAGATCGAGGGAGATTATCAGTGGTCTTGTATGTCTTCCATTTCCTAATAATTGCTCCCACAGTTGATTTCTTCAAACCAAGCTGCTTACCTATTGCAGATTCAGTATTCCCAGCCTGGTGCAGGTCTACAATTTTGTTTCTGGTGTCCTTTGACCGCTCTTTGGTCTTGGCCATAGTGGAGTTTGGAGTGTGACTGTTTGAGGTTGTGGACAGGTGTCTTTTATACTGATAACAAGTTCAAACAGGTGCCATTAATACAGGTAACGAGTAGAGGACAGAGGAGCCTCTTAAAGAAGAAGTTACAGGTCTGTGAGAGCCAGAAATCTTGCTTGTTTGTAGGTGACCAAATACTTATTTTCCACCATAATTTGCAAATAAATTCATTAAAAATGTGATTTTCTGGATTTTTTTTCCTAATTTTGTCTGTCATAGTTGAAGTGTACCTATGATGAGAATTACAGGCCTCTCTCATCTTTTTAAGTGGGAGAACTTGCACAATTGGTGGCTGACTAAATACTTTTCTGCCCCACTGTATATGCCACAGTGCCCTCAAACACATGATCTTCTTTCCTCTTGCCCTAGCAGTAACATATGAATTATGCCTCTGTCAGGAGATTTGGCTAAAGACCATATTTTTACCCACCAAGCACATACACTTACACGTAATAGCATACTATCATAATATCCAAATGCATGCAGGCTATATAGCCTTTATGTACAGTGTACCTCTCAGGGGGCACAGATAACTGCCTGCTTGTATCAGCACGAACGCCCCTAGCTCCGAGGCAGAGACAGATGACACACCTCCAGACCCACCGTCAGTTCATTTACCTCCAGAATAAAGATTCAGTACTCTATTTTGTTTCTGTGGTGTTTGCCAGAGGTCCTCTGTTTTGCTCAGGGTTAAATGAATTAAATGGGCGTATCGCCAAACCACTGTAGCTCCAAACCATAAGATATTTGCAGCCCCTTCCCTCCCAAGGCCTGGAGAAAGAGAGATATCGGGTTGTGTGAGTGTGTTTATCGCTTTGGCTGTCGGTGGCTCTGTGGGAAAAGTTTATCATGCCAAAAGAAGAGTAGTCTGCAAGGGCTTTCTTTGGATACTAAGAGGGTCAGTCTGCAAGGGCTTTCTTTGGATACTAAGAGGGTCAGTCTGCAAGGGCTTTCTTTGGATACTATTCTGTATGAACGGAGAAATAATATTAAGCAAGAAGCTATGTTTTTCTGATGAAACATGAAATAGTCTCTCATTAGAATCGTTCTAGTATAGAATAGTACATGATAGTACTATGCCTTAGTTATCGTTCCTCAGACATTTCCCCAAAGACATCATGGAGTTGAGATCAACATCCATGTAAAGAAGAAAGCAATGTTAACATCAATGTAAACAAGTCAGTTGACTAAAGTGCGTTCCAAATACACTGAGTCTACAAAACATTCTGAACAGGATGTGATTACCTTGTGAGTTAAGCAGGTGTGGGTCATAGTTGAGGAAGGGTATAGGCAGTATGGCTTTTGATTGAATAAAACATTACAAATGTATCCAGAGAAATGTGTCAAACAGTGACTAACAATATAGACTAGGGACACCTGCTCTTTCCATGACAGAGACTGACCATTTGAATCTTGGTGAAAGTGATGATCCCTTATTCATGTCACTTGTTAATTTCACTTCAATCAGTGTAGATGAAGGGGAGGAGACGGTTTAAATAATGATTTTTAAGCCTTGAGAGAATTGAGACATGGATTGTGTCTGTGTGTGATATTCAGAGGGGAATGGGCAAGACAAAACATTTAAGTGCCTTTGAACAGGGTATGGTAGTAGGTGCCAGGCGCACCGGTTAATGTGAAAAACTACAGACCTGCTGTATTTTTCATGCTCAACAGTTTGCCGTGTGTATAAAGAATCGTCCACCACCCAAAGGACATCCAGCCAACTTGACACAACTGTGGGAAGCATTGGAGTCAACATGGGCCAGCGTCCCTGTGGAATGCTTTCGACACCTTGTAGAGTCCATGCCCCAATTCAATGATCGTAATGTTTTGTACACTCAGTGTGTGGTTTTTCTACATTCAGTAACCTAACTACAAACGATTTATTTAATTGAAGAAAATCCATCAGAGCGCCTCATTCATAAAGATGTAGCAAACGTCCCTGTAAGTCATCAGACAGCAGCCAGTACAGTCAGTACCAGTGTGCCCATGAGCTGCATGACTGCCTCCGTCATGGGTGGCATACGGAGGCACTGCGTCCACCAGGTGGCCCACACATCTGGCTCATTACCTCTCAGCTACCACCATGACTCTCCACCGCTCTGACAGCCTGTTGGAATAATCTCATCAGGACCAAGGAGGCAGGGAGGGAGTCACACACTGTCATCGTAACATGCTGCTGTCTGAAATGTGCTGGAGCAGGACAGCGAAGGCAGCCATGTGCAGACCGTGCAGTGGGAATGAGTTTACATTCTTGTGACGTAAGAACGAGATGGACCTTAATCATACTTTTTCAGATAAGTGATACAATTAGGAAATAGCCATAATATGACTGATTTAATATGGCTTCCGACAGTCGTGGACTCAGAGCTCTAAAAGACAGGAGAAGAGGACGTTAGACGTTAATTGCTGTTGTCTGGCTGACTGTCACTGTCAGTACTATCAGGTACTATCTGATGATGATTTTCTGGAACAGGGATGGGCAACTTTGATATGTTTGGGGCCCACAAAAAATCTGAACTCGCGCTGCACACACACACACACACACACACACACACACACACACACACACACACACACACACACACACACACACACACACACACACACACACACACACACACACACACACACACACACACACACACACACACACACACTTCTGCTCTAGAAGGACTGTTACCAGGACTCCAGTCTATATATAACGTGATGATCCTCTAGAAGGACTGTCACCAGGACTCCAGTCTATATATAACATGATGATCCTCTAGGACTGTCACCAGGACTCCAGTCTATATATAACGTGATGATCCTCTAGAAGGACTGTCACCAGGACTCCAGTCTATATATAACATGATGATCCTCTAGGACTGTCACCAGGACTCCAGTCTATATATAACATGATGATCCTCTAGGACTGTCACCAGGACTCCAGTCTATATATAACATGATGATCCTCTAGGACTGTCACCAGGACTCCAGTCTATATATAACATGATGATCCTCTAGGACTGTCACCAGGACTCCAGTCTATCTATAACGTGATACTCCTCTAGGACTGTCACCAGCACTCCAGTCTATGTATAACGTGATAATCCTCTAGGACTGTCACCAGGACTCCAGTCTATATATACCACAATGTGCTTCTGACCGAGGTCAGCCTTGTTAGCTTATTAGCTCTAAGCACTAACCTCATTAAGGACAGAGTCCTCTGCCTTTACCTTCCAGCACCCTCTGCTGACTCTCCGGTCACCCTAAGGGGACGCGATGGCCCCAAGTGCCGCCAATCCAACCTGCGTTTTCTATCCACCATAGTTACAGCGTTGAGGCAAAACTGCTGTCACGGCAGATTTTTCATGCATACAATATTCCAGCTACAGCCACTGCCTTTAATCCCAGAGAGAGCGAGAGGGCAAGAGGAATTCTGATGATGGATTACCACTTCCTGTCATATACTGTAGTACTAACTAGACCCTGGCTATGAGCACGAGCAACAATTTCAAACAAAGGCACTCAGTGAATACAGAATACAGCATACAAGACGAATGTGACTGGAATATCTGGAATACACTCCTACTACTACTACAGATCCCTGCTGGTTTCCTGAAATAGCCTGGTTTATTTCAATGTCAACAGAGTTATGCCTCCCTATGAAGATTGACACTGTCGACTCCAAAATGTCACACCCCTGATATGTTTAACACAACTTCTACATCCTTTGAAATCAATAAAACACTTTAATTAACTGAAAATCTAATATTGACTTCCCATACAAGCCATAATTCAGAAATGATGAGGACCGTATTCCAGCATGCATGCTTTTCCTTCTCTGTATGCACAGAAAGCTAAACCTGGAACATCAAACATTCAGCATATCAACACGGTATGTGGCGACTGCACCTCATTCCTGTGTATACCCTCATTTAGGGCCGTAATTCGATGTTTGATCAATTGCATAATCCTATCAGAACACAGCAGGACGGGCTAGTACAGCAGGGCGAATGTGACAACAACAATGGTGTCAAGCGCCAGTACGATGACAGATCCTCTATTTATCACAGAGATAGAAAGAGAGAGATGAGGTGAAATGGGAATGTTGTTGTTCCGTCCCTGGCTGTCTCCCCAGCCCCAGCTTCACTCCCCTTGCTTCAGCCTCTGTGTCTGTCCATGCCCTCCTGGCTCCTGTTTAAACTGGACTGCTTTTGTCCTTAAATGACAGGAGCTGCTGATGAAGCTGCTCCTAAATAAAGAACGACTAGTGTAATGAATGCTGGGCCTCCTCCTTCCAAAAACTGCATTACAGGCTCTAATGCGCTCCCTTGTCTGAATCAGTCTATCAGCTAACCTGTTCTCAGAGAGTGAATTAAAGATCCAGAGAAGAATTAAAGATGATATTGGAGGAGAAGGGGTTAGTCGGAATGAGGGAGGGAAGAAAAGCCAATGAGAGAAGCATCGAGACTCACCCAGGGCAGGTACACGACCCACGACCCCGGCCATGACCTTTTAAAGCCTTTGAAATGAGAGGCGAACAGCACTCCCTCTATGTTGAATGGTTCATTTCTCTGTCAGCAGGAGAAATCAGCAAGATGGTGATAGTCAGAGAGATCCCTGCTTCCACAGACTCCAAAACAATCTTGAATGTTCTCAACTTATTTATTAATTAATTAATTTGCCAGGGTCCATGTACAACATGTCATTGCACCAGATTTAGCTTGATAGCTCATTTTCATCTGTAATCCCTGGGCAGAAAGCAATCAGCATCAATACATCATTACAATGCTACAATACACTGAGTGTACAAAACATTAAGAACACCTGCTCTTTCCATGACATGGACTGAACAGGTGAATCCAGGTGAAATCTATGATCCCATATTGATGTCACTTGTTAAATCCACTTCAATCAGTGTAGACGAAGGGGAAGAGACAGGTTAAATAAGGATTTTTAAGCCTTGAGACAATTGTGATGGATTGTGTATGTGTGCCATTCACAGAGTGAATGAGCAAGACAAAACTGCAAGTGCCTTTGAATGGAACGGGGTATGCTAGTGGGTGCCAGGCGCACTGGTTTGTGTCAAGAACTGCAACGCTGCAGGGTTTTTCACACTCTGTATCAAGAATGGTCCACCACCCAAAGGACATCCAGCCAATTTGACACAACTGTGGGAAGCATTGGAGTCAACATGGGCCAGCATCCCTGTGGAAAGCTTTCAACAATTTGTAGAGTCCATGCCCTGACGAATTGAGGCTGTTCTGAGGGCAAAATGGGGGGATGCAACTCAATATTAGGAAGGTGTTCCTAATGTTTGATATAGTCAATGTATATATATCTAAATATATAAGAATAGCAATACCTAGGGAAGACAATTTAGTGTGAATGCAATTATATTTTTGTGAAAATAGATTATTCATCTCATCTGAAACCATGCATTTTCTACTCAGACTAGGCTGTAGACATACCATAAATCTTTCACAGACTCCAAAACAATGTCTACACAATGTTCTCAGCTTAGTGACGCCTGATGAAGACAATTGGGACAAAATGTGGACCAGAACTAGTATCTCTTGTTGTTGATATAACTCAGACAGTTTTATTGGGTCCTTCAGACACCAACTAAAGTACTGTTTTCAAACCAGGTCATCTTGCAATGAGAAAACAGGCCTATAATAGGAAAATGAGCAATGGTGAATTGTTAATTCATTATCCCAATGAATTAGTGATTGAGAGAGGGTGAGATACATGAGGCACATGAAGAAGAGGGGCTGCAGATGCTCCCTAGTGCTCAGGGGGCTCAGAGCAAAACAAACACACGCGGTTCTCACACACACACACAACCCATGTCACAAAACCAACCTCTCCCACTCCATTTCAGAACACTTTTCTTTGTGTAGGGCACCAGGTTACTAGATGTCTTTCACCAACACATGTGTAAGCCCAGTGATATAACTCTGGATGCATCACACAAATAACCATATGCATATTAAATCCCTTCTTCTATCCATATGACGTTTGTACTCTTAGCGAGATATTGTCCGTTTCAAGTTTAATCTTTGAATTTCAACTTGAATATATCAACTTCCTTCCATCTCTGCAGGGCAAACATACAAGCAGGAGCCGGGAGAATACTGTACATTTAGAAAATAAAAATGTATTCTGGGAAGTGTGTTTTCTCCCCCTCAAGGAACGAAGCAAAAGTCTTTAAAAAGACATCCCAGGATTATCTGGACAGGCCACAAAGAAATGTCTCTGGAGTGAGAATATTGGGCATCCTGTCTTCTGACACACAATACTGCCAAGGGAAGGAGAGGAGTCTGACAGTGGCAATAAGAGCGCATCTCCTCCTTCTGCTATCAATATGTACAGCTGGTAAAAAAATAAAAACGTGTTTATGCTTTGACAATAACACTAGGATTGGAAACCGCAGAGCATTTTGTAAAAAAAAAAAAGCAACTGCAAGAAGTGCAAGTTTTTATTTCATTATTTAGGCACACAGACTCTGATATGGAACTGGGTTTCTATGGATAATGATGTATGTGGCTTTTTGCACCTCCAATAAAAAATGTATTGCTCTTCAATACAAGAATACATCAAACCTGACGCACAGGTCAATGCTAGATATAATGTCCTCCGTAAATGTCTTCCTTACCTTTAACAACATCAGCATAACAAATACATGATGTAAATTCGATAAATAATGAATGATTATCAAACAGCAGTGGTGGAAAAAGTAGCCAATTGTCATACTTGAGTAAAAGTAAAGATACCTTAATAGAAAACGACTCAAGTAAAAGTGAGTCACCCAATAAAATACTACTTGAGTAAAAGTCTAAAAGTATTTGGTTTTAAATGTGTTTAAGTTTCAAAAGTTAATGTAATTGCTAAAATATACTTAAGTATCAAAAGTAAAAGTATAAATCATTTCAAATTCCTTATATTAGCCAAACCAGACGGCACGATGTTCTATTTTTACTTATTTACGGATAGCCAGGGGCACTCTCCAACACTCAGACATAAATGATAAACAAAGCACAAACTAAAAAATACATTTTTAACATGTTTTTCAAAATAAAAACACAAGTAAAAGAGAATTATAATTACAAAATGTAAAAAAGCATTTGCGTTTAGTGAGTCAGCCAGATCAGGTAGTAGGGATGACCAGGGATTTTCTCTTGATAAGTGCGTGAATTGGACCATTTTACTGTCCTGCTAAGCATTCAACATGTAATGAGTACTTTTGGGTGTCAGAGAAAATGTATGGAGTAAAGAGTACATTATTTTCTTTAGGAATGTAGTGGAGTAAAAGTAAAAGCTGTCAAAAATAGAAATAATACAGTACAGATACCCCAAAAAACGAATTAAGTAGGACTTTAAAGTATTTTTACTTTATGTACTTTACACCACTGTCAAGCAGTGCATTAGCCAATAACAGCTGTCAATTGGGGCTGCATGATTATGTGGAATTAAGGAGGAATTTTACCTCCGTCGCTAAGCACGTCCATTCACCAGCTGACTCGGGCCTTGTTTGGTTTGCTATTAGTTGAAAATCTTCCTTAACTCAGCACAGGTTGTGTGGAGCATACCGAAGAGACTGCCTCCATCTGTGAATAACAGTACTGGACACACAAAGGCTGGTACGTACGTTCACATAGTACAGTAATAATTGGATATTAAACTGATTATGGCAGAAGGCCGAGTATGGCAATAGTCACCTTACTCTGCTTTTCTTAATCGTCGTATGGTCAAAATCGAAGTAAGCATACGACGACTAAAATACCTGGTTTTCTGATCAATTTTTCAAATTATTAGGACAAACAAACACTAATCGGCGTTCCAGCGGTTTGATCTGCGCATATGCTAGAATCAGACAAGCGCTCTCTAGGGCGAATGAAGTGAGTTCGGAACAACTGAATGTATGAGTCTTAGAAGTAGTTTTCACATACACGCTATATATGTCCGAACTCAGAATCAAATATGCTTCCCAAAAATAGCATGGACGCTGTGGTAAAACGTTTATTTTGATATGGCGATTTTCTGCATTTATCAGTGCCATCATTTAGCCTTATTTCAGATGTGTCCATTTAAACAAGATTATTAGGGATTTTTTTTCTTGCAAGCATGTAAACGTTTTAATCGAACTATTATATGAATCTGACTATCCACAATAATTGCATTATTGTGTGCATGTTACGGTACTCGGTAAATCCTCCTCGTATATATGTAACAAGTATCCCTTTTGGTAATCTCTTGTGGACAGACTACGCAAACATAAATGGTACCGTAGATATGTCATGATACAACGGGATGCGCGCAATAAAGAGCAGCATTAGTTCCGATCCTTAGATTTTCGTCACTGGTTATTTGGAGAAATCCCGATTTCGCAGGCATTAGCATCTTTTGAATTAAGGAAAGGGTTCCGATGTTCTTTCTCTCTCTTCTCTTAACACGTATGGACCCAGAATTTAATCGAGCATCGGACCAATTACGCAATACTTTCGTTCTAGGTTCATTTAGGCAACATGCACTTCTTCCTCAACTAGATGGGATGGCTGGAGGAGACGCGTGTTATTCTGCGGTAGTTTGGTACCACAGATGGGACCGATCTGTCCTAATCAGATGCCTGAGCTGGATTGACTGTACATCTCTGGTGTTTGTTGTTAACATGCGGCACAGGCCTGCACGAGCACACTTGCACACAAAACACAGCCTGCAGTACGGGAGGCAGTGCACGTGCACACTCAATGTGACGTTCTCACAAATCTACCAATGTGGATGAGAAGAAAAAATAACTGAAAAAGCATTTCTAAAGGGTATTCTTCTGAATCCAACCAGCCTTTATAGATTAATGATATCAAATGTGCCATACTCTTGACATCAGACATCAATCTATGTCAAGTCTAATGAATCCCAGTCTATAATTATACTGCATGTTATATTCAGAAAGCCAAAACACAGAAACCAAAGTCTTGAAATAAAATTTAAATCAAGGCGAACAAATACAATCTCATGCAATTCCTTGTAAACTTCTCAATATATCTAAGAGTACCCTCTTATCCACAGCAAATCATCAGTGCATTCAGTACAAGTTCTTCACAGCATTAACAATAGTGCACTAGCAGTGCAGAAGTTCTTCATGTTAAATACCTAAAGTCATAACTTAAATTGTTATTTTATCTTTCTTTTTTGATAGACATTTCCTAATTTCCGCAGTTGACATGAATTAGCATGCTATCTAATATCCTCGTCATCACATTAAGCTGTCTGAGCTTGATTTGTTGAAAAATGACACACTCATGTCAGATCAGTGTCACAGATGAGCAGCTAGCGTTGCCTTACTCCCCACGGTAGAGCAGAGCCAAGTAACAAAACATACTTGTGTGTTAAGAGTAAACCCATGGAAGAAAGACTGACTGCCAGACATCACTGATTGTTTGGCTTGTATTCATGTTATCCTCCTGATGGCACTGACACGGATAGAGAATCAGCTGCCAGCCCCCTCTCTCTCTCTCTCTCTCCCTCTTCCTCTCTTCTGAGGAGTAGGCACTGATCTGCCAGAGGACCCTGTACCTCTCTCCGTTTATCTGACAGTTGATCCTCTTCCTCTGGGCACTGCCGCTACTGCCTTCCATCTGTGGAGGCCACCGTCAGGACAGGACAGACATGTCACTGTGGCATGGCGACTGGGGAGGTCCCGTGCAGAGCTGCTTGTGATTTAGAAACTTGGCCTTGCCAGAAACCCTCCTCCTCACATTAATTTGTCATGCACAAGTTCACCACTCAATGCACACACACATACACCCCCCCCCCCCCAAAAAAAAAGGAGATCTCAAGAAATTATAAGCAAAATGGAAAAATACAGGAAGCACAAATGATTGCCCAACAGGGAGAGAACGATAATCCTAATCAATATACTACTCTCCTCCACCCACCCAAATCACTAAGCTATAATCGTCACACTTGCCCGTATCATTCAGCCAGCACTGGATGGTGATATGATGTAATATCACCAAGGGAAATTCAGATTCTTCCCTGATTCTTTTGTCGGTTCTGATAGGAGGCTACGTCAGGGAGAGAGGACTTCCATGTAGACGGAGAGTAAACAAAACCTTACGACTGAAACACAGTGACTCTGTCTGTCGGTCTGTCTCCAGGGCTTTGGTCACAGTCACTTTTCTCATTTCTAACTTGTCAGACTCGACTTCATCTTTTTTTATCGCCATTGAAATCCCCATTCGCACCACGAGGCGCTGGAGCAACTTGACAGTGCAAATATGACAGTAACACATTTGGACCGAAGAGCAAAGAGAATGTATACAGACACCACCACCAAGGCCTACTGAGACTGTAGACACTGGAGCCTACTACAGCACATATTTAATAGACACTATATCAGTGTTCTATATCTATGCTGTCTGTTACTACATATAAGCTTCAAGAAGTGAGAAAGTAATCCACCTATGCCATGTTGTATAGAGGCTAAATCACAATCTCCATCTTGGCCCATGGGGCAGTAATATAGAATGAGGGTTTATTTCTGTGTCACTGCGGTCGGGTGAGACTGAGTAAGTACACCTTTCTTTCTTCCGTGCAGGTGAGTGTGTGATAATAGTTTGTGCAATCCAAGGCTGCTGGAGATAATGCCTGCAGGACCCTGGTTAATTTGCTGTTGCCAGTGATGTGTTAAATGGCCATCTGTGAAAAGGTGAGAGCCTCAGTAATGACTTCCTGTATGGATGAGAAGGAACGGTGGAGTTTGGGGGGGGGGTATCACACTTGATGTTCCTGGTAAACTGGTATCATACTCACTGTATAGGGCAAGTTGAAACTGCATGCATTTGTGCCACTGGCGCTACACAACCAGAACTGTCAGTCAGACTTACTTCCATTGATATGGCTTCATGGGGAATTTGAGAGTGAGTTTTCTGTGTTTTCTGGTTCACTAGCCACATTCTTTAATGATGGTTAGTTTATACAAATATATGCAGCATATCTATTTATGATTTAGAGCTCAGCAAAAATTCAGCAAGTAATTTAACCATTTCCAAAATCCCAGAACTAGATCAAATGCATAGTGAGGAGTTATTACTGCACATGTTTTACTGGCCTTACCTCACCAAGTATAGTATAGATTGAAAGGGCCACATCAGCCATACTCAGGCACTGCAGTTCAACTCCAGCCCTGTATTTAAGGGTATTATGCTGGTCACCTCTGAAATAGAGTTCTCCCACCTTAGAGAACATTCACCAGTGGATAATTATCCCTAATCATCGCCTCAACAAGCCTACTGTGTAATTTTACAGTAGTTACTTTGGACAGCTACAGCTAGCTAGCATTCTGCTTTCAGTTTGATCAGCAATTCTCTGTGCAGGTTTGGTCACAGCAAGGTCACACCAGATCAGCTTCAGTATTCAACGTTTGTCCAAGTCCCCAGGACGTTGGGAGATGCCTTTAATGCATCCACTAGGGGCAACGTGAGCGCCTATTACCATCTGGTACAATGGTTGCCAACTCCAGTACTCATGTACCCCCAACAGTACACATTTCTATTGTAGCTCCGGACAAGCACACCTGATTCAACTAGTCAACAAGCCCTCATTTAATATATATATATATTTTTTATTAAAACCTATTGTTTTTATTTCATCTTTGGTCATGCTGCTGCTCCCCCTATGATCATTCCACTCCACCTCCTCAACAGTCGTCACTCTGCCTCCACACCCAATGAAATCAAATCAAATTTATTTATATAGCCCTTCGTACATCAGCTGATATCTCAAAGTGCTGTACAGAAACCCAGCCTAAAACCCCAAACAGCAAGCAATGCAGGTGTAGAAGCACGGTGGCTAGGAAAAACTCCCTAGAAAGGCCAAAACCTAGGAAGAAACCTAGAGAGGAACCAGGCTATGTGGGGTGGCCAGTCCTCTTCTGGCTGTGCCGGGTGGAGATTATAACAGAACATGGCCAAGATGTTCAAATGTTCATAAACGACCAGCGTGGTCAAATAATAATAAGGCAGAACAGTTGAAACTGGAGCAGCAGCACAGTCAGGTGGACTGGGGACAGCAAGGAGTCATCATGTCAGGTATTCCTGGGGCATGGTCCTAGGGCTCAGGTCCTCCGAGAGAGAGAAAGAAAGAGAGAATTAGAGAGAGCATATGTGGGATGGCCAGTCCTCTTCTGGCTGTGCCGGGTGGAGATTATAACAGAACATGGCCAAGATGTTCAAATGTTCATAAATGACCAGCATGGTCGAATAATAATAAGGCAGAACAGTTGAAACTGGAGCAGCAGCACAGCCAGGTGGACTGGGGACAGGAAGGAGTCATCATGTCAGGTAGTCCTGGGGCATGGTCCTAGGGCTCAGGTCCTCCGAGAGAGAGAAGGAGAGAATTAGAGAACGCACACTTAGATTCACACAGGACACCGAATAGGACAGGAGAACTACTCCAGATATAACAAACTGACCCTAGCCCCCCGACACATAAACTACTGCAGCGTAAATACTGGAGGCTGAGACAGGAGGGGTCAGGAGACAACAGGCCCTCACACCACTGGACATTTATTTGCCACAGTTATTATTATGTACATAGTGCTATTTCTATTGTGTGTTACGACCATTTTCATGATTTTATTTAACTTAGTCCTGCATGTTGGAGCTTCAAATTTAAGATTTTCACTCTACCCTGCAACCCTGTACATGTGACTATTCAATCATCTGAATCAATGAGTTGTCTGGGGGCTACAACAACAATGTGTGCAGTTGGAGATACTGGAGTTGGGAACCACTGGTCTAGTAGTCTCAGAGGATTGCAGGTTCAATCCCAGGGCTGGAGTTGAGAACCACTGGTCTAGTCGTCTCAGAGGATTGCAGGTTCAATCCCAGGACTGGAGTTGAGAACCACTGGTCTAGTCGTCTGAGGATTGCAGGTTCAATCCCAGGGCTGGAGTTGAGAACCACTGGTCTAGTAGTCTCAGAGGATTGCAGGTTCAATCCCAGGGCTAGAGTTGAGAACCACTGATCTAGTAGTCTCAGGGGATTGCAGGTTCAATCCCAGGACTGGAGTTGGGAACCACTGGCCTCAGAGAATCACAGGTTCAATCCCAGGGCAGGGCACTCGTTTTCATTTTTTCTGTTTCTAACCTATCCCAAACCTTAATCAGTCGGAATGAATGTCTAAACTTAACTCCCAGACAAACATTGAATACTGAAGTGAGATCTTATTGGTAATTTACCTTCCACTCAACCAAATCCTTCATGTGATGTGCCTGATATAAATTTAAATGGAAAATGGCACTTGCTGATTTATTGAGAATACAAAGTGTGTTTGACTGATTGGGTTTCTACCTTGTTCCGTTTGATGGTGCGATTTCATTGAAACTAAATTGATAATTGAAAAGTTGGACTGTAAGAAGCAAACAAAATATAACCGTATGGGATCCTGCTTATCTGCCTCAATTGTTCAATACAGAACATGACCTCTGAATCAGAATCTAGCATGGGAGTGTTTGAGTCAGAGTAATGACATTGTAGTCCCAGGGGGGAAATTCTGGGTTGATGCATGAACTAATTACATGCTTATAACACTATTTTACAAGGGAAATATTTTACAGCACCTGATTGCAAAGCGAATAACGAATAACATTTTTTCAAAACAGTCCAAAAATCTGTAAAAAAGGCTTTAACATGCAAGTGTTGATTTCTAGATCATTCAGCACAAATCTTTCTAAGGAGCGTTGTCACTCAGCTCGAGTGTGTGTGAGAGAGAGAAGGGGACTGCTGCCCGTACTGTGTTTTGTTCGATGGGCCACTCTCCTGGAGAGAGGAAAAGTGAGGACACACTCGCCAAAAGCGTTGTCCCCAGTCAGCCATGAAAACAGCATCAGTGTTCCTGCTGCTAAGCTGCCAGCGCTGAAATGAGACTGTCTAATGACACAATGCCATAGGAAGGCTCAGGTCAGCAGCCCTGCCTAGGCCCTCACAAAGGGCAGCCTGCCGTGTCACTTCAGCTGGCCGACCCACCCTCCACACAGGGACAAATGTGAAAGGACTGAGAATGTCCCCATAATCATCTCTACCTCTCAGAGTGGGTGTTATTACTCAACAGGGACCAGTTTCTGTTTCTGAAAAGAACTGCATGGGCAGGTAATGATCAAATGTCTTCATTATTTTTTACCAATATAAGACAAAGTAACAAAATATCATGAAGGCAATGGTCTGAGCTCTAAACCCAACCGTCAAGCTCCAAAACATTCCAAAATAGTTTTTGATGTTTAACATGCAGTCTAACTTTGTTTGCTCCCCAGGTCAAATAAGCCAGGTGCTCATTAATATAGAAGGAATTAAAGATGCGAGAAGTTATTATTTACAAGTTGGAGATTTTTAACAAGGTTATTCTTTCGTTTTGCTTTCCAGTCAGAAACACGGCTGTCAGATCGTCTCCAGTTCTCTCTCCCCAGGTGGCCCTGAGGGCTGGATACTCAGACAGCAACAAGAGCCCTCACAATTCATCCAAATGCAACAGTCAGCCATGGTTCTCAAAAAGGAAGGTTGGTACAGGACTGTACATGGTTCATAAACACAGGTCAATGTTGAATGTGAAAAGGGCAGAACGATAATGAAATGAAAACTGCACTTTAAAAAAATCTACTCATTGTTCCATTTTACTTACTGACAGGAGTAAACAAATTATGTAGCAAGATTACATTTTCCAGTAGATGGCCAGTTAGAATCAAACTCCCAGACAGGAAATGTACATTTTTCTGTATCACCAGTGTGCATTGAAGAGCGCTCTCTCTATCCCCCCATCCCAGCTTCATACAACCAGCGCATGGCTGTCTCATTGGGAACGCCAATTAGAGTTAAACTGAAATGTTCTGTTAGGAGGGTATTGTGATCAAGGCTGCAAACAATGGATAAATAGCCATCTCCACATGATTGGCTGTCAAACTGATTTATAAGGAATTCGTAAAGAAAATCCCCCCCATGCTCATCCCGATGTCATTATTTACTTCTTAAACCCTTAATGATTAATTAATGTACTTATTTCTTGGTTCAAAAATGCTCCTCTAGACTTTACCACAGAGATATAATATGAGATGGATATAATGGAATTACATTGTGAAGGAATACATAGAAGTGAAATAGCAGCAATGCTGCAGAGTACTTGGGTTGTCTGAAAACACAAGCCACCAAATCCTTGCTTCCTCAGTCCTTACCTCAATATACTTCTCAAAGCAAATGAGGGGGCGCTCCTGCTCCTCCCCAGAGCTTGGAGGAAACAAGGATTTAGGACAGCTAGGAACATTTTCAGACACTATTATGGATGCTGAGGAAACGAGTGTTCTGATAATTAAGCAGTTGCCAAGGACACTGATAACACACTGCAGAGATGGCAACACCCTCCTGTGTCCTGCGATGTACACTAATCACAGTGTTTGAGAGTGTGAACACAAGGCTTCATCTGCTGCAGGATAGAATCATCTTCCTTCAGATTGCGCTTCCAAAAAGCAATGAATGTTACTGCTAGAACTGGATGTACTGCCACACATCTGGTGATGAAGCTTTTCATGTAAGAGTGTAAACGAATTAGCGGGCAAGGCTAGATTTCATTCCTCATTTGTTCAGCATTAACCATTGGGTATTTCTGAATGCCAGTGTACTGTGCTGGGTTTAAACAAGAGGTTGGAGCTCAGGATAAATCATGTAACATTGGCTCCACACAGTGGTGGCACAGGGAACAGGAAAATCAGACAGTCACTGAGTAAAGGGCAACCAACTATCTCGCAGTGCTCAGCAGAAAACATTGAGGAACATTCTGATGGAAATATATGAAGTTAATTAGAACAAGGTCCCAGTGGCGTGCAGACTGAGGAATCATGAATAGAACTGACGTGTCGCTGTCCCACTTCTATTGCGAGGAAGTATCGCTAATGTTGATGAGATGCCTTCAGTCAAAACAAGAAGAAAATGTTATTCCCCTCACATGCTTGCACTGAACTTCTTCTGTCCTCTGAATGAGACAAAATGCAAGGGGAGAACCGGCGAATTAATTCAGTGACAAAGCAGGTCTTCAATGTCTCAAAACGGTAAATCAGTGTCATGTGTTTTAGAGGAGACAAAACCAGTAATTCACAACAGAATGTTGAAAAAGTAGAATTTTATTAAATTAGATTCTATTTTATCAAAATGTCAAGTTTCCAGGATGAAGAAAACAGTGCAACAGTTACTTTAGACAAATATTTACAAAACAGGTAGCATTCAGCCAAGTTGAAATAAGGCAGCTGTTTCATGTATCTTGACATTTTTCAACACATCCACAAAAACATCCCCCACATAAAACATCTTGGTGAAAAGGACAGTTCATCATTTCTCTGACAGCCTTTCACATTTTAAAGGCCATTTCATAATTTCCTTGTGATAACATTCAATAGTTCAATGGCAATAAACACATTTTACAAAACAACTTAAATACAAAAAGCTTAAATTCATATTTTAAAAAACAGCGTACCAAAATGCATCAAAGCTTTCTCTTATATTTACTGTAGGGAATACTGTAGGCAAGGCAAGGGGGAATAGCGCAACACAAGGCAAGGATACCAAACATAGTTGAATGGCAACCACTGATATACGCTGTTCAATAGTGCAACCCCCTAGACTTGGAAGCCGTGCTGATTGTTGTCAGCTGATCTTAGTGTTGGCCATTTCAGCGGGTGTTCATGGAACAAACCTGTGCTTCGCCGAGGCTTCTCTCCAGCTCCTGAATAAAAGGAGAGATCAACTGACTGTGCAGCTGTGCCATTTTAAACCTGAAGGAAAGAGTTATAGAAAATAAGAGTTGAAAGGAGCAGTATTCCCACTGATTTCTCTTCACAGTTGGCAAGAAAAAGTATACGAACCCTTTGGAATTGGTCATCAAATTTGATTTAATCTTCATCTAAGTCACAACAATAGACAGTGTGCTTAAACTAATATACACATTGTTTCTTGTCTATATTGAATACATCATTTAAACATTCAGTGTAGGTTAGAAAAAGTATGTGAACCCCTAGGCTAATGACTTCTCCAAAAGCAAATTGTTGTCAGGAGTTGGCTAATCTGGAGTCCGATCAATGAGACGATTGGAGATGTTGGTTAGAGCTGCCTTGTCCTATAAAAACAGACAATTTGAGTTTGCTATTCACAAGAAGCATTGCCTGACGTGAACCATGCCTCAAACAAAAGAGATATCAGAAGACCTAAGATTAAGAATTGTTGACTTGCATAAAGGTGGAAAGGGTTACAAAAGTATATCTAAAAGCCTTGATGTTCATCGGTCCACAGGAACACAAATTGTCTATAAATGAAGTGCAGCACTGTTGCTACTCTCATTTGGAGTGGCCGTCCTGCAATTATGACTGCAAGAGCACAGCGCAGAATGCTCAGTGAGGTTAAGAAGAATCAGCTAGACTTACAGAAATCTCTGGAACATGCTAATATCTCATCTGTTGATTTGTCTACAATACGTAAAACAAGAATGGTGTTCATGGGAGGACGAAGCTACCGCTGTCCAAAAAAAACATTGCTGCACGTCTGAGGTTTGCAAAAGTGCACCTGGATGTTCCACAGCGCTACTGGCAAAATATTCTGTGGACAGATGAAGCTACAGTTGAGTTGTTTGGAAGGAACACACAACACTATGTGTGGAGGGGGGGGAACTCATCCCAACTGTAAAGTATGGTGTAGGGAGCGCCATGGTTTGGGGCTGCCTAGCTGCCTCAGGGACTGGACAGCTTGCTATTATCGCCGGAAAAATTAATTCCCAAGTTTTATCAAGACATTTTGCAGGAGAATGTAAGGCTCTGTCCACCAATTGAAGCTCAACAGAAGTTGGGTGATGCAACAGGACAATGACCCAAAACACAGAAGTAAATCAACAATAAATCAACAACAGAATGGCTTCAACAGTAGAAAACACAGCTTTTGGAGAGTCCTCACCTCAACCCAATTGAGATGCTGTGGCATGACCTCAAGAGAGAGCTTCACACCAGACATCAATAATATTGCTGAACTGAAACAGTTTTGTAAAGAGGAATGGTCCAAAATTCCTCCTGACCGTTGTGCAGGTCTGATCCGCAACTACAGAAAACATTTGGTTGAGGTTATTGCTGCCAAAGGGTCAACCAGTTAATAAATTCAAGGGTTCACATACATTTCCCACCCTGCACTGTGAATGTTTACAAAGTGTGTTAAATACAGACATGAAAACATAATCGTTTGTGTGTGATTAGTTTTAGCAGAGTGTTTGTCTATTGTTGTGACCGAGATGAACATTTTATGACCAATTTATGCAGAAATCCAGGTATTTCCAAAGGGTTCACATACTTTTTCTTGCCACTGTAGGTGTACTTTACTCCCGGTGTTTCCATTAGAAAAAGTTGTGCTGGTCAAATGTCCAAACATATTTCAATTTGCCAGACTGTGATGCCAATGTGCAGTTTCTCTAGAGAAAAATCAGATCAAGCACAGGCTGGGCGATGTAGTAGGAGGTTGTAATTTCCAACAGGCCAAATTCTACATAGTTCTGTGCAGAAAACGTGGTGATTAACTACAATGAGCATAATCCATTTGTCCGGTCTGCGTTTTTACACGAGGTAATAAAACTAGAATCCATAATGTTTCTAGGCGCACTGGTGTTTCTAAATTAGAATTCCAGGCCGCACAGCAGAATATTTAGGGGCATATGTGAGTAAAATGGTCACACTGTGGAGCCTTGAACCAGTATCAGGTAATACAGTGTTGCAAGTTTGCTATAGCAAGAGGTCAAGAGGTAACAGGCAGAGTTGACAGACTAGAGATACGATAAATAAAAAAAAACAGAACCAACCTCCATGCATAGCCAAAGTGATTTTATAGAGCATATTTATTTTTAAAAATGTTTTTATTTATCTGGTTTTATGCATTTTTACCATCCAAACGCTGCCAATTCTCAGTCAACGGAAACAGTTTAAACTCAATAGTGTTAACAATTCAAGCATGACCTGTGAAAAGGTTCCAAAGAAAGGAGGACTCTTACCTCCTGTGCAGCTCTATGGCTTTGCTGAGGTCTGGGCAGTAGTGCTGTAGAGCTGTGATGCAGTGTGCTGCCAGCATGCTGTAACACTGTTCCCTCACCAAATTGTGGCTGCTGGTGTCCCACTGTGGCAGCTCACTGGTGTACCTCCACGCCACTAGGGCGTGCTCCAGAGCAGACTCCCACTCCTCGTTCTGCAGCAGCAGCTGACCCCACTCCTGGCAGGAAACCTGGGAGGAAAAAGACAAGGTTCGTTAAAACACACAGCAGGTGATGCAGGTAGTACCAATCACCATGACAACCCAGAATTTCTAGCTATTAAACCATCTTAAAAGCACTTTAGTCAAACAATCAGCTTGAATAAGAGTGTAAATCTTAAATGAAGTATATTATTTACTGCAAGGGGATTCAACATCAGGTCAATTAACTGAGTTACATTCACATAAGGGCAACTTAAAGAGCATCAAACAAAAATGTTGATACTCACTTTAAACACCATCAGGTGTGGATATGCCTTTCTGTAACAGTGTGCGTCTCTGTTGGACCCCAGGCGTGAGTAGGGTATAGATCTGTAGACATTGGTCTTTTTCAGGTGCAAGTCCTCCTGTAACGGCTTCAGGTCTGTAGTGAGGGCTCTGGGCTCCTGCCTTTGCCCCTGTTCTACTAGGATGAAAGATCTTATGAGCTGCACAAGCTGCTGGTTGGACAGGGGTGTCTGGTTGTCTTCCATTCTCTCACTTTGGGCCTCACTCCGACTACTCCCTGTTCTGTATATGGCTGGGTCCACTGCAAAACATACACCACCGTATTGGTCACAGGCCAACTAATATAAGACTAGAAACTGAATGACATGATCCATTTAATTTGCTTACTAACATGAATGCCCACGTTTTGAGTTGCTGGTCAGGTTTCTGCCTCTAGAAGTGGTTGAGAATGGAGCTATGCGTGAACTTAGAACCTCCAGGTAGGACCTTCTCATTCGAGCTGCAAAAAAACATTTGGCATAACTTTAGAGTGCATTTGTGTCTACTAACGTTACAGGATCATAGTTAACCCAGTTACAATATTCTTCTAGTTGTACTAGAAAGGAAGGCAGATTCAATGTTTTGGTACTTGCATAAAACAAAACTGGTAATGTCTTGCTGAATTAATAACTACAAACAGCTCACCCACAATCTTTATTACTTAGCTAAATGTCCAATATCAGCTCGTTAACGAGTTATAACTAGGTAAAGTTGTTAGCAAAAGCTAACAATGGGTACCATGTTGTGTCAATGCAATTGCTAACTCAAAGCTGGCTAACTAGCTAGTTGCCCACATAAGTTAAAATTCACTTATTTCCAATATTAGCAAATTGACACAATTGGTTTGTTCAGACTGTGTTTTATTGGACTTTACTGGCTGACTTCATTGTTATGATTCAACATATTTAGAAAATAAGGTAGCCGCTACTTAGGCACATTTTTTCCTGGCGCGCGCTTACTTTACCAAGGACAGCTGTTGTGATGCTGCAGTGGAGGGAAATGTAGCTGGCTAGCCAGCTAACGTGACCTACTTAATGAAGTTGAAGTCAGACGTACCTGCAATTTTCGGCTGTGGAGCTGGGATTTCCATCAGGGCACGTCTTGAGTGACACATAGTTGCCATATTAGATACTTTGGGTCAAAATGACAGACCTCTTGCAAAAAGTTTGCCAGTTATGTTGTTAGCTGTCTAGCTAGCTAGGAAACTATCTAGTAGTGTGCAGCCAACAAAATGTGAAGGTTGTACTAATAACACGCAGCTACCGCATGCCAAGTACCTAAAATAAATGCCATAAAAATTAAATAGCTGCTGACAAAACTTTGCAAGGCTGTTCTCCCGCGAATGTATGACAAAATACTGCCGCAAGAATTTAGCGCGCGGACGTGGTTCATTACCCATCAACCTGATTGGTCAATGTAGAAACAGGCGCATGCATTTTTATTGGCGAATGGGATCTTGAATTGCACTGTGTTGAAATACCAAAAATAATAACTGCTTGAATACAGTAGGCCGACACATGTACTGTTGTGAAATAGGATTTACGTATCCTTTTGTGAAGTGGTTGAAGTCTGACATATCGGCAATTTTTGGCTGGAGGATAGTAAGCTAGCTACTTTATAGCAAAAATACATAGACTTGCAAACATTTGACCAGTTCTGTTGTGGGCGACCATTGATGCACTTTATTTTAATAACATACAGCTGCCAAGTAGCAAACAAATGACAAATGTATTACGGTAATAGTCATTGCTATGAATTTAAAACATATTCTGTTGGGTTTATCGGAGGTTGGCATCCAACGTTATGAAGCATTACCTCCACCTACTGTACTGGCCTCTTACGAAAAAAGATTGCAGTAAGAGTGCAGTATAACGGCAGTATGCAGCAAATACTGCATTCAAAAGAACAATATTTTTATACTGCAGTAATTTTGCAGTGGAACTGCAGTTAGAGTGCAGTATAACTGCAGTTCAACTGCAGTTCACTGCATTTATTCTGCAATTGCCCCGTCCAAAATACCACAGTCGACTGCAGTTACTGCACTTTTACTGCAGTTTCATAAATTCAATCTTTATTTGTAAGGGGCCTGTGGGCCAGAGGAACTAAATCCTACCTGCCAGGCCCTTTTCTCTTAAAAAAGATAACAAAATATTGGAGACTGTATATCTGCCACGCTGATCCTCAACACAGGGGCCCCTCATGGGTGTATGCTCAGATCCCTCCTGTACTCCCCATTCACCCATGACTGCATGGCCAAGCACGACTCCAACACCATCATTAAGTTTGCCGATGACACAACAGTGGTAGGTCTGATCACCGACAACGATGAGACAGGAAGGAGGTCAGAGACCTGGCAGTGTGATGCCAGGATAACAAACTCTCCCTCAACGTGACTAAGACAAAGGAGATGATTGTGGACTACAGAAAAAGAAGGACTGAGCACCCCCACCCCCAGAATGGGGGCCCCGACCCCCATTCTCATCAACGGGGCTGTAGTGGAGCAGGTTGAGAGCTTCAAGTTCCTTGGTGTCCACATCACGTACAAACAATTTACATTTTTTTTTATTTCACCTTTATTTAACCAGGTAGGCCAGTTGAGAACAAGTTCTCGTTTACAACTGCGACCTGGCCAAGATAAAGCAAAGCAGTTTGACACATACAACAACACAGAGTTACACATGGAATAAACAAACATACAGTTAATAATACAGTAGAAAAATTATATTTACAGTGTGTGCAAATGAGGTAAGATAAGGGAGGTAAGGCAATAAATAGGCCGTAGTGGCGAAGTAATTACAATATAGCAATTAAAGTTGGATGGACTATTTACAGATGGGCTATGTACAGTTGTAGTGATCTGTGAGCTGCTCTGACAGCTGGTGCTTAAAGTTAGTGAGAGAGATATGAGTCTCCAGCTTCAGTGATTTTTGCAGTTCGTTACAGTCATTGGCACCAGAGAACTGGAAGGAAAGGCGGCTAAAGTAGGATTTGGCTTTGGGGGTAACCAGCGAAATATACCTGCTGGAGCGTGTGCTACGGGTGGGTGCTGCTATGGTGACCAGTGAGCTGAGATAAGGCGGTGCTTTACCTAGTAAAGACTTGTAGATGACCTGGAGCCAGTGGGTTTGGCGACGAGTATGAAGCGAGGGCCAGCCAACGAGAGCATACAGGTCGCAGTTTTGGATAGTATATGGGGCTTTGGTGACAAAACGGATGGCACTGTGATAGACTGCATCCAATTTGTTAAGTAGAGTGCTGGAGGCTATTTTGTAAATGACATCGCCGAAGTCGAGGGTCGGTAGGTTTTACGTGGGTATGTTTGGCAGCATGAGTGAAGGATGCTTTGTTGCAAAATTGGAAAGCCAATTCTAGATTTAATTTTGGATTGTAGATGCTTAATGTGAGTCTGGAAGGAGAGTTTACAGTCTAACCAGACACCTAGGTATTTGTAGTTGTCCACATATTCTAAGTCAGAATCGTCCAGAGTAGTGATGCTGGACGGGCGGGCGGGCAGGTGCGGGCAGAGATCGGTTGAAGAGCATGCATTTAGTTTTACTTGCGTTTAAGAGCAGTTGGAGGCCACGGAAGGAGAGTTGTATGGCATTGAAGCTCGTCTGGAGGTTAGTTAACACAGTGTCCAAAGAAGGGCCAGAAGTATACAGAATGGTATCGTCTGCGTAGAGGTGGATCAGAGAATCACCAGCAGCAAGAGCGACATCATTGATGTATACAGAAAAGAGAGTCGGCCCGAGAATTGAACCGGGTGGCACGCCCATAGAGACTGCCAAAGGTCCGGACAATCATAGTTCAAACACACTAAGACAGTCATGAAGAGGGCACGACAACACCTATTCCTCCTTGGGAGACTGAAAAGATTTGGCATGGGTCCTCAGATCCTCAAAAAGTTCTACAGCTGCACCATCGATAGCATCTGGTTGCATCACCGCCTGGTATGGCAACTGCTCGGCCTCCGACCGCAAGGCACTACAGAGGGTAGTGCATACGGCCCAGTACATCACTGGGGCCAAGCTTCCTGCCATCCAGGACCTCTATACCAGGCGGTATTAGGGGCTTTGGTGACAAAACGGATGGCACTGTGATAGACTGTGACGCCAAGGACTCCAGCCACCCTAGTCATAGAATGATCTCTTTGCTACCGCACGGCAAGCGGTACCGGAGCGCCAAGTCTAGGTCTAAACGGCTTCTTAACAGCTTCTACCTCCAAGCCATAAGACTCATGAACAGTTAACCAAATGGCTACCCGGACTATTTGCATTGTCCCCACCCCACCCCCCATTTTTACGCTGCTGCTCCCCTGTGTTTATTATCCATGCATAGTCATTTTACCTCTACCTACATGTACATATTACCTCAATTACCTCGACTAACCGGTGCCCCCGCACATTGACTCTGTACCGGAACCACCTGTATATAGCCTTGCTACTGTTATTTTATTGTTGCTCCATAATTATTTGTTATATTTCTATATTTCTTTCTTAAAACGGCATTGTTGGTTAAGGGCTTGTAAGTAAGCATTTCACTGTAAGATCTACCTACACCTGTTGTATTCGGCACATGTAATAAATACAATTTGATTTGATTTTGTTTCTAATGATGTTCTACTGAGTATGCTCTTTAAACTCAATTCCTCTACCCCCTTCTCCCTCACACTGGATCTCTATTTCCCTCTCATACTGACCACACTATCAGTACATGCTCCACTATCTCTGTTTCCTGGCAGTAATCACACCTTCCTGTGGTTGGTGACTAGAGGGAGCAGGTTAGCAGAGCATTTGAGCTAAACCTAACCCTTTTTCTAACCTTAATCTAAGTCTTCCAACCTGCCACGTTAATTATCCTAACCTGCTGCGTAAATTATCCTAACCTGCTGGGTAAATTATCCTAACCTGCTTGGTAAATTATCCTAACCTGCTGGGTAAATTATCCTAACCTGCTACGTTAATTATCCTAACCTCCTGGGTAAATTATCCTAACCTGCTACGTTAATTATCCTAACCTGCTGGGTAAATTATCCTAACCTGCTACATTAATTATCCTAACCTCCTGGGTAAATTATCCTAACCTGCTACGTTAATTATCCTAACCTGCTGGGTAAATTATCCTAACCTCCTGGGTAAATTATCCTAACCTGCTACGTTAATTATCCTAACCTGCTGGGTAAATTATCCTAACCTGCTACGTTAATTGTCCTAACCTGCTGGGTAAATTATCCTAACCTGCTGGGTAAATTGTCCTAACCTGCCGGGTAAATTGTCCTAACTTGCCGGGTAAACCCCTTCCCCTTCCTATCACATTTAATGTCTTATTCAACCTGCAGTGTCCCACCCTTAGCCTTGTAAAGATGTCCTCCTCTCTTCTCTCTTCTTGCCGTCCTCCCCTCCCCAACTTTCCTTTGTACTTGGAATAGATGCCTGCCCTTAGTGTTGCTGTTCCACTGCTCCTGCCATCTCTGCACCACAACTGTCCTTATTACTCCCTTAAACCTCTTCCTTGCTAATCGGCACCTCCACATCCACCTCCTCTCTCCTAAGGGCCTGTTTAGCCAGCACATCTACTTCCTCATTCCCTTCCACCACCACACGGGCTGGGAACAAATCCAAACCTATCTGGATACCCATCTGTCTCACCCGGGCATGAATTTGGAGTACCTCATATAACAGGTTGGAGGCTACTGCTAAGAAAACTTCACAGATAATCTGCATCTCCCGCAAAGAATGAACCACGCAGGTGTGGTTTTCTGATCAGACTGCCCTTATTACTCCTGACCCATTAAAATGATTTGTCATCGTCGAAACAGGTGTGTGCTTTGCAATTGGAGGATCATTTACACAGTGGTGAAATTCTGTGATGGAATACTGTGAGAATTACCAATTTTTAAAAAACAATTATTAGCTTGCACAATTCATATTCCCACCAGATTGGGAGTTTTTTTTATGTCCCATATTTCAGGCAGAGCAAGCTGGGTTTCTTATATATAACATAAAATGTAAATGTGTATATATATATATGTAGGTATAAAAACAATATTTATTGATAACCAATTAATAGTCTGATCATTACATTTCAGAGATCATCACTGAGGAGGTCGCATTCAACATAAAATACCAATAATACACATGTACATTATTGAAACTGTTGATAGCATTCCTTTTTTTTGCCACTCATAGAATTAGACTAAATAAGTAGTGGATGTAAATTAGATAGGTCTACCACATTAAAATAGCAATACAGTTCATGTTTCAAGGGGATAATACACATTCATATTTTAATGGTATTAGTAAGAACAGTAGCCTAATATATATATATATATATATATTAGGCTACTGTTCTTACTAATACCATTAATACCATATATATATATCATAATTGATCAATTACTGCAATTACTGCTCACCAGGGGTGCAACTTTAGTTTTAGAGGTGGGGGGACATGATATATATATTTAATTTTTTATTTTTCCTACCCAACCACTCCGAGGCGTCCACATGGTCCTAAAGTACACCATTGCCTCGTTTTGTATCACGTTCCAATTATAAAACTGGGGACATTTCCCCGTCCCCCGTCCCCAGTAAAAGTTGCACCCCTGCTGCTTACACAGACAGATCAGTTAATTTTTATTTGTGAAACACGTATGCTAGTTAACCTAGGCCTACTCATCTTCCTATTTTGGTGTTTTCATTATCAATACCGAGGCACACAAAAGCAGAAGTCTTTGTAGCAACAGGAATACATCATAATTGAGATCATAATGTGATGATACATCCAAGTGTGTGACGTTATATTCTAGTGGGGCGGTTGACCACATTTAGGTTTTTGGCTGCACTCGTGAGTACCCTGCAGCGTCTTCTCTGAGGAGAGAGCTGTCTGGGGCTGTACTTTATTGCTCGGCCCTGGATTGACCGCACTGTTTGTTCCTTTTGTACTGTAGGCTTTGGGTTTGGGGATCCTGGTTGGACCTGGGCGTCGGAATGCTTCCAAGGGGATCTGAGAATAGACAGAGAGAAAAAAGGGATCAATATCCTTACGATATGTAACTGTAGGTTGTTTATCAAACTGACCACAAGATGGTGCCAAATTATGTTTTTTGGCATACAGTAGCAAATATCTAGCAATTTTTGACAAAACACATTACAAAATAAATCACGACATGCTTATTAAGACATGTACAGGCTCATGTATGCATGCAGAATAACAAGTAGACTAATAAAACAGTACTCTTTAAGTAATGCTTTGACCATTTTTTCAACACAACCGACCTCTGTAAAGAATGGAACTTAAGAAATCCATGATTCCCTTTCTGAAACCATCTTTGGAGTTTATAGAGTTATTCAGACACAAGTAATTGTTTTGCTCCCAACGAAGGCTTATAAGAGAGAGTGGGGAGGGAAAATGTTTGGAGACAGGTATTGGATGTGTTTTAGCACCAACTGCCAAAACAGTCACAGGAAATGTCTCCCATGGGGTTTGCATCACTGCATTGTTTACTGCACAATCAGCTTAAACTGTCAGCTAATGCTCCTAGCGCTCCGTCTCAGCTCTGCCAGAAGGTGATGTCACCATAGGAGCTCTTCATGTTTGTTATCGCTTTGCGTTTAGTTTAAACCCCTCTCTGCTCAGTCTAAACCCCTCTCTGCTCAGTCTACCCCACTCTCTACTCAGTCTAAACCCCCCCCTCTCTCACTTTGCTCAGTTTAAACCCCAGTTATTGCCCAGTTTAAACCCCTCTCTTTCTGTCCAGTTTAAACTCCTCTCTCTCTCTGCTTAGTTTAACCCCCGCTCTCTTTCTCTGCTCAGTTTAAACCTCTCTCTCTCTCTCTCTCTCTCTCTGCCTAGCTTAAACCCCACTCTCTCTCTGCTCAGTTTAAAAACCACTCTCTCTCGGCTCAGTTTAAGCCCTACTCTCTCTTTCTACTCAGTTTAAATCCCTCTCCCCTCTCTCTCTTTCTCTCTGCTCAGTTTAAACCCCCTCTCTCTCTGCTCAGTTTAAACCTCTCTCTCTCTCTCTCTCTCTTTCTCTCTGCTCAGTTTAAACCCCACTCTCTCTCTACTCAGTTTAAATCCCTCTCTACCTCTCTCATTCTCTTTCTCTGTGCTCAGTTTAAACCCCCCCTCTCTGCTCAGTTTAAACCTCTCTCTCTCTCTGCTCAGTTAAAAAAAACTCTCTCTTTCTCCTCTGGCTTTAATGTAACTGCATGTGAGACTAGAGGGATGATGATGAGGGCACCTAGAGCAAAGAAAGACAAGAAGGGGAATAGATGATGATGACTTCGTCCCAAATGGCACCCTATTCCTATGGGCCCTGGTCAAAAGTAGTGTGCTATATAGGGAATAGGGTGTCATTGGGGAGGCGGTTCATCATGCACATTAAGGCATTCTCCCAGACCTGTTGCGCAACATAGGTTATTATACTGTAGTTTTAAACGTTGCAGCTTATTTCATCACTCTTTCTTTCTCTGAGGGAGAGCTCTTGTGAGACACTCCAGTTACATGCCGAAAGCTATTGAGTGAATCTACCTAGTCCAAGGAGTGAGTGGTTAAACGCTGTTAAAGACCAACTGTAAGTGAGTGTGTTTAAGTGTTTTATGGTTTCAAAGATTAATTCTGAAACGTGCAATGAACCATGTCCTTAAATCCATGCAGGACATAAATTTGAAATGTGTTTTGAAAATGAGGTTAATGGACCAGAAAATCTGTGTGGGTCATGTCAGAGGGCCATGTTGATTTTACACGGAATGACCTTTAATTATAAGCCTCCTCCCTTTGGAGGCATGCAACAGGAGTACTAGAGTAAGCACTTCCTCTGCCACGGACAGACCAGCCTGCAGTTCACTAGCCCGGCCTGCATTCTGCAATACTGGCAAAGATGCACAGTTGTCTCCATGGCAACAAAACACAGGATTTGTTTGGTGCTTGGATTGTGGTGCGAGACACTATTTCACAGCACACTACTGAGCCTCAGTATCCTCTTTAGTTCACAATATGAGGCCTTTGTTTGAAATGGGCCCTGCCTTGTCCGTTTATTTTCCTCTCCTTGTTCATTGGGCCTATCGGTCAAGGTGTTTGGATACCATTGTGATGATGACCGTTATTGTAAACTACACATGAATCCCATCAACTCCTAAACTAGCCTGGGATAGGCCAATGCAGGGTCGCCAGAAACCGCTTTTCAGGGATACAATATTTTCAACCTAACTTCTGTTTCCCCTGAATAATGGATGTGGGAACTCCGCTCAGGCGTCTTTTTACGCCTGCTACATTAGGTTAACCTGTGATGTACACTGACGATTAGTCTCGCCTCTGATTGGCTACTGTACTTTCTGTATTGAAAAACAGCACAGTGGATGGATGGTGCTGTGTGATTGTATAGCTTACATAGACCTTAGATTTATCTGACATGCCAAAGGTCATGCGTCAAGTGAGATATAAAAAGGGAAAGGGTGTGTCAGACTATGAAGCCATCATCCATACTACTTGCACTTTGCTCTCAGTCGATATGGACTGTGATGTTATTTTTACATCAGAACATATGATCTGCCTGGCTCAAACAATGACCTCACTAGATGTGAATAAGTACGATCAGATAGATAATGACATGGAGGATATTTAAGGACACAGCTGCTCTGATCCCTTGAATGAATAGCATCTTGTTTAGCCTACAAATTATTCTTGGGCATTGAGAGATTGGGATCCTGTTTCCAAATGTCAATGCTCCCAGCCTGAATCGATTTAAAGCTTGACATAGACACCTCTTTATAGTGATACAGAGGGTATTTGGATTGGGTGTGCATTTTCACATGCATGAATGGATCTGACACATTTATGCTTCATTCAGGTGAGCTTTATATTACCAGTGTCACTCAGAAGTCTCTTCGTGATAAGCCAGTGCTTTGAGTGATGAGTGTGGTTTTTCTTCATTCCTCTACTGCAATCTATTTGCATTGTTGTGTAGGTTGCATGATAATTTGCCATTAAAACAACTGTATGTATTTGCAAAAGAATCATACAACACTATGATGAACGTAAAGAATATTGATTCTAATTGATGCAGAGAGTTGCAGCAAAGAAACATCCACTTGGAGAAGACCCTCAACAGTTAAAGCACCTCTCGTTCGTCCAAGCTGACCTACATGGACTTTCCATGGTATCATTAAAGAGGAACTTCAAATTCACTCATGCTAGTCTTTACTCTTGGTAACTGGGTTTTTGTGTTTGGGATAGAAGGAGAAGCTATGACATCACCAGCCTATGAATTTAACTCAGCCAAGAAAACACATGTCAGAATTCCCTGGCCTCCCCCCCCCCCCCCCGTTTTCTAATAAATTCTGGATGTTCACACAAGAGTTCTTCTGAAAGTCCTGCTAGTAAAAAACATAAATTAAGTGTCTCTAAAATGTCCTATTCATTGTATGTGTGTGTCTTGATGGTTGAAGGACAATGGACTGCTATCAGTAGTTGTATTGATTGAATACTATTTCAAATGGTTAAGGTAGCACTTGAAATTAGATCACAATGAACAAATAAAATATAAAAACTAGAAGTTAGAAAACATGCATAAATAAAAAACATTTAAATATATATTTTAACCTTGAAATATATTCCTAATTTTCATCATTCAGCATGCAGGGTTTACCACTTCTGAATGAGTAAATGAAATATGCAAGCATGGATGACAAACTAAAACATAACTTTTGCACACTTTAATATTTAGAAAATAAATCAGCTTAAACAAAATGCAAGTTGTGTAATATGAAGTTTAAACACAATTGAAACGGTCCATCAGTGAATAGTCTTAGTACATGATATATTTACCAAATAGCATATACAGTAAAGTTACCCCGGTGTTCAGTAAACGTTTCTTACTACAAGTGCCTTCAAAGGGTTATTGTTCTGTTTTGTATTTGAATGACAATTCATGCATGCAAACATCTTTCCAAACAGAACCGAACAAACAAACAAACCCCAATCACAAACAGAGAAGTGGTTAGGTAGGGCATCTCTTCATACAGATCAAGTAAAATGGAGGTGGATGGATCAAGATCGGATGACTAGGGACTGAGGAGGTTGGGTTGGGATAGGTGGTACTAATGGGAGACGGACAAACTAGGGTTTACTAATGGGGTGAGGTCTCTTGGGATGGGGAATCAGTCAATCATAGGCATTACTTACTGTAATTTGTGAAGGCTTTTTGATTGGGGTGGATGTTGGCTTTATAGTGATGCTACTTGTGATTTTGCTGTTGCCTTTGACAGGGGTACCATTGGATAATACAGGAGATCTCTGCTCCTGTCCAGGTGAGTAGCATGGGCTCACAGGCTGGGGTGTAGTGTTTAAGCTCTGAATGAAGGGGCTCCCTAAGTGAATGTGGATTTTGTTGTCCTCCGTGGTGATGACGTTGGGGCCGGAGCTGTTGGACCTTTGAACCTGCCAGCTGCTCTGCCTCTCTGGTGTCACCCTGAAGACTGCATGACCTCCCATGACCTCTACTGGCTCCGTGGACAGGGACCGGTCAGGAGTGCCTGTTGTGACCGACACGATCTGGATGGGTGACATAGCCCTGTCTGGTGTGACCGACCCAGAGGAGTCTGGGGTCATCGCTCTAGAGTATGTGGTCATGGTGAAGGGAGATATGGCTCGATCAGGAGTGCAGGGGGAACCATCTGACGAGGGGGACCTTTGAGCTTTGTTTCTGGTAGTCGGGGAGATGGATGCGTTCTGAATTATGGTGATTCTTTGTTTGGGTGGACCTCCGCTTGTGGGGATGACTGCAGTGCTGGTGTATGACTGGGTGTTTTCTGCGGTGGGGCTGGTGATTTCTAGCATGGCCATGTTATGCCCGTGGTCTGGGGTTACCTTGATGTGCAGTGGTTGCCCGGGGCTGTGTGTAAGAAACACGTCTCCTTGCTGCACATGGTTCCCATTCTGTCTGGGAACCTGCACTTTCCCATTGACTGGGTTGTGGCTTTCTTTGGTTTTGAGAAAGGGGACTCTCCTGATGTTGTTGTTGAGGTTGTTGACATTGTTGAAGAGGGAGGGGTTACATTGGGCGAGGGGCAGCTCATTGTTGTAGTTTGGATCGTCCTCAGAGTCACTCTCTTCGTACAGTTTTCCGTTCACCACGGCCCGCTCCAGTGGGGCGATGCTCTTGTAGTTGGGTCGAAGGTGGTCTGCTAGATCTGTCTGTACCTCCTTGGTGCACACCTGTAAGTCTGAGAAACGTCTGCCATTCATGCCTGGGCGGAGACTTTTGCTGAAGCGACGGTATCGCTCCAGCTCCCGATTGAGGGTCTCCATCTCTCTGGCCAGTTCTTTATTTTTCACCTCTTGCAGAGTCAGTTTTCTTTGCAAGGTGGAGTGATCGTTTTTCATGCGACAGATGTTTTCCTCTGTGCCCATATATTCATGGATCTTCTCTTTTAGGGCCGCCACCTCTCGGGTCAGATGACTGGACTTGGCCTCTTCCTCTTTCAGACGCCTGTAGAGGATGTGCTCCTGGTTGGACTCTTGCTTCTCTGCCAGTTGGTACTTTAAAAGCTCATTTCTGGATATTTCCAACTCCTCCATCAAGGCCTTTGCTCGCTCTTGTTCCCTGGAGTATCTCTTCTCCATGGACTCAAACTCATCCTCAGTCTTCAACAAGTCGTCTTCGACAACCTTCATATCTTTAAGTTTTCGCCTCAGGCGCTCAACTTCCTGCGTAAGGTCTTTGACTTTGTAGTCCTCTTGTTGGGAGCGGTTGGCGATGGGCGCCTTGATGTTTTCCTCTTTGGCTTTGTTCCTCAAGAATTCCCTCTCTGCAGCTTCCAGTGAATGCAACCTCTTCTTCATCATGGTAACTTTGGACTGCAGGTCGTTGCTCTTTTCCTCCTCGGCTTGGAGCTTGGCCTTGAGTTCATCCCTGTCCTTGGTGGCGCCACACATTTTCTCCTCAAGCTCAGCATTCGACCTTAGGGCTTTCTTGCTCTCCTCGATAAGCTTCTCTGTTACTGTTGTGACTTTGTCCTGCTCAGCTTGCAGTTTGCCAGTGCTGTTATGGTCCTTGTCCTCCATCGCTTTCAGTTTCTCCGCCATGGTCTTCCTTTCATCCACCAGCATGACCGTCAGCGTCTTCAGCTTGGTGAGGTCTTCCTTTAGTGTAAGCTCTGTCTTCTCCAGCTGAACCTCCACGGCCTCCAGTTCTTTGACCCTCGCTTTCAGGATGTCCATCTCCCTGGACAGAACATTTGACACTGTCCTCTCTTTGTCCAGATTGCATTTTAGCGCGTTGCACTCCTGTTTGCTCTTGCCGAACGCATCCTCTAGTTTCTCCAGCTCCATGATCCTGTGGTTCAGCTTGTCCACATCAGCCTTCAGGCTACGGCTTTGGCTGGCTTCCTTCTCCAGCTTCTTGTTGAGGTCCCTGCACTGGTCCTCCATTCTGACCAGCTCCTCGTCCTTCCCCTCCATCTCCAGAACCCTTTTCCGTAACTCCTCCACCTCATCCATGAGGCTGGAGTTGCCACATTCCCCACGGCTGATCTTGTCCCTCAGCTCCTGGAGCTCGTCCTCGGCCCTCCGGAGGGTCTTGTTGGTCTCCTCCAGTTCATCCAGCTGCCGGCTGAGTGTGGACAGTTTCTGCTTGAGCTGCCGGTTCTGGGCATCCTCGCTGGTCAGTTTGGCTGTCATGGTCTCCTGTTCCTGGTGAAAGCGACTGGATTGGTCGCCTAGCTCTGTCTCCAAGCGAAAAACTTTCTCCTCCCCCTCTTGCACCTTTGCATTAGCAGAGCTCAGCTCTTCCTGGGTGTGGGAGGCGTTGGCAGTCAGTTCCTGGACCTTAGCAGTCTGTTGGGTCAATTGCTCTGTGAGGCGCTGCTGCTCGTCCACGACCATCAACGCAAACGACTTCAGCTTGGTCAGCTCCTCCTTTAGGCTGGTGACCTTCTTGTTGTTCTCCTCCTCTTTCCTTTCCTGATAGGCCTTTTCCTGGTCAATGAGCAACTTCAGTCTGAAAGAAAAACACAAGAAGAAGAGAAAAAGTTTGAATAAAAAAGAATGTTGAACTTTTCACTGATACACACATTGGTCAACTGACACATGGGTGGAGAAGGTGATGGATGACACAGGGAGCAACATAACACGACATCAATAATATAACATAAACAATATACAGTGTATCAGCTTGGTAGAAAATTGTCATTCGTTGTTTGCTTGTGAAGTATCAAATGTGTCTAATTCTTATTCCCAAAGTGCCATCGGGCCTATTATTAGTAGGAATGCAGACACACCATAAACACTCATGGGTGTCACATTTGTCTGACCATACTGAATGGATTTCTGAAGGGGTTTGACATTTTATGTAATGGAAACTTTAACAAATCATAAATATAACTGTGCTAACTTTCCCAAGTCGGTAGCCTGACATACACTTGCAGTGTGTTCCTTTTAAGGTCCCCCGATAGCAGTTAACTCTCATATGGGTTGGAAACTCTACACGCCATAGTAAAAGTCCAAAATAGTACTTCTTACAGTCCATTTGTATAGGAATGACTATCTAGATTACCCTTATTAGGATTTGCATGACTGATTACTGATGTCCTGTATTGTTTATCTACTGTTACTTGAAAGAAGAAAAATAATAGAGAATGGACTAAATGCAGTGTTTGTACTGTGTGAGGATGTTCCCTCCAAATGCACTCTGATCTTTGGCTGTGGTGGCTAGACTTTTCTAGAATGCTGAATGTTTACCCTGACCCCTATCTGACAAGAATACTCCCATCAGTCCCCATCAAACTGTAGACTAAACCCGTATTCAACCACACTGCTGTTTTTGAAATGTCCCAGTGAATACAGCCCTCTTTCAAGCACCTACCCTGCTTAAAGAAACAACTAAGCTTATATTGCAGTTATTTTAACATCTAGAGTGATATTGAGTTCATAGTGTGTACTTGTGAGCATGTGTGTAGGTGTATGCCCAGTGTAAATGTACAGTCTACTGTATATACAGCATATGTAACAGAATCACGGGGGAAGCTGGGGTCACGGTAGCTGGCAGGGCATGCATCGCACCGGGCCAGTGTGCCTCCGCTCCAGGCAGTGTCGGAGGGGATGTTATGACTGCTGAATGTGCAGCTGCCAGCGTGCTAGCACAGATGTCGCATTGGCATGGAACAATCCCCTAATTAAGGGGTTCCTCTACTACCCCCTGCCTCCCTCTCTCTCTGGTTATATATTTAAAGGAATCCCCCCTGCTTCCAGAGGCAATTACAGCCTGGCTGGATAAACAGAGGGCCTCTCTCAGGGATCACTAATTACACCTAGTCTCCTGTAGAGGAACATGATGTCAGCATGGTCGCTGGTAGAACTGGGGCTAAGGCAGGTCCATGGTAGGGCTGGGGCTGTCCTATGCCCTATGATGTTAATCCCATGATGTTCCACATGTTCCACATGCTCCACTGTGCCAGAGATCTGATGATCAAAGCTGATCAGCTTGAAGTTGATGTACAGTAGGAAAGCATCAGATGGGGAGGAGTTTGTAAAGGCCTCTAGTGTCCCACTGAGAAAGTTCACAATGGGAATGTGTGGTAGTCAGTTCTACAATATTCTAAGACATGTCTTTCTGGCAGAAACGATCATTTAGAAAAAATCATCTAAATCATGATATTCTATTAACATTGCTGAGACGTCAGGGCAGAGCAGAGGAGTGGCAGCCATATAAAGGCCTGCAAATGTAGCTAGAATGTAGCTAGAGCTAGACTGCTTTATTTGTATCCTTGTTTACTCTAGCAGTTATCTGCGCTAGCCAGTTATGCTCCGTTTTCCCAGTGATGTAATCAAACCAGAACAGAATGTGAGCCGAGGTCCTGCACTTTAGACTCTGCTAGTTAGCACAAGTCATCCTGGTTTCCCCATTTTTAATCACAGAGGGTTACATTGTGAAGATACATTATGGAAACAGAAGATACATTCAGGGAAACTTCCATGTATAATTAATCAGGTGCTTGAGATCAGCCAAGACATTGTAGGCTATATGATGTCTCTGGAGAGGAAGTACATGTGTTCCCTAGGATCCTAATCGCTTGACATGAGAATACTGTGTCCCTCCTAAGGGACAGTCATTGGATTCTGTTTCCCATGGACTCAGAATTCTGCTGGACTAGTGGGACTTGACAATCGAATAACACAACTTGGGAGAGCAGAAGTTGAACTGCCAGTGAGTCAACTGTGACGATATGGTTGAAAGGGGAATACGAGGGGCTTGAAGGCTACCACTTGAAATTCTCAACGTTTGCCAATGAATGATGTACTAGTTTACCCAGTTCATCCTTATACGGCTTTACCATCAAACTTGGTTATACAAGATGTCAGCTGCAGAGAACAGCGACTTTTGACTCTGACTTTGATTACAAGGTACGGTAAAGGCCACACTTGATTGGACAATTTATTTTATCACTGCCAATTTTCCAAATAGAGTCAGTCTGTCTAAAACGGTACATTCCCATAAGGAGTTTCTATGTCATGGAAAATAGAGTGATGCCTTCTGCATGGTAAGCAGTTAAGAAATGGGTGTGGGTGCAGATGGCTATTAACCCAAAACCAACCATTCACCTACTGACCTCTTCTGAGCAACATCAGCATGCAGAGGGGAAAACACACACACACAGCCGGCAGCAGGATGTCACCATGCCCACCATTATGGCGAAGGCCACAGAGGGCTTTTCCTCACATTTAAATAAGCAGCTGTGGCCAGTGTCCTCAGAGCTGGAAACTATGGCTCAGACTCTGTAAACAGTGCTGCTGCTGAGATGATACAGGACATGCCAGTATTCTGTGTGTATGTTTTAGAAGTCAATGTCCAAGACAATGCCCTTGTTATAGGTCAATATCCTGCTCTTTCCCTTAAAACACCAGATTTGATTTGACATTTATATTAACAGGGAGTCTCATTGAGACCAAGGTTCTAGGCCTCTTTCACACAGGAGCATACACATAATTTACAAAAGACATTATAAAACAATGATCTGTTCATGTTAGTGTAAATAGATAGAAGCAGTCAGTTTGTTAGGAGGATTATTCCTGGAATGCTTTATGAAAGAGACATAGGAAGCTGGCCAGCATACGTCCAGCAGAGGGCAATCAGTAAGCAGTATGGGCTCATAAAATTATAGGCAATATTTGTATGCCTTCAGTTGAATGACTGTGCTAGTTAAATATTTTATTTTTAATAGTTACATTTTAGGGGTTTAGCTGGCTATGCTGTATGTTACACAATCAATAGCTCGTCAAAAAAAAAATATATATATTTTTCTGGTTTTTGAATTCATTATAATATCTGAGTTTATATTCAAACTTAACTTGTTGGATCATAAATGTATCACTCAGAAGTGATTCATTTTTCACAGGAGAGCAGGTTCAAATAACAATGACCATCTTTTTGATTTCACCATGCACATTTCCCCCGGATTCTCACAGACATTAGAGTGTTGTGTGAGTGTTGAGTGGCCCGTTCAACTACACTTAGGAAATGAACCACTGAATTACCCATAGCTTTAACTCACACACGGAATCAGCTTCTATCAATGTCCTCCCTCAATGGTACATTTGAAAATCACAATTAGGGAATAAACATTGTGCACAAATTGTTACAATATTTAGTTACTGTACTCGGCATCCGTTTAATTGTAATCACAGTTTCCAAAATACATTTTTTTCATGAACTTGTTGAATGAAACCATGATTTCCAATAGATTGCCTATAATTGTATCCCAAAAGACACAACTTTCCCAGAGTCAGATATCAATTCTTTACACTAACCCAACTGAATGTCAATATCAAAGCTGTACTTTCCCCCTTGCACTCAGTCACAGTGCTCCATAACGAGCCAACAGAGCAGCTAAGTCGAGTTAAAATTGCTTTGCCTCCTACCTGTTCCATAGGTCTGTCTGGTGGCAGCCTCAGTGATTGAAGCTCATTATGTTGCCGTACTCTCTCTGTCTCTCAGCTCTCACACAGCGGTCTGTGATGTGGACATTCCAGCAGGGAGACCAAACAATAAGATATGTCTCACTGCATGCTCCCTGCCTATGGAGCATTACATCATCAACATGCCCTTATATGGAACTTTGTGTTGTACAGCCTCCCTGCCTCTCAAAGGGGTGTGTACTCTAGTGTGTGTGTGTGTGTTGTACAGCCTCCCTGCCTCTCAAAGCGGTGTGTGTGCGTGTGAGAGAGAGAGATTCTTTGCATGTGGGCTTAAGCGTATGTGTGTGTGTGTGTTTGTCCACCTAGGTGTGGCGTGGGCCTTAAAACAAGAACAGAGAGGAAAAGTGTTGAGTGACGTCTGTAATGTGTGAAATATCTGCTCTCTCTGGTCTGTCTATACTCCAGAGGCAGAGGGTGAGGAGAGACAAGCGATTTAGGTTACAACTTTTCCTTCTGACTTTCCTCAGTAAGAGTGATTGATTCAACTGAAGAAAAAAAGCCTAAATTAACTTGACCGACAACCGTGTTTAGTAAGGAAATCTGTGTGTGTTTGGAATTTATTATTGTAATACACTATTAGAGCCGAACCAAATTAGAAACATGCCAAACATTTGCATGCAACACTTCACACAATCAACAACACAAACATACCGCAACAGTGTATGACACCACTAATCCATAATGTTGGATTGTCTGTAAGACTGTTATTAGGGACTGCTAATCGAGTGCTGTCTGGACTTTTATGGCCGGGATTTCAACATGACCGTTCATCTAGAAACGATCCTCACATTTACAGTACATCTCACAATTCACATTTACAGTACATCTCACAATTCACATTTACAGCCCTTGGTATTATCACAGACGGCTCATTGCTCAGTCTATTCTACAGTGTGCCTATCTTTCCCTTGATACCAAGACTCCTCTCTCCACACACAAGCAAAAGTATAGATTCACACTAAATAGCTGGCAGCGAACTACACTCAAACTAAGCTAGTACCCAACTGCATTAAGGTCAGCGGGCCAAAATACTGGATATAGCCTGCTAATAGTGATCATTGAGTAAATGATCCTCCCGTTTCGGTTCAATGTCCCTATTGTCGTCGGACAGAACATCAGCTGTTCGCTGAAACAATGGAGTTCACAGCATCAGCACGAACGTAACATGACATCAGTCATCCTCGTTAGGAGGAAACACTGGGACATTTCCTGTCCCAAAATCCTCTAAATCAGATGTCACAGCTTCACAATGGGCGCCAAAGCTTGGTTACCAAGCTGTAGGAAACGAGGAAATACTGCCAAGACAATATAGAATAGAGATGTCCATGGAAGGCCAGAGAGCAAGGAGCCAAACAACCCCCTCCCTCCTTGTTAGTGGTTTGAAAATGGCAGCAACCACAATGAAACAAATACGTCATTTGACACGGTGCGATCCAGTTTCATGAGAACATTTTGTGGTGATAACCCAGATTATACAACGGACCGAAGAACCAAATACTGATTACATTTCACTATGTCATGATCTTTCTAGAATTTTTGTAACAATTTGTTTGTTCTTGACGTAAACACATTCCTTCATTTAGAAAGCCCAATTAGGGTTTGTCTATTTCTGAATCTGTACATTTCCAACACATCCTAGACAGAGTGCTCCCAATCCCAGATGTTCTTCATTGAACATGAAAGTTGGCCACACAAATGTGTTCTATGTGAAGCATCTGCCAAATTATAAATAGTGGAAAAACAAATCCCCGTTTTATGTAATGTCTTGGTACATGAGTCTTCCTCTGATACTCCGAAATGGAATGTAGAGTATTATGAATCAGCTAGATTGAGAGAAAATGTGTGGTTTCAGAGAACATTTCCCATGAACACACAATCTTAGAGCTACATGTGTATCCACGGCTCCCAAAGTGTGTTGTCCTGTGTTGTCTATGACATTTTCGTATATACAGTACATGATTTGTAAATAATTTATGTAGGTATTTTAAAGGTAAAGGTCTTTATCAGGCCTTTGTAAGACATGATTGGTTCAAGTGACCTTCTCTTGAGACTTGCCAAGTGAATAAAACCAAGCCACAAGTTCTATACCATATAGGAAGAACCACCATGACCCACCATTTGGGAATCAAACCGTGCCCCGAGATGACAAATGGACTCTCTCTCTCCTGTTAGTGCTGTGGGAGTATGTAGACTGTTAGTGCTGTGGGAGTATGCAGACTGTTAGTGCTGTGGGAGTATGCAGACTGTTAGTGCTGTGGGAGTATGCAGACTGTTAGTGCTGTGGGAGTATGCAGATTGTTAGTGCTGTGGGAGTATGTAGACTGTTAGTGCTGTGGGAGTATGCAGACTGTTAGTGCTGTGGGAGTATGCAGACTGTTAGTGCTGTGGGAGTATGCAGACTGTTAGTGCTGTGGGAGTATGCAGACTGTTAGTGCTGTGGGAGTATGCAGACTGTTAGTGCTATGGGAGTATGCAGACTGTTAGTGCTGTGGGAGTATGCAGACTGTTAGTGCTGTGGGAGTATGCAGACTGTTAGTGCTGTAGGAGTATGCAGACTGTTAGTGCTGTGGGAGTATGCAGATTGTTAGTGCTGTGGGAGTATGTAGACTGTTAGTGCTGTGGGAGTATGCAGACTGTTAGTGCTGTGGGAGTATGCAGACTGTTAGTGCTGTGGGAGTATGCAGACTGTTAGTGCTGTGGGAGTATGCAGACTGTTAGTGCTGTGGGAGTATGCAGATTGTTAGTGCTGTGGGAGTATGTAGACTGTTAGTGCTGTGGGAGTATGCAGACTGTGAGTGCTGTGGGAGTATGCAGATTGTTAGTGCTATGGGAGTATGCAGACTGTTAGTGCTGTGGGAGTATGCAGACTGTTAGTGCTGTGGGAGTATGCAGACTGTTAGTGCTGTGGGAGTATGCAGACTGTTAGTGCTGTGGGAGTATGCAGACTGTTAGTGCTGTGGGAGTATGCAGACTGTTAGTGCTATGGGAGTATGTAGACTGTTAGTGCTGTGGGAGTATGTAGACTGTTAGTGCTGTGGGAGTATGCAGACTGTTAGTCCTGTGGGAGTATGCAGACTGTTAGTGCTGTGGGAGTATGCAGACTGTTAGTGCTGTGGGAGTATGCAGACTGTTAGTGCTGTGGGAGTATGCAGACTGTTAGTGCTGTGGGAGTATGCAGACTGTTAGTGCTATGGGAGTATGTAGACTGTTAGTGCTGTGGGAGTATGCAGACTGTTAGTGCTGTGGGAGTATGCAGACTGTTAGTGCTGTGGGAGTATGCAGACTGAGACACATGTTTGCGTAATACTCAATCCATGCCTGGGGCCTGAGTACCTGACACATATGACATCACTAGTCCCTTAATCAAATCCGTATGGCTACTATGGTCTGTCTGTCTGTCTGTCTGTCTGTCTGTCTGTCTGTCTGTCTGTGTCTGTCTGTTTGTGTCTGTCTGTTTGTGTCTGTCTGTCTGTCACGGCAGTTGGAATTAAAAAGCTTAAATTTGGACTCCAGACCAAAGCACAGATTTCCACCGGTCTAATGTCCATTGCTCATGTTTCTTGGCCCAAGCAAGTCTCTTCTTATTGGTGTCCTTTAGTAGTGGCTTCTTTGCAGCAATTCGACCATGAAGGCCTGATTCATGCAGTCTCCTCTGAACAACTGATGTTGAGATGTGTCTGTTACTTGAACTCTGTGAAGCATTTATTTGGGCTGCAATTTCTGAAGCTGGTAACTCTGATGAACTTATCCTCTGAAGCAGAGTTAACTCTGTGTCTTCCTTTCCTGTGGCGGTCCTCATGAGAGTAAGTTTCATCATAGCGCTTGATAGTTTTTGCGACTGCACTTGAAGAAACTTTCAAAGTTCTTGAAATTTTCCGGAGTGACTGATCTTCAAGTCTTAAAGTTAATGTCTTCTGTATACCACCCTTAACTTGTCACAACACAACTGATTGGCATTAAGACGCATTAAGACGGAAAGAAATTCCACAAATTAACTTTTAAAAAGGCACACCTGTTAATTGAAATGCATTCCAGGTGACTACCTCATGAAACTGGTTGAGAGAATGCTAAGAGTGTGCAAAGCTGTCATCAAGGCAAAGCGAGGCTACTTTGAAGAATCTCAAATATAAAACACTTTTTTTGGTTACTACATGATTCCATGTGTGTTATTTCATAGTTTTGATGTCTTCACTATTATTCTACAATGTAGAAAATAGTCCAAATGTGTGTGTGTGTGTGTGTGTGTGTGTGTGTGTGTGTGTGTGTGTGTGTGTGTGTGTGTGTGTGTGTGTGTGTGTGTGTGTGTGTGTGTGTGTGCGTGTGAATGTTCACATCAAATCAAATCACATTTTATTTGTCACATACAAATGGTTAGCAGATGTTAATGCGAGTGTATCGAAATGCTTGTGCTTCTAGTTCCGACAATGCAGTAATAACCACCTGTACTGACCTCGCCTTCTGGATGATAGCGGGGTGAACAGGCAGTGGCTCAGGTGGTTGTTGTCCTTGATGATCTTTATGGCCTTCCTGTGACATCGGGTGGTGTAGGTGTCCTGGAGGGCAGGTAGTTTGCCCCCGGTGATGCGTTGTGCAGACCTCACTACCCTCTGGAGAGCCTTACGGTTGTGGGCGGAGCAGTTGCCGTACCAGGCGGTGATACAGCCCGACAGGATGCTCTCGATTGTGCATCTGTAGAAGTTTGTGAGTGCTTTTGGTGACAAGCCAAATTTCTTCAGCCTCCTGAGGTTGAGGAGGCACTGCTGCGCCTTCTTCACGATGCTGTCTGTGTGGGTGGACCAATTCAGTTTGTCTGTGATGTGTACGCCGAGGAACTTAAAACTTACTACCCTCTCCACTACTGTTCCATCGATGTGGATAGGGGGTGTTCCCTCTGCTGTTTCCTGAAGTCCACAATCATCTCCTTAGTTTTGTTGACGTTGAGTGTGAGGTTATTTTCCTGACACCACACTCTGAGGGCCCTCACCTCCTCCCTGTAGGCCGTCTCGTTGTTGTTGGTAATCAAGCCTACCACTGTTGTGTCATCCGCAAACTTGATGATTGAGTTGGAGGCGTGCGTGGCCACGCAGTCGTGGGTGAACAGGGAGTACAGGAGAGGGCTCAGAACGCACCCTTGTGGGGCCCCAGTGTTGAGGATCAGCGGGGTGGAGATGTTGTTATCTACCCTCACCACCTGGGGGCGGCCCGTCAGGAAGTCCAGTACCCAGTTGCACAGGGCGGGGTCGAGACCCAGGGTCTCGAGCTTGATGACGAGTTTGGAGGGTACTATGGTGTTAAATGCTGAGCTGTAGTCGATGAACAGCATTCTCACATAGGTATTCCTCTTGTCCAGATGGGTTAGGGCAGTGTGCAGTGTGGTTGAGATTGCATCGTCTGTGGACCTATTTGGGCGGTAAGCAAATTGGAGTGGGTCTAGGGTGTCAGGTAGGGTGGAGGTGATATGGTCCTTGACTAGTCTCTCAAAGCACTTCATGATGACGGAAGTGAGTAGTTTAGCTCAGTTACCTTAGCTTTCTTGGGAACAGGAACAATGGTGGCCATCTTGAAGCATGTGGGAACAGCAGACTGGGATAGGGATTGATTGAATATGTTCGTAAACACACCAGCCAGCTGGTCTGCGCATGCTCTGAGGGCGCGGCTGGGGATGCCGTCTGGGCCTGCAGCCTTGCGAGGGTTAACACGTTTAAATGTTTTACTCACCTCGGCTGCAGTGAAGGAGAGTCCTCAAAGCGGACAATACAGTGCCACTGACACGGCCCGCAACCAAAACATGCGGACTCTCCTTCACTGCAGCCGAGGTGAGTAAAACATTTAAACATTAGAGTGTGTGTGTGTGCATGTGAATGCTCGCATTAGTGTATGTGTGTGTGTGTGTGTGTGTCTGTTGCCATTTCTGGGTGCAGGTAGCTGATAATAATTACCTCTCAAGTGTTTGGACTGATGCTGCTACTCTGGAGTGCTTTGGAGGAGGATGTTTCCAATGGCTGTTTCACAGGAAGCACAGAGGATTTCAATGCCTGGGTCCTGGGGCCATTACAGACATAGGTCCTGAGACCTGGGGCCATTAAAAGGTCCTGGGGCAGTTACGGACAGAGGTCCTGGGGCCATTGCAGACACAGGGCCTGGGGTCATTACAGACAGAGATCCTGGGGCCTGGGTTCATTACAGACAGAGGTCCTGGGGCCTGGGGCCATTACAAACAGAGGTCCTGGGGTCATTACAGACAAAGGTCCTGGGGTCATTACAGACAGAGGTCCTGAGGTCATTACAGACAGACGTCCTAGGGCCATTACAGACATACGTCCTGGTCCTCTTACATACAGATTAGTGAGGATCTGGCAGGAATAATAAGCCTTCCTCTGCACCCCAAATGTCACCCTATTCCCTATAAAGCAGAGTGCCCTGGTCAAAAGTAGTGCACTATATAAGGAATACACACTACAGATGGGCATGCCCCAAGTGTGGTCAGTCGGTTGAAGAGTACTTCAGCCACTAAGCAGCTATGGCTTCCTATGAGAGCACACTGCAGGGGAAAACACACTACTTAGGCTACATAACATGCTATTTTCCTATAGCTCTGGCTGGCCACAGTCTCTACTCCCTATCCTCAGCCAGTGATTAGCGCAGTGTCTGCTTTGCTCTGGCTTCTTAAACTGTATAGGAAGCACGGTAGCGATAAGCAGACATTACTAACAGATCTGGGTCTGCCTGGGCGATCCTTAGATCCAGATCAGCTGTGTCTAACTAGTTGCTCGATCGAATCCCCGAGCTGACAAGGTACAAATCTTTTCTTCTGCCCCTGAACAAGGCAGTTAACCCACTGTTCCTAGGTCGTCATTGTAAATAATATTTCCTCTTATCTGACTTTTCTAGTTAAATAAAGGATAAACATTTAAATATCTATTATTAATCCTTGGCCATATCCTCCTGGATTATCAGGAATCTCAGGTTATCACAGATCTAGGATCAGATTACACAACCCTAAATCCCAACCTTAACAATAAAGAGCATGAAATACAGTTCCCTCAGAAAGTATTCATACCCATTGACTAATTCCACATTTTGTTGTTAGTCTGAATTCAAAATGGATTAAAAAATATATATATATCACCCATCTACACACCCCATTGGCAAAGTGAAATCATGTTTTTTGGCATTTATGCACAATTAATGAAAATGAAATACAGAAATATCTAATTTACATATAGTGCCAGTCAAAAGTTGACACACCTACTCATTCCAGGGTTTTTCTTTATTTTTACTATTTTCTACATTGCAGAATAATAGTGAAGACATCAAAACTATGAAATAACACACATGGAATCATGTAGTAATCAAAACACTGTTAAAGAAATGAAAATATATTTTATATTTGCGATTCTTCAAAGTAGCCACCCTTTGCCTTGAGCTTTGCACACTCTTGGCATTCTCTCAACCAGCTTCATGAGGTAGTCACCTGGAATGCATTTCAATTAACAGGTGTTCCTCGTTAAAAGTTAATTTGTGGAATTTCTTTCCTTCTTAATGCGTTTGAGCCAATCAGTTGTGTTGTCATAAGGTAGGGGTGGCATACAGAAGATGGTCCTATTTGGTAAAATACCAAGTCCATATTATGGTAAGAACAGCTCAAATAAGCAAAGAGAAACGACAGTCCATAATTACATTAAGACATGAATGTCAGTCAATGCTGAAAATTTCAAGAACTTTGAAAGTTTCTTCCAATGCAGTCAAAACAACTATAAAGCGCTATGATGAAACTGGCTCTCATGAGGACTGCCACAGGAAAGGAAGACCCAGAGTTAACTCTGCTGTAGAGGATAAGTTCATTAGAGTTACCAGCCTCAGAAATTACAGCCCAAATAAATGCTTCACAGAGTTCCAGTAGCAGACATCTCAACATCAACTGTTCAGAGGAGACTGCGTGAATCAGACCTTCATGGTCGAATTGCTGCAAAGAAACCACTACTAAAGGACACTACTAAGAGGAAGAGACTTGCTTGGGCCAAGAAACACAAGCAATGGACATTAGACTGGTGGAAATCTGTGCTTTGGTCTGATGAGTCCAAATGTGAGCTTTTTGATTCCAACTGCCGTGTCTTTGTGAGACGCAGAGTAGGTGAACGGATGATCCTGCATGTGTGGTTCCCACCGTGAAGCATGGAGGAAGAGGTGGGATGGTGCTTTGCTGGTGACACTGGAATTGATTTAGAATTCAAGGCACACTTAACCAGCATGGCTACCACAGCATTCTGCAGTGATACACCATCCCAACTGGTTTGCGCTTAGTGGGACTATCATTTGTTTTTCAACAGGACAATGACCCAACACACCTCCAGGCTGTGTAAAGGCTATTTGACCAAGAAGGACAGTGATGGAGTGCTGCATCAGATGACCTGGCCTCCACAATCACCCGACCTTAACCCAATTGAGTTGGACCGCAGAGTGAAGGAAAAGCAGCCAACAAGTGCTCAGCATATGTGGGAACTCCTTCAAGACCGTTGGAAAAGCATTCCATGTGAAGCTGGTTGAGAGAATGCCAAGAGTGTGCAAAGCTATCATCAAGGCAAACGGTGGAAGAATCTAAAATATTTAATTTGTTTAACACTTTTTTGGTTACTACATAATTCTATGTGTTATTTAATAGTTTTGATGTCTTCACTATTATAGTAAAAATATTGTAAAAAATGTTTGTAAAAATAAAGAAAAACCCTTGAATGAGTAGGCGTGTCCAAACTTTTGAATAGTACGGTAAGTGTAATGGTCGTCGGTGGAAGAAGGTGAGGACCAAAGCGCAGCGTGGTAAGTGTTCATATATTTTAATTAAGTAATAGAACACTGAACAAAACAATAAACGACCAACGAACAGTCCCGTAAGGTGAATGACAAAAAACACTAAACAGGAAAATAATCACCCACAACTCAAAAGTGAAACCATGCCTAAGTATGGTTCTCAATCGGGTACAACGATTAACAGTTGGCTCTGATTGAGAACCATACCAGGCCATACACAGAAATCCCAAATCATAGAAAAAGGAACATAGACAACCCACCCAACTCACGCCCTGACCATACTAAACAAAGACATAACAAAAGAACTAAGGTTAGAACGTGAGAGTACCCCCCCCCCCCCCCCCCCCAAAGGTGCGGACTCCGGCCGCAAAACCTGAACCTATAGGGTGAGGGACTGGGTGGGTGTCTGTCCGCGGTGACGTGGACCCCACTCCACCATAGTCTTTTTCCGCCTCTTTAACCGCCTCCATGGCCCCTTTAGAGCGGCGAACCTCGCCGCCGACCTCGGACTGGGGACCCTAGCAATGGGTCCCGAATGGACGGGAGATTCCGGCAGCACCGGACAGGCGGGAGACTCCGACAGTTCCGGAGTGAAGGGTGATTCCGGCAGCTGACTGACCGGCGGCTCTGACAGCTCCTGACTGGCGGGCGGCTCTGGCAGCTCCTGACTGGCGGGCGGCTCTGGCAGCTCCTGACTGGCGGGCGGCTCTGGCAGCTCAGGACAGACGGGAGACTCTGGCAGCTCAGGACAGACGGGAGACTCTGGCAGCTCAGGACAGACGGGAGACTCTGGCAGCTCAGGACAGACGGGAGACTCTGGCAGCTCAGGACAGACGGGAGACTCTGGCAGCTCAGGACAGACGGGAGACTCTGGCAGCTCAGGACAGACGGGAGACTCTGGCAGCTCAGGACAGACGGGAGACTCTGGCAGCACTGGACAGGCAGGAGCACCTGTAGGGAGGATACGGAGAGACAGCCTGGTGCGGGGGACTGTCACCGGAGGGCTGGTGCGTGGAGGTGGCACCGGATAGACCGGACCGTGGAGGCGCACTGGAGGTCTCGAGCACCGAGCCTGCCCAACCCTACCTGGCTGGATGCTCCCTGTAGCCAGGCCAGTGCGGCGAGGTGGAATACCCCGCACTGGGCTGTGCTGACGAACCGGGGACACCATGCGTAGGGCTGGTGCCATGTACCCCGGCCCGAGGAGACGCACTAGAGACCAGATGCGCTGAGCCGGCTTCATGGCACCTGGCTGATGCCCACTCTAGCCCGGCCGATACGAGGCACTGCTATTTACCGCACCGGGCTATGCCTGCGCACCGGGGACACCGTGCGCCTCACGGCATAACACGGTGCCTGCCCTGTCCCCCTCTCTCCACGGTAAGCACGGGGAGTTGGCTCAGGTCTCCTACCTGACTTAGCCACACTCCCAGTGTGCCCCCCCCGATAAATTTTTCGGGCTGCCTCTCGGGCTTCCAACCGCGCTGCCGTGCTGCCTCCTCATACCACCGCCTCTCGGCTTTCGCTGCCTCGAGCTCTGCCTTGGGGCGGCGATACTCTCTCGGCTATACCCAGGGTCCCTTGCCATCCAGGATCTCCTCACATGTCCAGGAGTCTGGAGATCGCTGCTGCTGGCCGTTATCACGCTGCTTGGTCCTTTGGTGGTGGGTGATTCTGTAAAGGTCGTCGGTGGAAGAAGGTGATGACCAAAGCGCAGCGTGGTAAGTGTTCATATCTTTTAATTAAGTAATAGAACACTGAACAAAACAATAAACGACCAACGAACAGTCCCGTAAGATGAATGACATAAAACACTAAACAGGACAATAATCACCCACAACTCAAAAGTGAAACCAGGCTACCTAAGTATGGTTCTCAATCAGGGACAACGATTGACAGCTGCCTCTGATTGAAAACCATACCAGGCCAAACACAGAAATCCCAAATCATAGAAAAAAGAACATAGACAACCCACCCAACTCACGCCCTGACCATACTAAAACAAAGACATAACAAAATAACTAAGGTCAGAACGTGACAGTACTCAATACATGTTAGAATCATCTTTGGCAGCAATTACAGCCATGAGTCTTTCTGGGTAAGTCTAAGAGTTTTGCACACCTGGATTGCACAATATTTACACTATTATTTTTTTAATTCTTCAAGCTCTGTCAAGTTGGTTGTTGATCATTGTTAGACAGCCAATTGTAAGTCTTGCCATAGATTTTCAAGTTGATTTAACTCAAAACTAGGCCACTCAGGAACATTCAATGTCGTCTGCATAAGCAATTACAGTGTATATTTGGCCATTTGTTTTAGGTTATTGTCCTGCTTAAAAGGTACATTTCTCTGTCAGTGTCTGATGGAAAGCAGACTAAACCAGGTTTTCCTCTAGGATTTTGCCTTTGCTTAGCTCCATTCTGTTTCTTTTTATCCTAAAAAAAAACGCCTTAGTCCTTGCCGATGTCAAGCATACCCATAACATGATGCAGCCACCAACATGCTTGAAAATATGAAGAGTGGTACTCAGTGATGTGTTGTGCTGGATTTGCCCCAAACATAAGGCTTTGTATTCAGGACATAAAGTAAATTTCTTTGCCAAAATGTTTGCAGTTTTACTTTAGTGCCTTCTTATTTTGTACAGGCTTCCTTCTTTTCACTCTGTCATTTAGGTTAGTATTGTGGAGTAACTACAATGTTGTTGATCCATCCACAGTTTTCTCTAATCACAGCCATTAAACTGTAACTGTTTTAAAGTCAACATTGGCCTCATGGTAGAATCCCTGAGCGGTTTCCTACTTCTCCGTGAACTGAGGTAGGAAGGTCACATGTATATTTGTAGTGACTGAGTGCATTGATACACCATACAAAGTGTAATTAATAACTTCACCATTCCCAAAAGGGATAATCAATGTCTGTTTTTTTTACCCATCTACCAATAAGTGCCTTTATTCATGAAAACCTCCCTGGTCTTTGTGGTTGAATCTGTGTTTGAAATTCACTGCTTCACTGAGGGACCTTACAATTATCTGTATGTGTGGAGTACAGCGATGAAATAATCATTCAAAAATCATGTTAAACACTATTATAGCACACAGAGTGAGTCCATGCAACTTGTGTTCAAATCCCCGAGCTGACAAGGTACAAATCTGTCGTTCTGCCCCTGAACAGGCAGTTAACCCACTGTTCCTAGGCCGTCATTGAAAATAAGAATTTGTTCTTAACTGACTTGCTTAGTTGAATAAAGGTAAAATAAAAAAATAAAAAATGTGACTTGTTAAGAACATTTTTACCCCTGAACTTATTTAGGCTTGTCATAACAAAGGGGTTGAATACTTATTGACTCAAGACATTTCAGCTTTTCATGTTTAATTAATTAATCATGTTTAAAAAATGTGTATTGTGTGTATGCAAATTACCAAAAAACCTAAATGTAATCCACTTTAAATACAGGCTGTAACACAACAAAATGTTGAAAGAGTCAAGGAGTGTGTGTACTTTCCGAAGGCACTGTAGATCAGACTCTGGACCAGCACCTGCTACCATACACATGGTATAAAGGCTCTGATCATAAACGTATATGTTGTGTATCAACCTGCATTATTTAATAGTAGTCATGTATCACTCCAGAGACTTGTATTCCAGTCATCTTTCATACGCTCCAGATGGAAACTTCTATATGTCTGATATATGGAGATGACCTGCTCCTGAACCTCAATGTCTTTCCCTGGCTGTCCTATCCCCATGAATATGAACCCAGGACTGATATGCTAGGCCTAGCTACTGTAGGTAGAACGATAATTCAGTAAACCTCAAATATGCTGTTGCTAAGCGTTAAATCACTGGTTGCCTTTGTTATTTACGGTTTGGGAAAAGGTGCTAAGGAGGGGAAGCTGCTATTTAACTTGTACAGACACTCCCTTCCACCCCTACTGCTGTTCTAAGTGTCTAGTGTTCCTTCCAGCAAGGTCCCAGCTTGAAACAATACAGGGCTAGGATTAGTGCAATTAACATACCTGCACTTCAAAGTCGAAAAACACCGGAGCTGTGTTAGATTACAGCTAACATAAGCAACACTTGTTAAACGCAAGCGACCGGGGGCTGCAGCTGTAGCCTGGCACTAAAGTTGTTCTTAATATAGATATATCCGTCATTTCCCTCTGCACACATCATCTATAAACAGTGTTCAGTGATTATATACAGCGGAAATGGTTTCCTAATCCATGGTTTCATTATTTTGCGATGCAACGGTGGAAGAATCCACAGGCTATGTCCCCACTTAGGAAGTAAATATGCCCCCCGTGACACAACTTCATCGCGTAGCTATTTCAAAACAACCCTGGACCGTGGGGATACTTCTGTCTCTTCTCTGGAAACAATTCTATAATTAGATTTAAACATGACTTGTTCTACAGAAGAAGTAACCAGCATTAGAACAAGACTTTTACTTTAATCAGACACCCAAGAGAGAGCCAGGTCTCAAGAAAACAACCCTATTCTACTGTACATCTGTTATGACCCCGACAAGGTGGGGTCAGATTGTGGGCTGTTTCCCATGAATAGGCCTCTGATGGCACATTAAGGCACGTCAATGACAACCAAGGGATCGCTACAGCATCACTTCACATGCTTTATTACAGGACTTGTCCACTCCCTAATCCTCCCTAGACCCTGCCTTATCATTCAGCTGGCTAGTCAGGGTTTCCGTTACAGCAAGCCAACCAACTGCTAGCTGGAGCTCTGGGTTGAACCCACTGGCCTAGACAACAGATAAAGATGTGAGTCTGTGTGTTGACCAGGAATGTAAATGATGGTGATTGGGGCTTTAGCGACACTCACTGGAATTTACTTAGCAGAGACTCTTGACGGCAGATGACAGATTTCTTCTGTGGTGTGTGTGTATATATGTGTGTGTTTAGGTTGAGATTGTGGCTCATTGTGTCTGACTGAGAATGACATCATCCCCCGTCCTGGAGCTTCCATAAGGGATGAGAGGAAGGAGAGATGGGAGGATGGGAGGAGGAGTGATGGGAGGATAGGAGGGATAGGAGGATGGGAGGAGGGCTGTGGTTTGGGATCCTGGTTAGTTGGAGAGAGTTCACTCTATTGTCTAGTTGCTTCCTGTCCAGGCAGCTCAGCTCTCGTTGAGTGTCGGAAACACCCCCATCACCACGGCCATTATCTCTCCCTCATTGAATTCATCAAGCTTTCCTCAGCATGAGGCCTGTAGGCCTGATAAACAAGACATGGTGGACGTCACTACTACAGGCCCATGTCAGGGACTGGCTGACATAGACTTAGTGTTGACTTTAAATTAAATGAGAGCTTCCCTTGCACTCAACTCACACGGCCCATGTTGATGCCGTCATCGTCTGGGCCAAGACTGTTCTCACCTCAGCGACAAGACACAACAGATGGTTTGGATCTGTCTGAACCCTTGGGGTCTCTACAGTGGGACATCTTGGAGAGATGAGAGAGAGATTGTAGAGTGGCCAAACTAGCCCAGCCCAGCCTAGGCCATCTGGCCCCTCCCAAGTGTGAAGGAAGACGTATGGAGGAAGACATATAGAGGAAGACTTTCAGGTTTGATTTAAAGGTCTGCCATTGAGCCTAGAGCAGAGTTACCGTAGTCAAGTTAATGCACGTTGTCTACAAACAGTTATACCCACAATTTCAAATAGGATATTCAAGTTTGGACACTTCTACGGTGCGGCGGTGCCAAACGGAACCGAGCCAAAACTTTACCGGCAGTCACAGAGCCTAAAAGCTACATCAGATTTGGTCTTTGTTATTTTGGGTAATCATAAAACTGCCAGTAATACATGGGAGCTTGAAACGTGAGATCATTATGTTCTTTGTTTTAACAATGAGTGTGCTTTAAAATATGAGGTCATACTATACTTATATTAAATTAGAGATCCAGGCACAGTGTTTATGCACAGGGTTTTATTATCATGTGCTTGCTTGTCCACATCGTTCCTACCTTCTCTCTAGCTACATACTGAACGTTTATGAGTATTGGAAAAAAACCTTCCCTGCTGTCATCCTGAGGATATAGAACAGGGAGGAGCAGGTGGAGGAGGAATGATGTGTAATGTCCTCAGTCTAACCCTACACTTGTAAATATGATGATAATGTCTTGGTATGTGTGGTGCTAACTTGTTGCCATGGTTAAAACTACATCTGGATCCCAAGTTGCAGAAGTACTGTAGTATCTATGGTACATGGTAACAACAAACGTTACAATAGTGTTCTCTACGTTTCAGTTTACGGGCCTACATTTTGTGTCGATTGGAAGCATTTTCTTATGACTTGAGGGAGGCTGAAATATTGAATACAAGAAACACAAAAAAGTAACCAAAGACTGTAAACCCCTTGATATAACACCACTTCAACCAGCAGCATCCCTGATAGAGACTAACAGTGTCAGAACCTGACTTGTGTTCAGCCTCCTCACTCTGACATTGATCCTCTCCAGTTCACTCTCTCACTAAGCCAACTCTATGGCCTCTTCAACTCACTAGACTCCCGCATTAACTTCTTTTGAGCCCCCCCCCCCCCCCTAAAAGGCACCTCTTTTATTACCAGAGGATTACCTGGGGGGTGACCCCCACACATTTATCTCCAGATATTGGCTCCCTTTGCTCTTGCTGCTTGATACAGTCTGCCAATATGTTTTTCTGTGGAGGGAGAGAAAAGTAAAGTAAGGGGGGAGTTAATGGTACTGTAGATATCTGATCCTGTTCACTTCCCCCTGGCCTCATGTGCCGTTGCTGTATCCTTTAATGTTACACAAATTGCCCTCTCAGGTTTCTCTAAACCTGTGGTAAACTGTACCCCTCCGAAACGCTCATAACATCAAGAGAATAATATGAGATCTGCATCAAACACCGACATAATACGATAATCACACACAGTATGTTGCTTATTCGTTCATGTAGAAAGATAGAATGGCTGAGGGTAGAACAGGTACTTGATTATTCACTTGAAATGGTTGCTCAAAAGCAGTTGTGCCAAGGACGAATTTGCTAACCACCATTTTGTAATTAGATTATGTTTCTGGGGGGGATGTTGTTTTTCTATAGTGCTGCAGTTGATGGAAGTAGTCTTTCGAGTTGTGTGGCCTTTAAAACTACTATAATTAGCCGCTCCAGCCATTGGGCCTGCTGTATACTTGTTCAAATTGACTGAGAACTGGTCAAGTCTCTGGATTCCTGTCGTAAAAAGCCTGGATTTTGTTTTATGTTGAGCCATGGGTATTCACACGATTTGAATTACGTTTCTGTAATGTTCTCCAAGAAGCTTGGTGGGCTTGTAAAATGTTAACGTGTTTTAATTTAGTGCTTTTACACCTTGTCCACGTGGCTTTTGGCTTTTTTTTTTCTTCAGTTTTTGCTACATAGAGGAGTTTTGCCATTTTGAATATGGACGGATTTCACAATCGTCTTCATTCCTATGACCTTTAGAATAAATGGAAAAGGTCTTCATCAGTCTTCACAGACACCTGCATTGGGCCAGGCCAGGAGAAGAGGAGGGAGACATTTCAGACACTACAGAGTTTCTTATTTCCCTGGTTGAAACATCTCATCAAAGCCTCCAAGGTGCATTGTGACAGGGTGGTCCCTGTGACAGCTCTTCATTGTTTCCTGCCAAACACCAAGTCTAGTTTTACAGTTTGGTTTCTATATCATGACTTGACATCCGACCACCTTCAGTCTCGATAAGTTCTCCCAAGGCTTCAGGATATGGCCTTGAATTAATCTCTCCCATTTTAACCACAAACTATTAATCTGTCTTATTGTAACCACAAACTATTCATCTGTCCCATTGTAACCACAAACTATTCATCTGTCCCATTGTAACCACAAACTATTCATCTGTCCCATTGTAACCACAAACTATTCATCTGTCCCATTGTAACCACAAACTATTAATCTGTCCCATTGTAACCACAAACTATTAATCTGTCCCATTGTAACCACAAACTATTCATCTGTCCCATTGTAACCACAAACTATTCATCTGTCCCATTGTAACCACAAACTATTCATCTGTCCCATTGTAACCACAAACTATTCATCTGTCCCATTGTAACCACAAACTATTCATCTGTCCCATTTTAACCACAAACTATTCATCTGTCCCATTGTAACCACAAACTATTCATCTGTCCCATTGTAACCATAAACTATTCATCTGTCCCATTGTAACCACAAACGATTCATCTGTCCCATTGTAACCACAAACTATTCATCTGTCCCATTGTAACCACAAACTATTAATCTGTCCCATTGTAACCACAAACTATTTATCTGTCCCATTGTAACCACAAACTAATCATCTGTCCCATTGTAACCACAAACTATTCATCTGTCCCATTGTAACCATAAACTATTCATCTGTCCCATTGTAACCACAAACGATTCATCTGTCCCATTGTAACCACAAACGATTCATCTGTCCCATTGTAACCACAAACGATTCATCTGTCCCATTGTAACCACAAACTATTCATCTGTCCCATTGTAACCACAAACTATTCATCTGTCCCATTGTAACCACAAACTATTTATCTGTCCCATTGTAACCACAAACTATTCATCTGTCCCATTGTAACCACAAACTATTTATCTGTCCCATTGTAACCACAAACTATTTATCTGTCCCATTGTAACCACAAACTATCCATCTGTCCCATTGTAACCACAAACTCAACCCCTTGTCTCAGTTTCAGACAGTCTATTCTTCTTGGACTTGCTACATTTCAAAGTCGACACTTGTAAATTCCCTGTGTTAGTGAGGGTGGGTGGGGACATGTTAGATAACAGTTATTAGCAGACTGACCTAGCTTGCCTCTAACAAAGGGCTGCATTCACACCAAACAAGTAAACAAACTTGATGGCGGACCGTGTCGAGTCTGCGTCAGCAGCCGAATTCCCGTCAAGGAAAAGTAAATTGAACCTCCATCCCCATAAATGTTAGTAATGAACAGTTACCACCTCAAAATTAGCATTTTCCTAACTCTTTGCGCAAGTTACGAGGTCGACTTTAGATTTTACACAAAGTTAATAAAACTGCGTTTACACACAGTGTGTACACCACATTACCTTCCATGTTGATGGGAGAGCCCCATGAATAATAGCAGATACAAATCGAACTCTGACTCATTGAGGACGTAACACAACATGGTCTTGGAACGTTGCTCCTGGTATATGGTGAACGTTGCTCCTGGTATATGGTGAACGTTGCTCCTGGTATATGGTGAACGTTGCTCCTGGTATATGGTGAACGTTGCTCCTGGTATATGGTGAACGTTGCTCCTGGTATATGGTGAACGTTGCTCCTGGTATATGGTGAACGTTGCTCCTGGTATATGGTGAACGTTGCTCCTGGTATATGGTGAACGTTGCTCCTGGTATATGGTGAATGCTCACGTTTACATCTGTGGAATAGAAGTATGTCCAATGATCTGAAGTAAAACAAATCAAATCATATTTTATTTGTCACACGCGCCGAATACAACAGTGAAATGCTTACTTAAAAGCCCTTTCCTCTATTTTCTTAAAACTGCATTGTTGGTTAAGAAAATGTTTACTAAAAAAACTAAAGTAAAAAAATGAAATAAAAGTAACACAATTAAATAACAATGATGATATACAGGGTCAATGTGCGGGTGTACAGGTTAGTCCAGGTAATTTGTACATGTAGGTAGGGGTATGGCTTAGAATTCATTGGTGTTTGTAACAATACAGAGTTGTATTTTTTTTTTTTTTTTGTATTTAACTAGGCAAGTTCGTTAAGAACAAATTCTTATTTACAATGATGGCCTACACCGGCCAAACCCGGACGACACTAGGCCAATTGTGCGCGGCCCTATGGGACTCCCAATCACCGTCGGTTGTGTTACAGCCTGGAATCGAACTAGAGTGTCTGTAGTGACGCCTCAAGCAGTGCCTTAGACCGCTGTGCCAATCAAAATTAAGCAACACACAGCACTTGATATAAACCATTAGACCTTACATCAGGGGCAAGTCATGTCACAAGCCCCTTAACTCTGGTTGTTCTGAGAGATCCAGCCCCCTGGCTTGTACAAAACATGTTCGTGTCTCTTTTGGCATGTGTTGTTACTGACTGCTGAATGTCATTTGACATCATAGAACACAGAATGACACAAGATTGCAAATATAATTCCTCCGAAATGATTTGCATGAAATGCCACTGTGATTACGGTCAGATGCCATCAAAACACAAAGAATGTTTGTTTGCCACATCCCAGTTTGAATGAAACGTTTTCACAATTCAGCCAGACAGAGAGAGAGCCGTCCGGCCCGGAGAATGGAGAATGCATTCACCTCGACAAGAGATTTCAACTGGCAGCTCTGGGCTCCTTTCCCCCCATAATTCACTCACTATCTTGACACCATGTTGGCGGGAGAGCATGAGCAGCTCCAGCACATTGTACAGACAGACACAGCTGCTGCTGCCAGCCTCAGAGACGTCATGTTCAAGTCTACGTCCAAAAGGGCACCCTTTTCCCGTTATAGTGCAGTATACTTGGGACCAGGGTCCATAGGGCTCTGGTCATAATTAGTGCACTATATAGGGAATGGGGTGCCATTTGGGACGCAACAACCTTCAAGCTGTCAGTCGCTTCCTTCCAGCCTGACAATATGAAAAGAACTTCCTTTACCCGTGTCGTGCCAGCCATAATTTAAGAGGTACTGTGTAGGCTATCCACTCAAGCAACTGCTACAGAGAGAGAGAAATCAGATCGCTGGTAAAAGTATCCTCAACATGTAATTCCTGGCATTTTTGCTCCTCTGTTGTAAATGAAGACTCGTCTTTACTCATCAGATTCAATGGAGGCAGAACATGGGGAAGACATTTCAGGCTTACTGGTGTGTTAACTGCTAGATTTCCTTCTCAAAGTTCCATTTACTTTTTGGAATACCTCTGGGGGAGTGGAATGAAACCCTAATAGCTGGACACACTTACGCAAGGGAGGAATCCATTTATACAAGGGACAGTGACACAAACCTGGCAAATCATAACTGGGCTTAAATTCCCTGAAAGTTGGAGAGTTTTATACAGTACATCAAAATGCAGGAGGATAGGAGTGGGAGGCATCGTTCATTATGCAAAGCACTGATGTGCTTAATCATCCAAAGTAATACACTCTCTCTCTTTCTCTGTCTCACAGGGGGAAAATAGGAGCTGAGAGTAGAGTATGTACTCTGTGGTCTGCCAGGCTAATCACTGCATTCTGTCAGAGATATGTAATCACACGACGCCATACAATGACGGCTCCCGGACCTAATAGGCCCACACATTTACAGAGGTAACGGAGAAACGTCTGACAGCTCCGCACACTGAGAAAAGCACTTACATGTCGTAAAAATGGCCTTTAATCATTATGTCCAAGGTTTTAGTTATAGTTCACCTCCTAGACACATTACTGGTTGAGGTTCAGCTAGGTACTGTACTGTGGTAAAAATATGACCATCATTATAGATCTTGTGTATTGAGTACAGTGCACTAAAACTGTCCATTAGTTGTGCAGTGGGTTTTTTAACAGGCTTTCTCATCACACTATGTAACCTGGTGGGATCTGCTTCAGTTCTATTAGAGGCAGACCATAGTGGATCACACGGATCAAAGCGTTGGTCGTGAATTAGCGTGAATTATTATGTGGATTATAATTAAATTGACATTTTTTGTAGGGGTTGATGCATTTTTCTTAAGGGAAAATCAAGTCTGAAATTTCAAAGTGCAAATTACAAACTTTAGAATCCTCTTTAAACGTCCCCTGGTTTAGGTTTTAGGTTTGATTTATTCACACCAAAGAAAAGAAGTGAAAGACAAAACAGTAGAGATAAAACAAAACGGGTAAAAACGGTGTGCAGGTGAGGTATGAAGCCCAAAAGGGCTTATATGAAAACCACACCATAACTTTAAGTACAGCAAAAAAAGTTTGCAACAGGGTGATCAAATGAACTGTAAAGACAGAAAAGAAGAGAGAGAAGTGGATTTCCCCTTAGGTTCCATATTTAGTTGAGTTTGTAGCTTCAGCCACCTCAAGAGGATACGTTTCTACCTGAATACACACTGTATCATGTGAACTGCCATAAAACATATATACAGGCATTTCAAGTTCACACAAGAAAGTATTCAGAGAGGAAGTCATAAAACAAACCACATTAACTACAATAATCGTCTAACAAGTCTGGTTAGTAGGTATGGTCTTTTCGTACGAAAAAAAGCAGTATTCTTGTGAATGAGAGTTTACAGAGGATGAATCGTAGGACACTGACACAACTCTCACACTTGCAGAAATTCTGAATGCACTGAATCACTTAAGCCAAAATTTCCTCAGTCCCTATTTCCCAGTAGTGGAAGGTCAAAGATGTACTGACACAACCGGAGCCGAGTTCCAGCCCGTTTTGTTTGGACAAAGCACATCGAGGGGAGTCTGTGTCATCTGTGTGTTTAGAAGGAGTTGGTGAATATGTCATAGCTGTGTGATGATTCTGGACCTCACCACAGTTCCTGTGGTTGGGCCTTAGAGCACACTACTACACACATTTCAAACAATGTCTCCCCTTCAGACATGGAAAACAAAGTCATTGAGAGTTTGCTTACTGCAAGCGTGTGTGTGTCTCTGCTCTTCTCCTTTCCAAGTCCATGACCTCTATGTTTGCAACTCTTTCCACATCAAAAAGCAGAGATGAACGATCATAACATTTTTTACATTCCAATTAAAGATGGTTTCATGTTTCTTTTATCTTATTCCTTGCTGGGGATAAACATTTTGCTGGCAAGTCACAACATTCTGTCATGTTTTCTCTATACCTTCAGCTCTACACTGAAATTACAAACAGGAATGTACTGCATGCGTAAGTGTAGCAAAGCATCCTGGGAGCCGTGGCAATACAGGTGTGCTATTCCTTAATTAAAGTCATGACCAACTGTTAAGAGTCTAGGCTGGATGCTCTTTAATCTAATTGGTCAGCAACATATGATTCATCACTCTGCTGCCTCTAGTAGTTAATGAGAGAGTAATAGCATCTAAAATAGATAGTCAAGATGTGACAGGGGATCCTGCTTGTGCCTGTACCAGTAACAGCTGGATGATGACTTCTTAAAACATAGTCCTGGACATTTGTAGTCGATCCTACCCTGAAGGTGTAGTCATACTGAGAGAGGTATGCTGTTCCTGCTCATACATTATAATGGAAGCAGATCAAAAAGCCCCAATGTTATATCTTCGAGAACTGAGAAGGACATGCGTCCCAAATGTACCCTATTCCCTATAGAGTGCGCTACTTTTGACCAGAGCCCATTATGGGGTCCTGGTCAAAAGTAGTACCCTACATAGGGAACAGGGTGCCATTTGGGATGCAGGTAATAATAAGCATCACAAGGAATGATGGAATGGCAGTGGAATGTTCCAGATGCACCTGAATGATGTAATCATGACAGGGTCAGTGGACCGGCACACTGAGCCCCTGTGTGTGAGATGGGACTGTAGAGATGTAGAGAGAGAACACCTATCCATCTTACTAGGCTGTCAAACCAATGACCAGAGCGATACTTTTTCATGAGAAACAGCATTTCTGTCTAAAGGTATAGTCACCCACTAACAAGAAAATAAAAACATCCAGATTTGCATATTAACATATTAGTCAACCAAATTAACCTTTCACTTTTCAAACCCAAAAGAGACAGAGTGAGCTGAAGTGCCTCGGTGCTGTACATTACACACGTGTTGAAGTCATGTTTCAGGCAACATCTGCTGACGGTTAGAGTGCTCAGTGCTACTCTGCTCTCACACCCCACTACTGCCACACACAAACACACTGTACACTGTAGTGAGGTCCTCAGGCCTGGACATGACTCGATAGCCAATTAATCAGAGGGGGCTGCTTGACCTCTATCAACCCCCCCAAACCCTCTCTCCCCCTTAACTCCCAGATTAACGTGCTATATGAGCTTTCCAGGACCAGGAAGGGTCACCCAACAGTTGGAGGCTCAGTGCCAAAATAAAGAGGGAGAAAGAGACAATGAGAAATGAAATGAGAAAGAGAGGAGGAAATGTAGGGAGAGAGAGCGAGAGAGAGAGGAGAGAGAAGAGAGAAGGGGAGCTCTGGTGTCTCGTCTGTTCTTAAATCCCTACACATAGCCCTCGTAGTATGTAATCACACTCGCTGCTTGCCAGCAGGGTCCAGAAAGGAAATGACAGCATCCAGCGAAAATGCATCATACAACAATGGATTAACGGGCATGAAATGAAAAACTGGTGCTGCGCAGTGCTCTTCAAACGGGTGAGCTATGGCCAAGCTTTAGTGCTGAGATCACAGAGGCTATTGTCGCTCTCTTCAGACCAGTGATATTTGGTTTGTCCATCTACATTCTGTGTGTTCTTGCTGTTTTGTGTTTCTGCCCCCTGTGATTATTTTTGGGAATGGCTGTCTTCAAAACAGAAGCTGCCACACGACGTATCAGGTCCTGAAATGGGACAACTACTACAGTTACAGTATCTATTGAAATTGTTTTTTGCTGTAGACATCCAAGACAGTCGAAGAGAATGTTTCCATTTTGAGCAAAAAGGTTTATGATGGTTTAAAGAAGCCTTTTTACCCCCTGGTTCATGTCCATGTTTGGTCCAAATGGTAAACACAAGACAAGAAAGCAACACACATGACAGTCTGTGTACGTGCTGGTGGGCTGTTGAATGCCAATACCAAGTGACTCTACTGTTTCTTTGTCCAGGTCCAACTTTATTTAGTGATTTTGTTTGGCTTGAATAAACACTGTTCGTCATACATGCTACTTATTAAGTATTAAATGACACAGTCTTAATGGAACAGAGCCCTTCAGTAATCTTAAGGGTTGCTTACTCTCTAGACATTTGATAGTTTGTAACAGCATAGGATAATATCATAATTACCCAGAATTCAGCCATGTAAAAAGAATCAATCTTCTGAGGATAGTCTAGACCAGGTATTCCCAAACGGGGGTTCCGCGCAATGCCCCCGGGTTTAGGCCAAATACAAATGTGTTTCACATTTTTATTAAATTAGAATTGAAAACTCTTCACATTTTCAAACAGTCCATTTGTATTTTCCAATGGGGCTATACATTTGATTGAGGTTTTTTTCTCACCTGAGTAACCTCGTTTCACTGCCACAAATAAAATTAAACCACCTCGTGTTCAGCGAAATAACAACACAATGTCAAATACAGGTAGCCTAGTCAAATAATTAATATCCAATCACATTAACCGTTAGTCTCTCGCGGGAATTCCACTAACGGTCCGTATTAAGCCAAACGTAGCTGCTGCTCATTCTGTTTGCTCGAAAATGGATAAATGGTTAAAAAAGTAAGGCCCACGTCCATAGAGACACATACCAGCTCTACTAGTAGTACTGCTACTACCAGCAGTACTACACCTGCACCTGTCGACGACACAAGTTGTTCTGCTTCCACGAGCACATCCAAAGCTAGCATCAGTAATTCTATATTTGTTGTTAGCCCAGCTAGCATGGACACTGACAGTTGTGAATCTGATGCAGCCGAAGAGCTACTGCCTCCTTACCCGGGAAAGCACCGAACAACAGACCGGGACGTTGGACTATCGAAGAGGCGCAAATATGATGAGAAGTACAATGATTTGGGTTTAACGTATATTGGGAGTAGTGCCTTTCCTCAGCCACAGTGTGTTATATGTGCAAAGGTACTATCTCACAACTTGATGAAACCTTAACGCGCCGACATTTAGAAACAAAACATGCCAATTTGAAAAATAAGCCGCAGGAGTTTTTTGAGCGAGAATTAAGACAACTTTCAAGTAGTAAGACATGTATAAAAGCAACAGATACCATTAATAAGAAGGGGCTAGAAAAGTCTTATATGGTGAGCTACCGAGTGGCTAGGACAGGCAAGCCCCATACTATTGTGGACGACTTAATTCTTCCTGCTGCCGCGGGTATGGCTGGGACAATGCTGGGGGAAAAGCCCCCAAAACTATATTGACAATGTCCTCATCAAACAACACTGTTTCACGACACATCAGTGACATGGCAGGAGATGTTTTGAAACAAGCCAGCATACAAGCCAGTGAATTCTATGCGTTAGAGCTGGATGAGTCAGCATACGTGGCGGGCCTGGCACAGCTCCTGGTATATGTCCGTTACGTTTATGGGGGGGCAACTAAGGAAGACACCCTCTTCTACAAACCAGTAGAGGATATTTTTAAAGTACTGGACAGCTTTGTGACATCAATTGGACTTTGGTGGTCAAGATGTGTTGGTATCTGTAATGATGACTCAAAGCCATGACAGGAAGACATAGTGGCGTGGTAATGCGCGTGCAAGCAGTTGCTCCTGACACCACTTGGGTACACTGCAGCATCCACCGAGAGGCTCTTGCTGCCAAAGGAATGCCTGACAGCTTGAAAGACGTTTTGGACCCAGTGAAAATGGTTAACTTTGTTAAAGCAAAGCCCCTGAACTCTAGTGTATTTTCTGCACTATGCAATGATATGGGCAGTGACCATGTAATGCTTTTACAACATACAGAAGTGAGCTGGTTATCAAGGAGCAAAGTATTGACGCATTTTTTTACATTGAGAGACGAGCTTAAAGTTTTCTTTACTGACCATAATTTTCACTTGTCTGACCGCTTGCATGATGATGAGTTTCTCACACGACTGGCCTATCTGGGGGATGTTATTTCTCGCCTGAATGATCTGAATCTAGGATTACAGGGACTCTCCAAAACGATATTCAATGTGCGAGACAAAATTGAGGCTATGATTAAGAAGTTGGAGCTCTTCTCTGTCTGCATTAACAAGGACAACACACAGGTCTTTCCATCATTGTATGATTTCTTGTGTGCAAATGAACTCAAGCTTACGGACAATGTCAAATGTGATATAGCGAAGCACCTGAGTGTGTTGGGTGAGCAATTACGCAGGTACTTTCCTGAAACGGACGACACAAACAACTGGATTCCTTATCCCTTTCATGCCCTGCCTCCAGTCCACTTACCAATATCTGAAAAAGAGAGCCTCGTCGAAATTTCACCAAGCGGTTATGTGAAAATTTAATTTAATCAGAAGCCACTGCCAGATTTCTGGATTGGCTGCGCTCAGAGTATCCTGCCTTTGAAAATTGCGCTGTGAAGACATTGCCCTTTGCGTACCTATGTGAGAGTGGATTCTCGGCCCTCACTAACATGAAAACGAAATACAGGGACATACTCTGTGTGGAAAATGATTCCCACGAGCCGGGTTGTGACAAAAACTCACACTCATTCTTATGTTTAATAAATGCATTGTATAGCGTGTGTGTGGCAGGTTTACAACGATGGCAAAAAAACTACATTTGAGAGTGCGCTGACCCTGGTGCTAGAGGGGGTACGCAGCTGGAGGTTGAATGTTTGAAGGGGTAAGGGACTATAAAATGTTTGGGAACCACTGGTCTAGACAAACAACCAGGGATTAGATGAGGTAAAACAACACCTCAGAGACACCCACCTTTACTCTACCCTTGTTCCCCAAGCACTTCACTTGTTGCTCTAGTTCTGCTCCAGCCGGTCTCTGAGCGAAGACAGATGACGAAGGCAGACGTAGAAGAAAACTTTCAGCTTTACTTTCTTTACAGTTTACTCACTCAAACCCAAATCTGGATGTCCTCTAGTCTACAAAGCTATGGCCAAACTTTAGTCATTACCATGGCGACCTGACATCTTGTTGAACATGCAGTATGATTAATGCGCTTTTCCTCCTAGGCCATTGTGTTCTTTCTCTCACGTATAAATCTTTCACCTTGTTCTCACAGAGTAATTAACGTGAACCCTGGACGGAGGGATATTTATCATGGCACTTCAACACTTCCTGACACACTCCTCCGAACCGTGACTGAGCCCAGTGCTGCAGGCCCAGGCCGCCAAGCCAAACACACCGACCAACCCAGAGAGGTTCTGATAATGCGGTCATCATAATTAGGGCACCTCACTCTGGACCGGGCTGATGGCCAAATCTCTCTCTCTCTCTGAAGTGATTTGGTGGACGTGTGAATGAATCTGGCTGAGGCAGCAGGGGCGGCTAGAGGGAGAGATGGATGGAGGGAGGAGGTCATACTATACCTGTATGGTACAGTCTAGTCCGTTTTACACAGATTTACAATGATAGATGTCTCTACAGGAAGGCATAGCCTCAGTCAGAAGGTGAACTCCCTGTTAGGGCTTGAAAGTTCTCTGTCAGGGTGGATACACTTAAGCCAGATAAAGACATTACTATTGACACAGAGAATCTGACAGAGTACGTGTTTGCAGAGAGAGAGAGAGAGAGAGAGAGAGAGAGAGAGAGAGAGAGAGAGAGAGAGAGAGAGAGAGAGAGAGAGAGAGAGAGAGAGAGAGAGAGAGAGAGAGAGAGAGAGAGAGAGATGTTGCTTATAACAAGGGCAAAGGCAGTTTAATTTTGGGCCAAGTCATCGAATTTGACTTCAACACACCCGATCTGAACACTATGGTCGAGTTTCTAAGTACCAAAATGAGTCTGGGTCATGTTTGAGTTACGACACAATTAATGTCTATAATAGGGGACCTCTGTACTCTGTCCGATGGTCTGTTAATGTGTATAAAGTGTAATGTAGTGTTTTTTTTGGACCTCCTTGGCATGCCCATTCATTTGCTGTAATATTATACATAGAGTATATTACAGTTCAATTATCACAGTTGCAGAACCCTGGATGAAAGCTAAACGTGTGTAAAACGGGGAACCTTCAAGAAAGTGTTTCTCTGTATGTAACTACAGTCTGCTATTCATAATGTCCTTCTAAATTCCAGGTAAATACCAGCCAACCGTAAAGAACACGTATTACTCTAATATCTAGCCTACACAAACATCAGTAGGAGTCTGTCTATAGCAGCTATTCAGGGTTGGGTTATTGTTCTTTGGAAGCCAATGAGTAAAGTTTCTTCTGGCAGTATGCATCACTGTGTCGTCTTACGACAACATGTCTCAACACAACCTGGGTTATAATACAGCCACGTCATTTATAAGGGGATTACCAATCAAAGGCAACCTGATACTGATGTATTGAATTATTTATCAAGCGTTTGGTTTTAAGCCCCTCCTTTCTATGTGAAAACAGTAAATACAAACCATCCATAGAGGTTTTGGCATGTAGGTGTTCATTTCAAGATCATTCATTCAACACCTTGAGGAGCCTTTCTGAGGAGCGTGCTCAGCTCTTGAGTGTGTGTGTGTGTGTGTGTGTGTGTGTGTGTGTGTGTGTGTGTGTGTGTGTGTGTGTGTGTGTGTGTGTGTGTGTGTGTGTGTGTGTGTGTGTGTGCGGGTGTGTGTGCGTGCATCCGTGTGTGTGTGTATATGTGCATACATGCGTGTTTGCCTGCCTTTGCGCATGTATGTTTGTTAAGTGTTGAGAAACAGAGCAACAAACAGACCTTTCTCGTTCCTGCTCCAGCAGGTTGGTGAACTCGTCACTCTTCCTCATGAAGTCTCCATGGTTCCTCTTCTCGTCGTCCAGCTTGTACAGGGCGCGCTTGTGGGACTGCTCAGTCAGCAGCAGCTGCTCCAGCATGCGACGGTGGGTCTCCCTCTGCTTCTCCACCAGCTTGTCCAGCTAGGAGAGACCAGAGCGTTTACTGACCACTCCAAATACACTTCCTGTCACCTCTATGTGAGGTGATATCGGATGTATTAATGTATTTTCAAATGTGATTGTCCAGTCATGAGACAAAAACACAAAGTTGATCTTTGAACCTACAAAGTAGCTACTTCATATACATTTTAGCAGACTCTTATCCACAGCGACTTACAGGAGCAATTAGGGTTATGTGCCTTGCGCAAGGGCACATCAACAGATTTTTCACCTAGTCGGCTTGGGGATTCGAACCAGCGACCTTTCTGTTACTGGCCCAATGCTCTTAACCGCTAGGCTACCTGCCGCCCATTTACTGTAGCTGAAGTCTCAACACTTCCAAGTCGTCTTATCAGGGTGCTACACTTCACTGACCCCAGACTTTACTGAGCTGTTGTATTGAATGTTGAGACTGTGCTACCTCAGCCATGGGCCTCTCGTAGATGTCCTCCTGGAAGGTCTCAGCCTTGCTCTGGACGGTGTCTCTCTGCAGGGCCTGAAGGACCTTCTGTGGGGTAACGAACCCATACTGGGCCTCCAAGAGGGACAAGTCAATCTTCTCAGCCTTCAACACCGTGATCACCTCGTCTCTGGCCTGTGGTAGGGGGGAGAGAGAGAGGGAGAGAGAAGAGGACACAGTTCTATGAGCATGACAGCTCCACTACCCATGGTTTAGTATTACCAAAAACTAGACTACCCATGGTTTAGTATTACAGAGAAACCTGTCCTATATCTAGACTGCCCATGGTTTAGTATTACAAAGAAGCCTGTCCTATGGCTAGACTACCCATGGTTTAGTATTACAAAGAAGCCTGTCCTATATCTAGACTGCCCATGCTTTAGTATGACTGTACCAAGAAGCCTGTCCTATATCTAGACTGCCCATGGTTTAGTATTACCAAGAAGCCTGTCCTATAGCTAGACTATCCATGGTTTAGTATTACCAAGAAGCCTGTCCTATAGCTAGACTACCCATGGTTTAGTATTACCAAGAAGCCTGTCCTATAGCTAGACTACCCATGGTTTAGTATTACCAAGAAGCCTGTCCTATATCTAGACTACCCATGCTTTAGTATTACCAAGAAGACTGTCCTATAGCTAGACTACCCATGGTTTATTATTACCAATAAGTCTGTCCTATAGCTAGACTACCCATGGTTTAGTATGACTGTACCAAGAAGACTGTCCTATAGCTAGACTACCCATGGTTTAGTATTACCAATAAGCCTGTCCTATAGCTAGACTACCCATGGTTTAGTATTACCAATAAGCCTGTCCTATAGCTAGACTACCCATGGTTTAGTATGACTGTACCAAGAAGACTGTCCTATAGCTAGACTACCCATGGTTTAGTATTACCAATAAGCCTGTCCTATAGCTAGACTACCCATGGTTTAGTATTACCAATAAGCCTGTCCTAAAGCTAGACTACCCATGGTTTAGTATTACCAAGAAGCCTGCCCTATAGCTAGACTACCCATGGTTTAGTATTACCAATACGCCTGTCCTATAGCTAGACTACCCATGGTTTAGTAATACCAATACGCCTGTCCTATAGCTAGACTACCCATGGTTTAGTATTACCAAGAAGACTGTCCTATAGCTAGACTACCCATGGTTTATTATTACAAAGAAGCCAAGTGATCTGCCTCTCCTCACCAGATAACCCAGAACCAGCCAAACCCTTGCCAAGTCTCATAGTCTCTCCTCACCAAACAACCCAAAACCATCCAAACCCTGGCCAGTCCCACAGTCTCTCCTCACCTGCAGTTCTCCTTCTAGCATGGAGAGAAGGAACAGAAGGTCATCTCGGGAGAGGTCCCTGGTCTTCCCGCCTGCTGCCTTCTCCCTCCGACTGTTACTGCTGGCACTGCCACTCCCACTGCTGCCGCTGCCCTCCTTTTCCTTCCTCTGGACAGTGCCTGTGTTTGTGCCTGTGTCATCGGGGGGCTCCCTGTGCCTGGCCCGTCCTGCACCCCTGCCCTGGGGCTCCTCACGTTCTGTGGCCCGCCGCTGCGATCGTGCCTGGTGCTGAGCCAGCTTGGCCTTTGCTGTGTCCTCTAGGCTGTTGCTACGGGAACGCATGTTTTTTTTTACCTGCAGGGGGAGCAGGAAGGAACATAGTGGAAGGAGATTGATAGGTGGGTTGGGGTGGGGTTGGGTGTAGCCGTGGGGTAAAGGGTTGGTGGGTTGAAGGGAGTGATCTGTTCTATTCAGCCCCGAAGCTCAGTCGTCCAGGCTCTGTGTCATTGTATAAGACTGTGGTTTGGTTAAATCACTGACTCATGACAATGATGAAGCCATGAATGGTCTGACAGTCTTAAGCTCCATTCACAGTGTCATTTATCGTATTCTGCGTTATATAGTACCGGGAAAGGTAGACGTGCACCTTGATGAAAAAGTGATTGTGAATACAAATCCTTAATAGGCATAGGCCAATCTCTGTTCTGTGTGTTTGATCTGAGGATGAAAAGAAAAACGCCTTGAATCATTCATTACATCACCAGTTGTATTAGTGGCCTGGCTGACAGTTTATGAGTAAGAGGGATAGCTGTTTGACTGCATATGTACACATGCAAGGCACGGAATGATTCGGGGATGATGTCATCGCCGCAAGCAGCAGTCTGCTTGAACAGATCTAAACTCAGAGATCTGGGCTCCAGGCGAGAGCACAGAGCAGCCATATCCGTTAGTGAGGGTTTGCTTACACCATCACAATGCACTCGTCCCAGGAGGATAGCGTGTAATTCCGTAAACCTTCATCAGGGTTCTGTTGATGAGTAAACTGTGCCACAGTAGACACTAAAGCAATCAGGCCCTGTTTGGCCCTAATGGATTGCAGCTATTACTCACAGTTAGTCTTGCAACATTTGAGCTGTTCAAGCAGACAAAGGGCACAGCTGGGATCCAGGTCGACAAGGAGTTGGTTACGCAACACCTCTAAAGAGTTCAACCCGGGTCACTGTCTTTGGCTGTCCCCATAGGAGAACCCTTTGAAGAACCCTTTTTGGTTCCATGAAGAACCTTTTCCACAGAGAGTTCTACATGGAACCAAAAAGGGTTCTCCTATGCGGACAGCCGAAGAACCCTTTTTTCTAAGTGTGTAGTGAGTGTATAATAATATCTAACAATCTCTTTGATTGACTGTCATGAGAGCTCAGATATGCCCCAGTGTTCTCTGCTGTGCTGTGGTGTGAGACTGAAATAGAGCTGACTGGAGTGGAGCGTCTGGCATGTCTCCATATCAACTCTGGCTGTTGTTCGCTCACCTCCCTGACAAAGCTGTGTGTTTTGAGAGTAAACATTGCCGAGGGCCAACGCTACTGGTCAGTGTTGGGTTTGACAGTCACACAGGCTGTCCTGTTCCATGACTGTAATGGTTGGACGTAGGAGTGCTGGGAAACCTATACTGTGAGAGAACTATACTTCTGTTTAGAACCTCTCACTGGGAGAATCTAGGGTTCCAATCCTAGGCTGGATCACTCCCTTTGGCACATCTATAATGGCTTTGTACACTACTTTCAGAGGAATGTTGGTAACACTTTACTTTTTTAGAGCCTACTTTCCAATTGGAAGCTCTCACCCATTTCACTCCCTCCAGATCATGTAATAGTCCAACAATAAAGTAAACAAAAATTAACAAGAATGTGCAAAGAGAGACCTTTGCTGGAAAGTACCAGTTATTCAAGCAAGCCAAATGAAAGCACGGTTTGAGATGATGATGTTTTTGGAATTATCTCTGAACTTCTCAGAAGAGCACAAAACAAAAACACCAGTTATGGAACTGCTGATGTAGTCTATGTATGAACATGGTTTTTACTGTTGTGATGTAGTCTATGTATGAACATGGTTTTTACTGTTGTGATGTAGTCTATGTATGAACATGGTTTTACTGTTGTGATGTAGTCTATGTATGAACTGTGAACATGGTTTTTACTGTTGTGATGTAGTCTATGTACGAACTGTGAACATGGTTTTACTGTTGTGATGTAGTCTATGTATGAACTGTGAACATGGTTTTATTGTTGTGATGTAGTCTATGTATGAACTGTGAACATGGTTTTACTGTTGTGATGTAGTCTATGTATGAACATGGTTTTACTGTTGTGATGTAGTCTATGTATGAACATGGTTTTACTGTTGCTGATGTAGTCTATGTATGAACTGTGAACATGGTTTTTACTGTTGTGATGTAGTCTATGTATGAACATGGTTTTACTGTTGTGATGTAGTCTATGTATGAACTGTGAACATGGTTTTTATTGTTGTGATGTAGTCTATGTATGAACTGTGAACATGGTTTTTACTGTTGTGATGTAGTCTATGTATGAACATGGTTTTACTGTTGTGATGTAGTCTATGTATGAACATGGTTTTACTGTTGTGATGTAGTCTATGTATGAACATGGTTTTTATTGTTGTGATGTAGTCTATGTATGAACTGTGAACATGGTTTTTACTGTTGTGATGTAGTCTATGTATGAACATGGTTTTACTGTTGTGATGTAGTCTATGTATGAACATGGTTTTACTGTTGTGATGTAGTCTATGTATGAACATGGTTTTTACTGTTGTGATGTAGTCTATGTATGAACTGTGAACATGTTTTTTACTGTTGTGATGTAGTCTATGTATGAACATGGTTTTACTGTTGTGATGTAGTCTATGTATGAACATGGTTTTTACTGTTGTGATGTAGTCTATGTATGAACATGGTTTTACTGTTGTGATGTAGTCTATGTATGAACATGGTTTTACTGTTGTGATGTAGTCTATGTATGAACTGTGAACATGGTTTTTACTGTTGTGATGTAGTCTATGTATGAACTGTGAACATGGTTTTTACTGTTGTGATGTAGTCTATGTATGAACTGTGAACATGGTTTTTACTGTTGTGATGTAGTCTATGTATGAACTGTGAACATGGTTTTTACTGTTGTGATGTAGTCTATGTATGAACTGTGAACATGGTTTTTACTGTTGTGATGTAGTCTATGTATGAACATGGTTTTACTGTTGTGATGTAGTCTATGTATGAACTGTGAACATGGTTTTTTACTGTTGTGATGTAGTCTATGTATGAACATGGTTTTTACTGTTGTGATGTAGTCTATGTATGAACTGTGAACATGGTTTTTACTGTTGTGATGTAGTCTATGTATGAACTGTGAACATGGTTTTTTACTGTTGTGATGTAGTCTATGTATGCACTGTGAACATGGTTTTATTGTTGTGATGTAGTCTATGTATGAACTGTGAACATGGTTTTGACTGTTGTGATGTAGTCTATGTATGAACTGTGAACATGGTTTTTACTGTTGTGATGTAGTCTATGTATGAACATGGTTTTTACTGTTGTGATGTAGTCTATGTATGAACATGGTTTTACTGTTGTGATGTAGTCTATGTATGAACTGTGAACATGGTTTTACTGTTGTGATGTAGTCTATGTATGAACATGGTTTTACTGTTGTGATGTAGTCTATGTATGAACTGTGAACATGGTTTTACTGTTGTGATGTAGTCTATGTATGAACATGGTTTTACTGTTGTGATGTAGTCTATGTATGAACTGTGAACATGGTTTTACTGTTGTGATGTAGTCTATGTATGAACTGTGAACATGGTTTTACTGTTGTGATGTAGTCTATGTATGAACTGTGAACATGGTTTTTACTGTTGTGATGTAGTCTATGTATGAACTGTGAACTTGGTTTTACTGTTGCTGATGTAGTCTATGTATGAACTGTGAACATGGTTTTTACTGTTGTGATGTGGTCTATGTATGAACATGGTTTTACTGTTGTGATGTAGTCTATGTATGAACTGTGAACATGGTTTTACTGTTGTGATGTAGTCTATGTATGAACTGTGAACATGGTTTTTACTGTTGTGATGTAGTCTATGTATGAACATGGTTTTACTGTTGTGATGTAGTCTATGTATGAACTGTGAACATGGTTTTTACTGTTGTGATGTAGTCTATGTATGAACTGTGAACATGGTTTTTACTGTTGTGATGTAGTCTATGTATGAACTGTGAACTTGGTTTTACTGTTGCTGATGTAGTCTATGTATGAACTGTGAACATGGTTTTTACTGTTGTGATGTGGTCTATGTATGAACATGGTTTTACTGTTGTGATGTAGTCTATGTATGAACTGTGAACATGGTTTTATTGTTGTGATGTAGTCTATGTATGAACTGTGAACATGGTTTTACTGTTGTGATGTAGTCTATGTATGAACATGGTTTTACTGTTGTGATGTAGTCTATGTATGAACATGGTTTTACTGTTGCTGATGTAGTCTATGTATGAACTGTGAACATGGTTTTTACTGTTGTGATGTAGTCTATGTATGAACATGGTTTTACTGTTGTGATGTAGTCTATGTATGAACTGTGAACATGGTTTTTATTGTTGTGATGTAGTCTATGTATGAACTGTGAACATGGTTTTTACTGTTGTGATGTAGTCTATGTATGAACATGGTTTTACTGTTGTGATGTAGTCTATGTATGAACATGGTTTTACTGTTGTGATGTAGTCTATGTATGAACATGGTTTTTATTGTTGTGATGTAGTCTATGTATGAACTGTGAACATGGTTTTTACTGTTGTGATGTAGTCTATGTATGAACATGGTTTTACTGTTGTGATGTAGTCTATGTATGAACATGGTTTTACTGTTGTGATGTAGTCTATGTATGAACATGGTTTTTACTGTTGTGATGTAGTCTATGTATGAACTGTGAACATGTTTTTTACTGTTGTGATGTAGTCTATGTATGAACATGGTTTTACTGTTGTGATGTAGTCTATGTATGAACATGGTTTTTACTGTTGTGATGTAGTCTATGTATGAACATGGTTTTACTGTTGTGATGTAGTCTATGTATGAACATGGTTTTACTGTTGTGATGTAGTCTATGTATGAACTGTGAACATGGTTTTTACTGTTGTGATGTAGTCTATGTATGAACTGTGAACATGGTTTTTACTGTTGTGATGTAGTCTATGTATGAACTGTGAACATGGTTTTTACTGTTGTGATGTAGTCTATGTATGAACTGTGAACATGGTTTTTACTGTTGTGATGTAGTCTATGTATGAACTGTGAACATGGTTTTTACTGTTGTGATGTAGTCTATGTATGAACATGGTTTTACTGTTGTGATGTAGTCTATGTATGAACTGTGAACATGGTTTTTTACTGTTGTGATGTAGTCTATGTATGAACATGGTTTTTACTGTTGTGATGTAGTCTATGTATGAACTGTGAACATGGTTTTTACTGTTGTGATGTAGTCTATGTATGAACTGTGAACATGGTTTTTTACTGTTGTGATGTAGTCTATGTATGAACTGTGAACATGGTTTTATTGTTGTGATGTAGTCTATGTATGAACTGTGAACATGGTTTTGACTGTTGTGATGTAGTCTATGTATGAACTGTGAACATGGTTTTTACTGTTGTGATGTAGTCTATGTATGAACATGGTTTTTACTGTTGTGATGTAGTCTATGTATGAACATGGTTTTACTGTTGTGATGTAGTCTATGTATGAACTGTGAACATGGTTTTACTGTTGTGATGTAGTCTATGTATGAACATGGTTTTACTGTTGTGATGTAGTCTATGTATGAACTGTGAACATGGTTTTACTGTTGTGATGTAGTCTATGTATGAACATGGTTTTACTGTTGTGATGTAGTCTATGTATGAACTGTGAACATGGTTTTACTGTTGTGATGTAGTCTATGTATGAACTGTGAACATGGTTTTACTGTTGTGATGTAGTCTATGTATGAACTGTGAACATGGTTTTTACTGTTGTGATGTAGTCTATGTATGAACTGTGAACTTGGTTTTACTGTTGCTGATGTAGTCTATGTATGAACTGTGAACATGGTTTTTACTGTTGTGATGTGGTCTATGTATGAACATGGTTTTACTGTTGTGATGTAGTCTATGTATGAACTGTGAACATGGTTTTACTGTTGTGATGTAGTCTATGTATGAACTGTGAACATGGTTTTTACTGTTGTGATGTAGTCTATGTATGAACATGGTTTTACTGTTGTGATGTAGTCTATGTATGAACTGTGAACATGGTTTTTACTGTTGTGATGTAGTCTATGTATGAACTGTGAACATGGTTTTTTCTGTTGTGATGTAGTCTATGTATGAACTGTGAGCATGGTTTTATTGTTGTGATGTAGTCTATGTATGAACTGTGAACATGGTTTTTACTGTTGTGATGTAGTCTATGTATGAACTGTGAACATGGTTTTTACTGTTGTGATGTAGTCTATGTATGAACTGTGAACATGGTTTTACTGTTGTGATGTAGTCTATGTATGAACTGTGAACATGGTTTTATTGTTGTGATGTAGTCTATGTATGAACTGTGAACATGGTTTTTACTGTTGTGATGTAGTCTATGTATGAACTGTGAACATGGTTTTTACTGTTGTGATGTAGTCTATGTATGAACTGTGAACATGGTTTTACTGTTGTGATGTAGTCTATGTATGAACTGTGAACATGGTTTTACTGTTGTGATGTAGTCTATGTATGAACTGTGAACATGGTTTTTACTGTTGTGATGTAGTCTATGTATGAACTGTGAACTTGGTTTTACTGTTGCTGATGTAGTCTATGTATGAACTGTGAACATGGTTTTTACTGTTGTGATGTGGTCTATGTATGAACATGGTTTTACTGTTGTGATGTAGTCTATGTATGAACTGTGAACATGGTTTTACTGTTGTGATGTAGTCTATGTATGAACTGTGAACATGGTTTTTACTGTTGTGATGTAGTCTATGTATGAACATGGTTTTACTGTTGTGATGTAGTCTATGTATGAACTGTGAACATGGTTTTTACTGTTGTGATGTAGTCTATGTATGAACTGTGAACATGGTTTTTTCTGTTGTGATGTAGTCTATGTATGAACTGTGAGCATGGTTTTATTGTTGTGATGTAGTCTATGTATGAACTGTGAACATGGTTTTTACTGTTGTGATGTAGTCTATGTATGAACTGTGAACATGGTTTTTACTGTTGTGATGTAGTCTATGTATGAACTGTGAACATGGTTTTACTGTTGTGATGTAGTCTATGTATGAACTGTGAACATGGTTTTATTGTTGTGATGTAGTCTATGTATGAACTGTGAACATGGTTTTTACTGTTGTGATGTAGTCTATGTATGAACTGTGAACATGGTTGAACATTTACTGTTGTGATGTAGTCTATGTATGAACTGTGAACATGGTTTTACTGTTGTGATGTAGTCTATGTATGAACTGTGAACATGGTTTTACTGTTGTGATGTAGTCTATGTATGAACATGGTTTTACTGTTGTGATGTAGTCTATGTATGAACTGTGAACTTGGTTTTACTGTTGTGATGTAGTCTATGTATGAACTGTGAACATGGTTTTACTGTTGTGATGTAGTCTATGTATGAACTGTGAACATGGTTTTACTGTTGTGATGTAGTCTATGTATGAACTGTGAACATGGTTTTTACTGTTGTGATATAGTCTATGTATGAACATGGTTTTTACTGTTGTGATGTAGTCTATGTATGAACTGTGAACATGGTTTTTACTGTTGTGATGTAGTCTATGTATGAACATGGTTTTACTGTTGTGATGTAGTCTATGTATGAACTGTGAACATGGTTTTACTGTTGTGATGTAGTCTATGTATGAACTGTGAACATGGTTTTTACTGTTGTGATGTAGTCTATGTATGAACTGTGAACATGGTTTTTTACTGTTGTGATGTAGTCTATGTATGAACTGTGAACATGGTTTTATTGTTGTGATGTAGTCTATGTATGAACTGTGAACATGGTTTTGACTGTTGTGATGTAGTCTATGTATGAACTGTGAACATGGTTTTTACTGTTGTGATGTAGTCTATGTATGAACTGTGAACATGGTTTTTACTGTTGTGATGTAGTCTATGTATGAACATGGTTTTACTGTTGTGATGTAGTCTATGTATGAACTGTGAACATGGTTTTATTGTTGTGATGTAGTCTATGTATGAACTGTGAACATGGTTTTTACTGTTGTGATGTAGTCTATGTATGAACTGTGAACATGGTTTTTACTGTTGTGATGTAGTCTATGTATGAACTGTGAACATGGTTTTACTGTTGTGATGTAGTCTATGTATGAACTGTGAACATGGTTTTACTGTTGTGATGTAGTCTATGTATGAACATGGTTTTACTGTTGTGATGTAGTCTATGTATGAACTGTGAACTTGGTTTTACTGTTGTGATGTAGTCTATGTATGAACTGTGAACATGGTTTTACTGTTGTGATGTAGTCTATGTATGAACTGTGAACATGGTTTTACTGTTGTGATGTAGTCTATGTATGAACTGTGAACATGGTTTTTACTGTTGTGATATAGTCTATGTATGAACATGGTTTTTACTGTTGTGATGTAGTCTATGTATGGACTGTGAACATGGTTTTTACTGTTGTGATGTAGTCTATGTATGAACATGGTTTTACTGTTGTGATGTAGTCTATGTATGAACTGTGAACATGGTTTTACTGTTGTGATGTAGTCTATGTATGAACTGTGAACATGGTTTTTTACTGTTGTGATGTAGTCTATGTATGAACTGTGAACATGGTTTTATTGTTGTGATGTAGTCTATGTATGAACTGTGAACATGGTTTTTACTGTTGTGATGTAGTCTATGTATGAACATGGTTTTACTGTTGTGATGTAGTCTATGTATGAACTGTGAACATGGTTTTTACTGTTGTGATGTAGTCTATGTATGAACTGTGAACATGGTTTTTTACTGTTGTGATGTAGTCTATGTATGAACTGTGAACATGGTTTTATTGTTGTGATGTAGTCTATGTATGAACTGTGAACATGGTTTTGACTGTTGTGATGTAGTCTATGTATGAACTGTGAACATGGTTTTTACTGTTGTGATGTAGTCTATGTATGAACATGGTTTTTACTGTTGTGATGTAGTCTATGTATGAACATGGTTTTACTGTTGTGATGTAGTCTATGTATGAACTGTGAACATGGTTTTACTGTTGTGATGTAGTCTATGTATGAACATGGTTTTACTGTTGTGATGTAGTCTATGTATGAACTGTGAACATGGTTTTATTGTTGTGATGTAGTCTATGTATGAACTGTGAACATGGTTTTTACTGTTGTGATGTAGTCTATGTATGAACATGGTTTTTACTGTTGTGATGTAGTCTATGTATGAACTGTGAACATGGTTTTTACTGTTGCTGCGTACGCTAGGTACGAAACCACAAACATAGTTTGTCGATGAGCATACTTTGTTTTGCTGCCTGTCAGCTTGGCCAAGGTGAGAAGAGGAATCTGCCAGAACACAATTAGTTAATCACCATGAGGTAAGAGCCTTTGCATGGCCTCTTCTACTGCTAATGATGATGAGGTGCACCACAATGGTATTATTTTACCAGAACATTCCCTCCTCTATAGTGTTCTGAACAGCAAACAACAATCTTCACGTCAAGTATAATACTGGGGAGAGTTCATAACGATACATTCTGTAACATTGAAATGACCACTGAACAGATTCTAATCCCTAGAATGTACCTTTAAAGTCAACTCACCTACAATTGTATAAAGAAGGTGATTGTTATGAAATACTGATACACTACAGTAAACCCAATGGGCAAAACTGGTTGAATCAATGTTATTTCCATGTCGTTTCAACCAAAAACCTCTATGCAATGACGTTGAATCAACGTGGAAAACTGATTGGATTTGCAAAAAGTCATCAACGTAAGGGAATTTTGTCTTCTTTTTGTTTACCCACCTTTCAACCTAAATCCAATGATATGGTGAAATGTTTTGTTTAACTTACATTAGTTGACAACTCAACCTAATGTAAATCAAATCTCGATGTTGAACTGACGTCTGTGGCCAGTGGGAACACTGAAGAAAGCACAATGCCATGACAGTCTTCTCCCCTCCATGTAGTAAACTGACCAGACTAGTTTGACATTCATACTCTGTGACACTATGAATGAAAGAGTTTGTAACGTGTGTGAATCTGCCCAGAGAGATTACATTTAATCATGATTTGTTCTACTACTAATCTGGCCAGCTGAACATCACACAGGGTGAGTCCCAAATGGCCCCGTACTAACAACATAGTGCACTACCTTTGACCAGAGCCCAATAGGCCCCGGTCAAAAGTAGTGCAACGCATAGGGAATAGGTTACAATTTGGGAAGCAAACACAGTCATTGTGTCAAACCGGCTCAGGCCCTTTCACATGTCATTGTCTCAGTTTTCTACAGGTCCACAATAGGAGCAGGATCACAGCCAAAAGGTGATGTAATGATAAACAGCACTTCATACTGTTTGCAGAGGATTAGCTATTGCTTTGGCAGAGAGGACATTACCATATGCACGCAATATGGACTCATGCTTGTGCATGTCTATAGGACTATACCTTTTAAGTAATATCAGTACACACACACACACACACACACACACACACACACACACACACACACACACACACACACACACACACACGATACTACCTAGTACAGGTAGGTACTGTAGATACTGCCTCTATAGCCAGTACACAAAGCTTGCCTGAAAGACCTGTAACATATCTGCAACATACCTGTAACACAGTCATCATTCCTCAACACAGACTTAGTCTAAAATAGACTAGAAAATTGTTTGACAAGTATCCTGACATGCTGATGTGATTATTACTAGAGTAATGACCTAGGAAAGAGTCCTGTGAGTTTGGGGGGGATGTGAGGTTGGGTTTATAAGGCCGCACTGTGCCCTCGGCTTGATGAGGTCACAGACCTGGCAGAACTAGACTCAGGCTCTCTCTTACTGAATGGAAACAAAGTTTGTCAAAGGCGCCTGACCTTTACATTGATGACTTGCCTGCCTCTCACTCTCTCTCTGACGTGCTTAATCATCCAAAGTATTCTCTCTCTCTCTCTCTCTCTCTCTCTCTCTCTCTCTCTCTCTCTCTCTCTCTCTCTCTCTCTCTCTCTCTCTCTCTCTCAGGACAGGAGCTGCTGCTTGTAATTCAGACTGTAGTCTGCTCTTACATACAGTTGAAGTCAGGATGTTTACATACACTTTACACAGGTTGGAGTCTCGTTTTTCAACCACTCCACAAATTTCTTGTGAAACTATAGCTTTGGCAAGTCGGTTAGGACATCTACTTTGTGCATGACACAAGTCATTTTCCCAACAATAGTTTACAGACAGATTATTTCACTTATAATTCACTGTATCATAATTCCAGTGGGTCAGAAGTTTACATACACTAAGTTGACTGTGCCTTTAAAGAGCTTGGAAAATTCCAGGAAATTATGTCATGGCTTTAGGAGCTTCTGATAGGTTAATTGACATAATTTGAGTCAATTGGAGGTGAACCCGTGGATGTGTTTCAAGGCCTACCTTCAAACTCAGTGCCTCTTTGCTTGACATCATGGGAAAATCAAAAGAAATCAGCCAAGACCTGTAGATTGTAGATTGTAGACCTCAACAAGTCAGGTTCAACCTTGGGAGCAATCTCTCTCTCAGGACAGGAGCTGCTGCTTGTAATTCAGACTGTAGTCTGCTCTTACATACAGTTGAAGTCAGGATGTTTACATACACTTTACACAGGTTGGAGTCTCGTTTTTCAACCACTCCACAAATTTCTTGTGAAACTATAGCTTTGGCAAGTCGGTTAGGACATCTACTTTGTGCATGACACAAGTCATTTTCCCAACAATAGTTTACAGACAGATTATTTCACTTATAATTCACTGTATCATAATTCCAGTGGGTCAGAAGTTTACATACACTAAGTTGACTGTGCCTTTAAAGAGCTTGGAAAATTCCAGGAAATTATGTCATGGCTTTAGGAGCTTCTGATAGGTTAATTGACATAATTTGAGTCAATTGGAGGTGAACCCGTGGATGTGTTTCAAGGCCTACCTTCAAACTCAGTGCGTCTTTGCTTGACATCATGGGAAAATCAAAAGAAATCAGCCAAGACCTGTAGATTGTAGATTGTAGACCTCCACAAGTCTGGTTCAACCTTGGGAGCAATTTCCAAACGCCTGAAGGTATCACGTTCATCTGTACAAACAATAGTACGTAAGTATAAACACCATGGGACCACGTAGCTGTCATACCGCTCAGGAAGGAGACAAGTAACTTCAGTTAGTGCTAAATACGGCTGCTAGAATCCTGACTACAACCAAAAAATGTAATCACATTACTCAAGTGCTAGTCTCCCTACACTGGCTTCCTGTCAAGGCAAGGGCTGATTTCAAGGTTTTACTGCTAACCTACAAAGCATTACACTATCTCTCTGATTTGGTCCTGCCGTACATACCTACACGTACGCTACGGTCACAAGACGCAGGCCTTCTAATTGTCCCTAGAATTTCTAAGCAAACAGCTGGAGGCAGGGCTTTCTCCTATAGAGCTCAATTTTTATGGAATGGTCTGCCTACCCATGTGAGAGACGCAAACTCGGTCTCAACCTTTAAGTCTTTACTGAAGACTCATCTCTTCAGTGGGTCATATGATTGAGTGTAGTCTGGCCCAGGAGTGTGAAGGTGAACGGAAAGGCTCTGGAGCAACGAACCGCCCTTGCTGTCTCTGCCTGGCCGGTTCCCCTCTCTCCACTGGGATTCTCTGCCTCTAACCCTATTACAGGGGCTGAGTCACTGGCTTACTAGGGCTCTTTCATACTGTCCCTAGGAGGGGTGCGTCACTTGAGTGGTTTGAGTCACTGATGTGATCTTCCTGTCTGCGTTGACGCCCCCTTTGGGTTGTGCCGTGGCGGAGATCTTTGTGGGCTATACTCGGCCTTGTCTCAGGATGGTAAGTTGGTGGTTGAAGATATCCCTCTAGTGGTGTGGGGGCTGTGCTTTGGCAAAGTGGGTGGGGTTATATCCTTCCTGTTTGGCCCTGTCCGGGGGTGTCATCGGATGGGGCCACAGTGTCTCCTGACCCCTCCTGTCTCAGCCTCCAGTATTTATGCTGCAGTAGTTTATGTGTTGGGGGGCTGGGGTCAGTTTGTTATATCTGGTGTACTTCTCCTGTCCTATCCAGTGTCCTGTGTGAATTTAAGTATGCTCTCTCTAATTCTCTCTTTCTCTCTTTCTTTCTCTCTCTCTCGGAGGACCTGAGCCCTAGGACCATGCCTCAGGACTACCTGACATGATGACTCCTTGCTGTCCCCAGTCCACCTGGCCGTGCTGCTGCTCCAGTTTCAACTGTTCTGCCTGTGATTATTATTATTTGACCATGCTGGTCATTTATGAACATTTGAACATCTTGGCCATGTTCTGTTATAATCTCCACCCGGCACAGCCAGAAGAGGACTGGCCACCCCACATAGCCTGGTTCCTCTCTAGGTTTCTTCCTTGGTTTTGGCCTTTCTAGGGAGTTTTTCCTAGCCACCGTGCTTCTGTTTGGGGTTTTAGGCTGGGTTTCTGTACAGCACTTTGAGATATCAGCTGATGTACGAAGGGCTACATAAATACATTTGATTTGAAGTTCTGTCTCCTAAAGATGAACGTACTTTGGTGCGAAACGTGCAAATCAATCCCAGAACAACAGCAAAGGACCCTGTGAAGATGCTGGAGGAAACAGGTACAACAGTATTTATATCCACAGTAAAACAAGTCCTATATCGACATATCCTGAAAGGACGCTCAGCAAGGAAGAAGCCACTGCTCCAAAACCGCCATAAAAAAGCCAGACTACGGTTTGCAACTGCACATGGGGACAAAGATTGTACTTTTTGGAGAAATGTCCTCTGGTCCGTGAAGCACGGGATGGCAGCATCATGTTGTGGGGGTACTTTGCTCCAGGAGGGACTGGTGCACTTCACAAAACACATGGCATCATGAGGTAGGAAAATGATGTAGATATATTGAAGCAACATCTCAAGACATCAGTCAGGAAGTTAAAGCTTGGTGGGTCTTCCAAATGGACAATGACCGCAAGCATACTTCCAAAGTTGTGCCAAAATGGCTTAAGGACAACAAAGTCAAGGTATTGGAGTGGCCATCACAAATCCCTGACCTCAATCTTATTGAAAATATGTGGGCAGAACTGAAAAAGCGGTGTGCTAGCAAGGAGGCCTACAAACCTGACTCTACACCAGCTCTGTCAGGAGAAATGGACCCAAATTCACCCAATTTATGGTGGGAAGCTTGTGGAAGGCTACCCGAAATGTTTGACCCAAGTGAAACAATTTAAAGGCAATGCTACCAAATACTAATTGAGTATATGTAAACTTCTGACCCACTGGGAATGTGATGAAAGAAATAACATCTTAAATAAATCATTCTCTCTACTATTATTCTGACATTTCATATTCTTAAAATTGAGTTTAAATGTATTTGGTTAAGGTGTATGTAAACTTCCGACTTCAACTGTACATATCACTTGGTGACGATTAAATCTTGATTATACGCGACACACATAGTGGTCCTGGCAGACAAAACCCATCCTCCCATGACACTTCTCTGCTCTCCAGACCCTGACTGTGGGCCCTGTCCCACATGGACCCACACCACCTGAAACACTTGTAGGACCTGTCCCACATGGACCCACACCACCTGAAACACTTGTAGGCCCTGTCCCACATGGACCCACACCACCTGAAACACTTGTAGGACCTGTCCCACATGGACCCACACCACCTGAAACACTTGTAGGACCTGTCCCACATGGACCCACACCACCTGAAACACTTGTAGGACCTGTCCCACATGGACCCACACCACCTGAAACACTTGTAGGCCCTGTCCCACATGGACCCACACCACCTGAAACACTTGTAGGCCCTGTCCCACATGGACCCACACCACCTGAAACACTTGTAGGACCTGTCCCACATGGACCCACACCACCTGAAACACTTGTAGGACCTGTCCCACATGGACCCACACCACCTGAAACACTTGTAGGCCCTGTCCCACATGGACCCACACCACCTGAAACACTTGTAGGCCCTGTCCCACATGGACCCACACCACCTGAAACACTTGTAGGCCCTGTCCCACATGGACCCACACCACCTGAAACACTTGTAGGCCCTGTCCCACATGGACCCACACCACCTGAAACACTTGTAGGCCCTGTCCCACATGGACCCACACCACCTGAAACACTTGTAGGCCCTGTCCCACATGGACCCACACCACCTGAAACACTTGTAGGACCTGTCCCACATGGACCCACACCACCTGAAACACTTGTAGGACCTGTCCCACATGGACCCACACCACCTGAAACACTTGTAGGCCCTGTCCCACATGGACCCACACCACCTGAAACACTTGTAGGCCCTGTCCCACATGGACCCACACCACCTGAAACACTTGTAGGCCCTGTCCCACATGGACCCACACCACCTGAAACACTTGTAGGCCCTGTCCCACATGGACCCACACCACCTGAAACACTTGTTTGAGTAACACAGACAAATATTGTATTTCAATCCCACTCTACACATTCCATAGATTGCTATGTATTTACCATTAACTTATTACCAGAAGTCAGTCCATGGTCTTTAAAATGAGTATTTTCTGTCCCGGTATACAGATAGGGCTATGGTGATGACTTCACTTTACGTTCGTGGGGAGGAGGGTTGGCGGGACGGGGGAATGAAGGAGTGGAGAGGCTGTTAAACAGAGAGGTTGAAAGGTGAGGATGCAGGTGTGCTTTTAACACACTCCTCTTTTTCCCTTGCACACACATACAAACACACACACACACACACATAATATGCACACACACGTATGCAATGCACATACCAAGATGCACACAGACACTTAGACAATTTCCTCTTAGATCACTGAGATTCTCCTGATCTGTATTTATCTCTTTCATAATAATTATTTGTGTTTTTTGGATCAGACATGATGTATTTTAGCACAATTTCCACAAAACTCTCATTACCGCAACAGTTTTCAAAGTCCAAAAAAGATATAAACAAAGGGCTGTTGGAAAATAAGAACCTCATCCTGAAGGCATATAAGCATAAAACATTTTCTTAACTAAGGACTACTCCTCTAGATGACGCATCGTGGGGGAATAAAACTTTATTGAAAACTGATTGGAGATTTTACAGGAATTTGAAAAAGTGTTACGGTAATGAGACATGTTCACAAAACGCTGTGTTTGTACGTAATAAATATTATAGTTTTATGTACACTTCAGCTAGTATACAGTACCTTTATGATTTATAAACAAACTACAGCAACATATTTTGTGTTTTATTGATATAAATTACATTGTAGCTATAGGCTAGACTCTAATCCCTCTGTTTAGATATCCGGTGCTATAGGTTACCCTCTAATCCCTCTGTTTAGATACCTAGCTAGAGGTTACACTCCAATCCATCTGTTGAGATATCTGGAGGTGTAGGTTACCCTCTAATCCACCTGTTTAGGTATCTAGCTATAGGTTACCCTCTAATCCCTCTGTTTAGATATCTGATCATATAGGTTACCCTCTAATCCCTCTGTTTAGATATCTAGCTATAGGTTACCCTCTAATCCCTCTGTTTAGATATATGGTGCTATAGGTTAACCTCTAATCCCTCTGTTTAGATATCTGGTGCTATAGGTTACCCTCTAATCCCTCTGTTTAGATATCCATTGCTATAGGTGTCACGACTTCCGCCGAAGTCGGTCCCTCTCCTTGTTCGGGCGGTGTTCGGCGGTCGACGTCACCAACCTTTGAGCCATCACTGATCCATTTTTCATTTTCCATTGGTTTTGTCTTGTCTTCCTTCACACCTGGTTCCAATCCCATCAATTACATGTGTATTTAACCCTCTGTTTCCCCTCATGTCCTTGTCGAAGATTGTTTGATTGTATTATGTGTTGGTGCGCTTTTTTTGTACCCACTTTTTATTATTTTGTCATTTTGATTTTGGAGTTTTGTGAAGCACTGATTAAACAACTCCGTTTATACCAAGTTAGATTCTCCTGCGCCTGACTTCCCTGCCACCAACACGCACCCAATTACAATAGGTTACCCTCTAATCCCTCTGTTTAGATATCCATTATAATAGGTTACCCTCTAATCCATCTGTTTAGATATCCATTGCTATAGGTTACCCTCTAATCCATCTGTTTAGATATCCATTGCTATAGGTTACCCTCTAATCCATCTGTTTAGATATCCATTGCTATAGGTTACCCTCTAATCCATCTGTTTAGATATCCATTGCTATAGGTGACCCTCTAATCCATCTGTTTAGATATCCATTGCTATAAATTACCCTCTAATCCCTCTGTTTAGATATCTGATTATATAGGTTACCCTCTAATCCCTCTATTTAGATATCCATTGCTATAGGTTACCCTCTAATCCCTCTGTTTAGATATCTGATAATATAGGTTACCCTCTAATCCCTCTATTTAGATATCCATTGCTATAGGTTACCCTCTAATACATCTGTTTAGATATCTAACTATAGGCTACCCTCTAATCCATCTATTTAGATATCCATTGCTATAGGTTACCCTCTAATCCCTCTGTTTAGATATCCATTGCTATAGGTTACCCTCTAATCCATCTGTTTAGATAGCTGATCATATAGGTTACCCTCTAATCCATCTGTTTAGATATCTGGTGCTATAGGTTACCCTCTAATCCCTCTGTTTAGATATCTGATCATATAGGTTACCCTCTAATCCCTCTGTTTAGATATATGGTGCTTTAGGTTAACCTCTAATCCCTCTGTTTAGATATCTGGTGCTATAGGTTACCCTCTAATCCCTCTGTTTAGATATCTAGCTATAGGTTACCCTCTAATCCATCTGTTTAGATATCTAACTATAGGTTACCCTCTAATCCCTCTGTTTAGATATATGGTGCTTTAGGTTAACCTCTAATCCCTCTGTTTAGATATCTAGCTATAGGTTACCCTCTAATCCCTCTGTTTAGATATCTAGCTATAGGTAAACCTCTAATTCCTCTGTTTAGATATCCATTGATATAGGTGTCACGACTTCCGCCGAAGTCGGTCCCTCTCCTTGTTCGGGCGGTGTTCGGCGGTCGACGTCACCGACCTTCGAGCCATCACTGATCCATTTTTCATTTTCCATTGGTTTTGTCTTGTCTTCCTTCACACCTGGTTCCAATCCCATCAATTACATGTGTATTTAACCCTCTGTTTCCCCTCATGTCCTTGTCGAAGATTGTTTGATTGTATTATGTGTTGGTGCGCTTTTTTTGTACCCACTTTTTATTATTTTGTCATTTTGATTTTGGAGTTTTGTGAAGCACTGAGTAAACAACTCTGTTTATACCAAGTTAGATTCTCCTGCGCCTGACTTCCCTGCCACCAACACGCACCCAATTACAATAGGTTACCCTCTAATCCCTCTGTTTAGATATCCATTATAATAGGTTACCCTCTAATCCATCTGTTTAGATATCCATTGCTATAGGTTACCCTCTAATCCATCTGTTTAGATATCTAACTATAGGCTACCCTCTAATCCCTCTATTTAGATATCCATTGCTATAGGCTACCCTCTAATCCATCTGTTTAGATATCCATTGCTATAGGTTACCCTCTAATCCATCTGTTTAGATATCCATTGCTATAGGCTACCCTCTAATCCATCTGTTTAGATATCCATTGCTATAGGTTACCCTCTAATCCCTCTGTTTAGATTGCTGATGATATAGGTTACCCTCTAATCCATCTGTTTAGATATCTAACTATAGGTTACCCTCTAATCCATCTGTTTAGATATCTGGTGCTATAGGTTACCCTCTAATCCATCTGTTTAGATATCTGGTGCTATAGGCTACCCTCTAATCCCCCTGTTTAGATATCTGATCATAGAGGCTAGTCTCTAATCCCTCTGTTTAGATAACACACCACAGTCAACTGATCCTGAAATCTCTAAAACACAGTTGTCAAACTCATTCCACAGAGGACTGAGTGTGTGTGTTTTCGCTCCTCCCTTGTACATGATTGATGAATTAAGGTCACTAAATAATAAGGAACTCCCCACACCTTGTTGTCTAGGTCTTAATTGAAAGGGGGAAAAAAAAAACAGCAGACACTAGGCCCTCCATGGAATGAATTTGACACCCCTGATATAGGGGTGTCAGCTGATGGACACCATGATACATCCAACACACAGAGTTACATCACTTCTATCAGCCATTTCAGCACTTGCATTTGTACGCTTTAATTGCACATTCCAGTGTTCCATTTCCATAGTGTAGGCTATAGCATTTTTCTCAGGAGACATGATCAGGAACTAGAGAGGTCAAAGAATAGGACAGACAGTATGGTACACTACAACACAATGTACTGTAAGTCTAGGAAAGAGAGCACTAGAAAGTCACTGCGATTTAAAACCAGATCAGATTACTCTTCTCCCTCTCTTTCAGACTCAGAGCATTGTGTAAGAAGCCTGAATGCAGGCAGGGGTGGATAAATGATCATTCACGTCAGTTGTTCAACTATGTAATCGTAGATGACCTTTTTGTGCAATGATTTACGAGAGCTCTCTCTTATTTGTTACTGGATGTTATCCCTCCAGTCTAAATGCCAGAGGTAACAGATTCCCATCCTCAGTTTGTTAAGACTATTAGTATTCTCTGCTTCACATAGTATTGTTGTTTATCACAATGGGACAATGGGAGATTCATCCCTGCCTATCCTCTCTGACTTGACCTATGCACTGACACAGACAAACACAGACACCGGTGATACAGTACAGTTAGCAGCCAAGGCATAACCTAGTGATACAGTACAGTTAGCAGCCGATGTGTAACTTAGTGATACAGGAAAGTTAGCAGCCGATGTGTAACTTAGTTAAACATGACAGTTAACAGCCGATGTGTAACTTAGTGATACAGGAAAGTTAGCAGCCGATGTGTAACTTAGTTAAACAGGACAGTTAGCAGCCGATGTGTATCTTAGTGATACAGGAAAGTTAGCAGCCGATGTGTAATTTAGTTATACAGGAAAGTTAGCAGCCGATGTGTAATTTAGTGATACAGGACAGTTAGCAGCCGATGTGTAATTTAGTTATACAGGAAAGTTAGCAGCCGATGTGTAATTTAGTGATACAGGACAGTTAGCAGCCGATGTGTAATTTAGTGATACAGGACAGTTAGCAGCCGATGTGTAACTTAGTTAAACAGGACAGTTAGCAGCCGATGTGTAACTTAGTTAAACAGGACAGTTAGCAGCCGATGTGTAACTTAGTTAAACAGGACAGTTAGCAGCCGATGTGTAATTTAGTGATACAGGACAGTTAGCAGCCAATGTGTAATTTAGTGATACAGGAAAGTTAGCAGCCAATGTGTAATTTAGTGATACAGGAAAGTTAGCAGCCGATGTGTAATTTAGTGATACAGGACAGTTAGCAGCCGATGTGTAACTTAGTTAAACATGACAGTTAGCAGCCGATGTGTAACTTAGTTAAACATGACAGTTAGCAGCCGATGTGTAACTTAGTTAAACATGACAGTTAGCAGCCGATGTGTAACTTAGTGATACAGGAAAGTTAGCAGCCGATGTGTAACTTAGTTAAACATGACAGTTAGCAGCCGATGTGTAACTTAGTGATACAGGACAGTTAACAGCCGATGTGTAATTTAGTGATACAGGACAGTTAACAGCCGATGTGTAATTTAGTGATACAGGACAGTTAGCAGCCGATGTGTAATTTAGTGATACAGGACAGTTAGCAGCCGATGTGTAATTTAGTGATACAGGACAGTTAGCAGCCGATGTGTAATTTAGTGATACAGAACAGTTAGCAGCCGCGGCGTAACCTTGATGCCACCTTACTGTCCTTCTGTATTTGACCATCATCAATCATCCATAATGCTTTATACTCTACTCCATGACTCAGCTTTATCACTCTCCTAAAGTATTTCACACCAGCTCCTTGGCCCGGGACACTGTGCATACCACAGTCATGCACGGAGTACTACCTCCTAACTGTTTATAGCTGTGCCTATGGAGTTTCTTAATCATCTGGATATTCCCATCCTGAATTCCAACATGCCTACTATCTACACTTGTTATTATGTTAAAGTTAGTGTTAATATCAGTAAGTGTTTGTGCATGTGTGGTTACTAGCTTGTAGCGAATAAGGGCTACTTTTCTCTCCAAATACTGTGAACTTGAAAGTGGGAAAGGCCTACAGGCTTTTCTTTCCAGCGCCAGCCCCTAGAAAATGAATTGTTTACAAACAGCAGGGTGATCTCCTTGGTTACGGGCAGCGATCACAGTTCAGACTCTGAGGTGGATGGGGCGCCGCAATAAAACCGTTCCCCGAGTTTCCTGCTACAACAGAGAACTCATTTGGGAATTCCACAACTCTGAGATAAAGCAATTGCTGGGGACACACTGCTGTAATTCCTCCATACTGACCAGAGAGATGTTCAGGAGCGGGTCAGGCAAACAGGATGTTTTAGTACAGCCATAAAGTATGCTATTCTAAAACGCCTCTATATATGACGTTGTTGTAGACCTACATTTCCGTTGCTGTCGTGTGGGCCTATAGCAGGGAGTGTAAATACTAAGCCACAGTGCTTTGCAGTGCTCCAAGTGATGCAATCAAATCAACGTTAGTTATCTAGAGATAACCAAGTGTTGACTTTTGTTGTAATTTGCAGGAGTGCCTCTTGAGACTGTCATGAGTGAACTTTAACTTGAAGTATATTGCGTCATTACATTATAATTTCTGTCACCACACCTACAGTATAGCTCATTGAATTAAAACATAACCTTCAAGCCAGCATGGCTACAACTCATACCAAGAATGATCCCAACTTCATGAGCCCCAGAGTACTGAGTAGACACACAGTGACATATGACATGACACGTGCTGTAGCGCAACACAGTCCCAAGGGTCCCCAGAAAGAGAGAGGACGAGGGGTGAAACCTGATGATGAATTACAAGACACGTGAAAATACAACACAACCCTGTGCTGGATGCAAACATCCAGCCTCGTCGAACTCCCACGCAGCGGCCAAAACAAATAGAGGAATCTGTTTAGAGTCTCAGGCCTCGCTCAAGTAGCATGACACAAGCTGTTGACAGAGGGACGAAGGGCTACGTTCCCCTGGGAGAAGAGGAAAGACAGATCCTGTCTCTACACAGAGGTCCTGCCGGGTTTGGCTTGAGGGGCCTGTCTGGGAAGATGTCCATGCGTGCGTGTGTCAGTCTGTCTGCTTATGTTGAGGTGTAGTGGTTGCCATGGGGATTATATCACATGATCTCATGGTCTGGGCCAGATGCCAAACTCCATTCCCACTTTTTATGACCAACCAGGAATGCAGAAGGACCTAGGGTTGGTGTGTGTGTGTCTGTCTGTATGTTTGTTGGTATGTTTATTTATGTACTGCTCTGCTCTGTAATTTTCAGTTGAAAAAGTATAAACTTATTGCCTTGTACTGTACTTTTGAGCTTTGGTATTCATGAATCTGTCTCTTTCTATCTCTGTGAGTGTGCTCTTCCATACAGTATATTTGATACTGACTCTCGTGTTTCATTAGTTGGCAATGGGGGCAAACCGCAATATCATCTTTAGCAACACACTGTACCTTTTAATTTATGCAGGTGATTATGATGAGAGGTGTCAGGTAGTGACACCCACCACCCCCTGGTTTCACACCCTGCAGGCAGCTGACACCAGAGCCCAGGGATGAAGCTGCCAAACCCTCAGGAGTACTGACATAGACATATGTTCCTGGATTTTCCATGGATGTGTTTTTGTAGAGAGATGGGGAGACAGACACAGTATGTTTTCAGGTCATGGCCATTAATGTTGGGTCTCTTCTTACGGAATACGGTACAAAGAGCCTGGTCCCAGATCTGTATAGACTCTCTCTGTTATATTCGTTCATGGTGATGCCAAACATGACAACAGTAGTCAGAGCAGAGGACTTGGCTGAAGCACACTGTATATATCTGAGACAGATCTTGGACCAGGCTATATTACAATATTTGGCTGAAGCACATACAGTATTATCTGGGACCAGCAGGCTATGAAAGCGTGATGCATTCTCAGGGAAATATCCACTTCCACCGGCCCGGAGCGCTGGCATATCAACACAGCGGTTGGCGGTCGCAGACAAGACTCACTGGGTTCGGTGTGAATATCTGGGATGTTCGATCACCACATGGGCCACCCATCCCAAGGCAGAAGACACATCATGATGAACTTTACTGGTGCAGCCAGCCTGGTACTCTCCATTCCTTCCTCCATAGATAGTATGGTGCACTTACACTGCACTTGTTGCTGCCCTGTACATGAAACCTCACCTGGGACATGTTCTATGCTATCAAATCTAATTTTATTGGTCACATACACATTTTTAGAAAATGTTAATACAGGTGTAGAGAAATGCTTGTGTTCCTAGCTCCAGCAGTAGAGTAATATCTAACAATGAACAACAATACACACAGATCTAAAAGAATAGTGCATTCGGAAAGTATTCAGACTCCTCGACTTTTACCACATTTTGTTACGTTACAGCCTTATTTTAAAGATTTAAATATATTGTAACGGTTTTGACTTGAGGTTATTATTTATAGGGGTGCCAGGTAGGTTGTGCCTACCAGAGAAAACATTGGTTTCTCCTTTTGGTTTGGGAGGGAATGAGTCCCATTTGGTCCGTCAAGTCTACACCAATACAAAGGACTTATGTAAAAGTCAGGATGGAAATACACTTTTCATAAACCCTTAAAACATTGGAAAGAACTTTAAAAACATCTGTATTCTTTTGTGTGGGTTGCATTACCAACATAAATTATTACACACACATATAATAATATAACACAATGAGTTCTGGTTCCTCCAGAAATGACCTGTACCTCGAGGCCTAAAAAGAGCCCAGCCCGGTAAAGAAGTTCAGGGAACTCAAGTGACCTTTGTCACGCAATGTTTGTCTGTTCATTCAAGTGGAGTAAACCCAGTATTAATCATACAAGCAATATAACAATTATTTTACCACACAACTTTAAAGCGTATCAACTCTTACTAAATCCTCAACTACAACTAACTACACAAATCATCACAGTATACATCACATCAAAACAAATGAAATACCATATACAAAAAAGGTTGTAGTCAGTCGGTCAGTCAGACAATACAATCAGCCAACAGATCTCCAGCGGAGAAAGGCCACGAAGAACTGAGAGGTGTAGTCCACGGACGCAAAGAGTGGATCTGATCCTGGGTAAACTCTATTAGGCTACAAAACACACGTTTAAAGGCAACAAAACAAACGGAATAGAGAAGCTTCGGAACTGAGGGTTGAACACATCCTCATTCACGTCTCCATCACAACCCCACTTTTGCGCAGCTGATGCTGGCTATTTAATTGGGATTAATCAGAAAAATTCAGGGCCGTCACACACCCCCTCCCCTGGAAAGAGCCGACCATCGCACTGGAAGGCACATCTTGGTCGGGGAAACCAAGAAAGGTCTCATCACTTTCCTCTACAAAAATATGAATTACTTTTTGGCGCTCATGCTCCTCAGCTGAGGGATCACAGGCCTCAAGGTGTGAGACTTCTGGGTCTGGGAATCCGAGAAAAGTCTCCTCCCTTTCCTCTTCAAAGATATCCAGGACCTTGCCACGCTCAATCACCTCCAATTCCTCAGCCGAGGGGTAACAGGCTTTAAGGCATGAGACATGGACAACGCGCATATCTTCACCTGTGTCCTCTTTCACCACTCGGTAGTTCAAAAGGCCCATCTGCTCCACAATCCTATATGGTCCTTGCCATTTAGGAGCGAGCTTGGCCGAGAAGAATTGTTCAGCTTTCGAGTAAGGATGAGAGCGAAGCTTGAGTCGAGCCTGGATCATGTTCTTTGAGACAAGAGCTCTCAAGTCGTGGAGATGGACTACCTGGTCATAGCAAGCAGCGTCTGGAGTAAGCTGCTGGGGTTGTAGCACCATATCCAAGGGTCCTTGGAGGGGACCACTTAGGTTCAGCTCTGCAGGTGTGACTCCAGTGGACTCTTGCACAGCAGAATTCAGGGCAAATCGAAACTCATGAAGGTGCTTGTCCCAGTGTTTGTGCTGGGTCCCTACATAGGAAGCAATCATTGTCTTCAAGGTTCAATTTACCCTCTCAGTGAGGTTGGTCTGTGGGTGATAGGCTGTGGTCAACTTCTGTCTCAGGTTCCAACTTTGGCATGTCTCCTCAAAGAGATCAGAGACAAATTGGGAACCTCGATCAGACAGGATGTAATCAGGCACTCCCCAGCGAGTCAGGATCTCTTTCGTAAGGATGTTAGAGACGGTCCTCGCTGTGGCCTGACGCAGGGAAAAGAGCTCCACCCACTTTGAATAGTAATCAACAAAAACAAGCATGTAAACATTCTGATTGGAGTTTCTAGGAAATGGACCCATAAAATCCACTCCTAACATTTCCCAAGGTCGGGTAACCACCGTTTGCTGCAAGTTGCCAGCAGGCTTTCTACCTTCTGGTTTATACATTTGACAAACCTGACAGTTTTGGATGTGTGACTTCACATCCGTGCTCAGATGTGGCCAGTACAGTCATGCTTGCAACCGCATGTAGGTTTTGAACCTGCCCAAATGACCAGCTAATGGGTCTTCATGGAAATGTTGAAGCAGTTGAAGGCATAGAGTTTCAGGTATGTACATTTTGTAGAGGGTTCTGTGAGGTAGTTGTTCAACACGGTAGACTTTGTCTTCAGTGATGGTCAGCTTTGTGTTAGGATTGACCATCTTTTCTCCATCTTCCAGGACAGTCTGGTACAAAGCCTGTACTTCTGGATCATCCTGTTGGGCTTTCCATATGGCCTCATCAGAGATGGGAAAGTCCGTTTTGGGCGAGTCTCGACTGCTTGATAGGACAGTAGCACATGTAAGAGGAGGGCCACCGTTACCACAAGCAGGGGCTCTGGATAAGGCATCTGGAACAGTGTTGTATTTTCCTTTCCTGTATTCTACTGCACAGGTGAACTCTTGCAACCGTAGAGCCCATCTGATGAGTCTGGTACTTGGTTTGTTGGTCTTGAACACCCACACAAGGAAGGAATGGTCAGTGACCACAGTGAAGTGTCTTCCCTCCAGGTAATACCTCCACTTCTCCAAAGCCCAGACAACTGCAAGGCACTCTTGCTCGGTTGTGGAGTAGTTCCGTTCTGCTCCATTCAATGTCCGACTGGCGCTAGCACTTCTTCAGTGCCAAGTCCAGTCTGTTGGACTAGGACAGCACCAAGTCCAACATCACTTGCATCAGTGTAAACAACAAAATGGCAATCGAAGTTGGGATGACCTAAAATGAGAGGTGTGACGAGGTGTCGTTTCAGGGTTTCAAAGGAGGTCTGGCACTCTGCCGTCCATAGGAATTTTGCTCCTTTTCACTTCAACGGGTTGAGGGGTTCTGCTACCTGGGAGAAGTTCGACACAATCTGATGGTACCATCCAGCCATACCAAGGAACTGTTGAAGAGCCTTGAGTGTGGTTGGCACAGGGAAGTCTTGTACAACCTTTGTCTTTTCAGGATCCACATGAATGACGTCATAAGACACAATATGGCCAAGGAACTTCAGGGAGGTTTGGCAGAAGTTGCTCTTCTTCATATTCAAGGTCAGACCAGCTTCTCTTAGCTTGTCCAACACTGCTTGAAGATCTTGAAAGTGTTGTTCTCTGTTCTGGGAGTAGATAATTATATCGTCCAGGTAGACGAAACAGATCTTCCCTTTGAGCTCACCTAATGCAATCTCCATGAGTCTTTGGAAAGTGGCAGGTGCATTCTTTAATCCACAAGGCATCACCTTAAAGGAAAACAAGCCCTCAGCACAGACAAAAGCAGTCTTGTCCTTGCTTTCCTGGTCCATCTCAACCTGCCAATAGCCACTATTGAGGTCAAGGGTAGTGAACACAACAGCGCCAGACAATGACTCCAGGATCTTGTGGATGGTGGGAAGAGGATAGGCATCAGTTTGGGAAACATTGTTGGTCTTCCTATAGTCCACACAAAATCTAAGACCACCAGTGTTTTTTGGGATGAGGACAACAGGAGCAGCCCAGGGAGAGGAGGAACGTTCTATTATATCTTGTGTTAACATATCATTAATGAGTCCCTTTTGGATGATTAGCTTCGCTGGGGACAAACAATATGGCTTTTGCTTGATCGGCATTTCCCGTGTAAGGAATATTTTGTGCTTCAGGAGCCCGGTGCGTCCTAGCTTTGAAGTACATACATCAGCATTATTCTGCAGCTGTTCCAGCCTTAACTCCTCTGGCTGTTCCAGCTGAGGTCTTCTCACAGCCTGTAAAGACTGCAACACAGAGAAGACTGCCACATTTGAACCCCAATCATGTAACGTCGTAGCTTCTGATTGGAAGAAATGCTCCTTGCTCGGATTGTATGGAAACCAGTAGCAATTGTGTGCGATATCAATCTCGACACCACTGAAGTACATGAAATCAATTCCCAACACGACAGGAAAAGCAAGGTTCTTGGTTTGTAGGATAACAGAAGGAATCATATAGGAGCGGTTACACAGGTGGAACTCTACCTTACTCCATCCAAGGGGTTGTTTAGCCTCACCATCAGCCAGATAGAGTGGACCTTCTGTCCACTGCTTCAAGTTGTATTGTGGACCTTTAACCTCCTTCCACAGTTTCTCATTGAGCAGTGTGTAGGATGACCCGGTATCCAAGATGGCTCTTCCTGTCCATGGGCCTATGGACAGGGGTAACACCAGTTGGTGCGGTATTAACTGAAAGGAAGGGGATGTCGATGGGGGGGCGTAGGCAGTGACTCTTGGGGTTTCAGCTCTGGTTAAAGCACCCAGTGTAGGATGGTCATTCCTGCGAAGAGAGTTAGGTGTGTTGGCCTGTTGTGATTTGTGGTTTCTGGAAGGGTTTACTTGATACAGTCTTGGACATGTGGCTGAAGAATGTCCCTTTTGGCTACATCTCCAACAGAACATGAGAGGGGTCTTGGCTGGAGACTCTGGCTGTTGTTGATGGTCTGTCTTGGGTAACTGTTTGGGTGTCTTTCTTTCTTTGGTCATATTGCTGTTGGCATTCTCTGTCCATCTCAAACTGCTGTCCCAAACGAACCAGTCCATCGACAGTGGTGACTCTTTCTCTGAGTTGACTGGCTAGTAGTGGGTTGATGTTCTTCAAGATCAATTTAATGACCTCTTCCTCCTCAATGCCAGGTTTCCACCTTCTGCACAGGGAGTGGTAACCGTATGCAAATTCACAGATACTCTCTTTCTCTCTTTGCACTCGATTCCTGACTCTGTCTGCCAGCTCTTCTGTGTAGTCCTCAGACAGAAATGCAGAGGAAAACTTGGCCTCAAAGTCAGCCCAGGAGGTAGTGGTGAGATGTGCCACATCCCACCAGTCTTGAGCTGTCCCATTTAACACATTCCTCAGGGTGGCAAGGAGTTCCTTGTCAGCCAGGGGATTGAGGGCAAGAAAGTCACGACATCTTTCCAGATACATTAGCGGATGAGGAGTGTCATCCTTTTCCCCAAATGTGGGAAATTGCAATTTAATGGGCATCGCCCCCACATGACGTCTACTCAAATCACCATGAACAAACGAGCTAGGAGGGATTGAGGAAGTAGAGGGGGAGGGAGTTATTGGACCATCGAAATGAACACCAGGCTGCATGGTGGATTGCATCCTGCAAGGGGTGGCTGCAGCATGGCCTTGTCTTGGCTGTTCAGAGGTGCCAGCTTGGCCCTCCGTGGTCTGAACAGAAGTGGACACCAGAGAAACTCTGTGCAAGGAGTTGTGCCTAATGGAGGCCATGTCCACAGGCACGTCATCCAACATTTTAACACAATTAGAGAGTTCTGTCTGCAAGTGGTCTACAGTGTTAACCATGGGAGAAAAAACAGAACTAACGTCCTTGAGGACCTCAGTGTGATGATGTTGCAGGCGCCATTGGAGAGTGGCAGTGAGTTGGTTTCGCTGGTAGTCAAACTGCCTGTCCATGGCACCAGTAATTGCCCGTCTTCCACTCTCACTGAGCTCTGTCAGCGTGGGGTTTAGAGTGCTCAGTGAGTTTCTGAATTCCATGGCACTCTTGTTGCTCTTCACTCAGACATTTTAATTTATGGTGGATAAGAGTTTGGAGATGTTGTTGAGTCCGACGAATATCAAGGATGTCACCTTGAAGTTGTAAGACTACAACCTCTGGAGATAAACCAGACATTGGAGGAATGTTGGGTATCAGAGGGAGGGCTAGATCAGTACTTCCACACAGATCCATGTCAATAAGTGAATAACTGGTTAGACCTGTGGCCTGTGGTCCAGACCGAGCATTCAGATTCCCAGGGCTCTGGCCCAAATCAACTCCATTATCTCCATTCCCATTATGATTTGTATTGTCAGCTTGATAGTCGGAATGTCCCTGTGTATTCCCATTGAAAGGTATGACAAGGATGAGCACATTATCTTGGGGTGAATCCATTGTTTTAATTCCACACAAAATATTTACTTTGGTTAGTTCTCAATGTTGAGCTGTCCCATCTGGGGTGCCATTTTTTATGTAACGGTTTTGACTTGAGGTTATTATTTATAGGGGTGCCAGGTAGGTTGTGCCTACCAGAGAAAACATTGGTTTCTCCTTTTGGTTTGGGAGGGAATGAGTCCCATCTGGTCCGTCAAGTCTACACCAATACAAAGGACTTATGTAAAAGTCAGGATGGAAATACACTTTTCATAAACCCTTAAAACATTGGAAAGAACTTTAAAAACATCTGTATTCTTTTGCGTGGGTTGCATTACCAACATAAATAATTACACACACATATAATAATATAACACAATGAGTTCTGGTTCCTCCAGAAATGACCTGTACCTCGGGCCTAAAAAGAGTCCAGCCCGTAAAGAAGTTCAGGGAACTCAAGTGACCTTTGTCACGCAATGTTTGTCCGTTCATTCAAGTGTAGCGTAAACCCAGTATTAATCATACAATCAATATAACAATTATTTTACCACACAACTTTAAAGCGTATCAACGTAGACTAAGTCCTCAACTACAACTAACTACACTATTAGGCTACAAAACACACATTTAAAGGCAACAAAACAAACGGAATAGAGAAGCTTCGGGAACTGAGGGTTGAACACATCCTCATTCACGTCTCCATCACAACCCCACTTTTGCGCAGCTGATACTGGCTATTTAATTGGGAATTAAAGGGAAATCGCCCTATTGGAAGGAGAAGCACTGAGACGGTTTAGAAAATTCAGGGCCGTCACAATATATTTTCCCTAATCAATCTACACACAATACCCCATAATGATGAAGCAAAAACTGTTAGATTTTTTTCCAAATTTTTTCAAAATAAAAAACTATTACATAAGTATTCAGACCTTTTACTCAGTTCTTTGTTGACGCACCTTTGGCACAGATTACAGCCTCGAGTCTACTTGGGTATGACGCTACGAGCTTGGCACACCTGTATTTGGGGAGTTCTCCCATTCTTCTCTGAACAGCTTCTCAGCTATTTTCATGTCTCTCCAGAGATCGATTGGGTTCAAGTCTGGGTTCTGGCCACTCAAGGACATTCAGAGACTTGTCCCAAAGCCACTTCTGCGTTGTCTTGGCTGTGTGCTTAGGCTCGATGTCTTGTTGGAAGGTTAACCTTGGTATTCAGGCCAAAGAGTTCAAGCCTATGGGTTTGTAGCTTCAACCCTGCAGCACACACACACACCAATTGATTAATGGACTGCAGAATGTATCTTTTTTTCTCTTGCTTTGTTTGCTTTTTTCCATATAATGTCTATCTCTGATAAGCTACCCAGGAATGAGCTGAAAATAGCCCATATGAATATATGTATTAGAATTAATATTAGAAATATGGTTAATGAAATAAATAACTTGCTAACATCAGATAACATTCATATATTAGCCATTTCTGATACTCACTTAGATAATTAATTTGATGATACAGCAGTAGTAATACAAGGATATAACATCTATAGAAGAGACATACATGCTTATGGGGGAGGTGTTGCTGTATATATTCAGAGTCATATCCCTGTATTGCTTTGAGAAGATCTTATGCAGAGTGTTGTTGAAGTGTTGTGGTTGCAGGTTCACTTGGCACACCTAAAGCCTTTTCTTTTGGGGTGTTGCTATAGGCCACCAAGTGCTAACAGTCAGTATCTAAATAATATGTGTGAAAAGCTTGATAGTTTATGTGATGTAAACAGAGATGTCTACTTTCTTGGGGACCTGAATATTGACTAGTTTTCATCAAGCTGTCTGCTCAAGAGGAAGCTTCTCACTGTAACCAGTGTCTGTAATCTGGTTATTAATCAACCTACCAGAGTGTTTACCAACACTACAGTACCAAGATTATCCACATAATGTACTCATTGGATACAGTAATCACAATATAGTGGCTATATACAGGAAAGCCAAAGTTCCAAAAGCTGGGCCTAAAATAGTATATAAGAGATTTTGTGGACTCTTATGTGGATGATGTTAAAAATATTTGTTGGTCTGATGTGATTAATAAGGAGCATCCAGATGCTGCATTTGATTAATTTATGAAATTGCTTCTTCCAATTATTGATAAACATGCACCTGTTAAGAAACTAACTGTTAGAACTGTTAAGGTTCCATGGATTGATGAGGAATTGAAAAAATGTATGGTTGAAAGAGATGGGGCAAATGAGTGGCTAATAAGTCTGGCTGCACATCTGACTGTCTGACTTGCTTCAAATTGAGAAATGATGTGACTAAACTCAACAAAAATAAGCCAATATCAATGATATAAAGAATGATGGAAAAAACTTGAGTACTTTAAATTACATTATGGGCAGAAAGTCAAATTCAACTCCATCTTTCATTGAATCAGATGGCTTATTCATTATAAACCCATTTGATGTTGCCAATTATTTTAATGATTACTTCATTAGCAAAGTGGGAAAATTTAGGCAGGAATTGCCAACAACGAACAGTGAGCCATTGTACTCATGCATAAAAAAACAAATAATGAAAGAAAAGCATTGCAAGTTAGAATTTTGTGAAGTTAGTGTGGGAGAGGTGTAAAAATGATTGTTTTCGATCAATAATGATAAACCTCTTGGCATTGAAAACTTAGATGGAAAGCTACTGAGGATGGTAGCTGACTCTATAGCCACTTCTATTTGTCATATCTTTAATCTGAGCCTAGAGTAAAGTCTTTCTCTGGAGGGAAGCCAAAGTAATTTCGCTACCCAAGAGTGGTAAAGCGGCCTTTATTGGTTCTAACAGCAGACCTATAAGCTTGCTGCCAGCTCTTAGCAAACTGTTGGAAAAAATTGTGTTTGACCAAATACAATGATATTTCTCTGTAAACAAATTAACAACAGACTTTCAGCATGCTTATGGAGAAGGGCACTCAACATGTACTGCACTGACACAAATGACTGATGATTGGTTGAAAGAAATTGATAATAAGAAGATTGTGGGAGCTATACTGTTAGATTTCAGTGCAGCCGTTGATATTATTGACCATAACCTGCTGTTGAAAAACGTATGTGTCATGGCTTTTCAACCTCTGCCATATCATGGATTCTGAGCTATCTATCTAACAGAACTCAAAGTGTTTTCTTTAATGGAAGCTTCTCTAATGTCAAACATGTAAAATGTGGTGTACCGCAGGGCAGCTCCCTAGACCCTCTACTCTTTTCTATTTTTACCAATGACCTGCCACTGGCATAAAACAAAGAATGTGTATCCATGTATACTGATGATTCAACCATATATACTGTACATCAGCAACCACAGCTAATGAAGTCACTGAAACCATTAACAAAGAGTTGCAGTCTGTTTTGGAATGGGTGGCCAGTAACAAACCGGTCCTGAACATCTCTAAATCTAAAAGCATTGTATTTGGTACTAATCATTCCCTCAACTGAACCTGGTAATGAATGGTGTGGCTGTTGAACAAGTTGAGGGAGACTAAATTACTTGGCGTTACCTTAGATTGTAAACTGTCATGGTCAAAACATATAGATTCAATGGTTGTAAAGATGGGGAGAGGTCTGTAATAAAGAGATACTCTGCTTTTTTGACACCACACTCCAAAAAGTAAGTTCTGCAGGCTCTAGTTTAGTCTTATCTTGATTATTGTCCAGTTGTGTGGTCGAGTGCTGCAAGGAAATACCTAATTAATCTGCAGCTGGCCCAGAACAGAGCATCACGTCTTGCTCTTCATTGTAATCAGAGAGCTGATATAAATACTATGTATGCTAGTCACTCTTGGCTAAGAGTTGAGTAGAGACACTGCATCACTTCTTCTTTTAATAAGAAACATTAATGTGTTGAAAATCCCTAATTGTTTGCATAGTCAACTTACACACAGCTGACACACACACTTACCCCACCAGACATGGCACCAGGGGTATTTTCACAGTCCCCAAATCCAGAACAAATTAAAGAAAGTGTACAGTATAATATAGAGCCCTTATTGCATGGAACTCCGTTCCATCTCATATTGCTAAAATAAACAGCAAACCTGTTTACAGATAAACAGATAAAGCAACACCTCACGGCACAACGCATCTCCCCTATTTGACCTAGATAGTTTGTGTGTAGTTCTGTCATTGAGCTGTTGTCTATTAATGTTCTGTATTATGTCATGTTTCATGTTTTGTGTGGGCCCCAGGAAGAGTAGCTGCTGCTTTTGAAACACCTAATGGGGATCCTAATAAAATACTAAAATACCAATCTTGGTTTCATCAGACCAGAGAATCTTGTTTCTCATGGTCTGAGAGTCTTTATGTACTTTTTGGCAAACACCAAGTGAGCTGTCATGTGCCTTTTACTGAGGAGTGGCTTCTGTCAGGCCACTCTACCACAAAGGCCTGATTGGTGGAGTGTTGCAGAGATGGTTGTCCTTCTGGAAGATTCTCCCATCTCCACAGAGGAACTCTAGAACTCTGTCAAAGTGACCATCGGGTCACCCTGACCAAGGCCCTTCTCCCCCGATTTCTCAGTTTGGCCGGCGGCCAGCTCTAGGAAGAGTCTTGGCGGTTCCAAACTTCTTCCATTTAAGGCCACTGTGTTCTTGGGGACCTTCAATGCTGCAGAAATGTTTTGGTACTCTTCCCCAGATCTGTGCCTCAACACAATCCTGTCTCAGCTCTACGGACAATTCCTTCGACCTCATGGCTTGGTTTTTGCTCTGATATGCACTGTCAACTGTGGGACCTTTATATAGACAAGTGTGTGCCTTTCCAAATCATGTCCAATTAATTGACTTTACCACAGGTGGACTCCAATCAAGTTGTAGAAACATCTCAAGGATGCTCAATGGAAACAGGATGCACCTGAGCTCAGTTTCAAGTCTCATAGGGTCTGAATACTTATGTAAATAAGGTAGTTATGTTTTTTGTTATAAATTTGCAAAAAAAATCTAAAAACCTGTTTCGCTTTGTGATTATGGGGTATTGTGTGTAGATTGATAAGGGAAAAATACATTTTAGAATACGGCTGTAAAGTAACAAAATGTTGAAAAAAGTCAAGGGGTCTGAATACTGTGCGAATGCACTGTAAAATAATGGAATTAGAAATCTAACACAAAAAAACTTTCTGAGCTAATAATGTAAGAGATAACACAACATTTGTTTTACAATACTGCAAAGTTTCTTAGGAGCTAGAAGCAGAGCTGCCATGTCTGTTGGCGCCATCTCATATAGCTATAGAGATGTCACTAGGCTATGTTGAGCCAGCAATGGTTATGATCGCCTATCATAAATCGCCATGGTAAATGTTACTCTCGAATGTCTGACATACTGTAGGGCAACCTACAGGATAAACTTGAGTTGTAGCGTTCTCTATACTGTTTTCCCATGCAGGAAGAATAGTGCTCACTCCATAGGGTCCCCTGTGGAACAGTGGGTAGAGGATGCCGTTTGCAACTTTAGGGTTGTGGGTTCGACTCCCACGGGGGACCAGTACAAAAATGCCCCACTACAGTAAGTTGCTCTGGATAAGAGCCTGCTAAATTACTGAAACGTTTAAAAAAAATGCATTGGCATAAAGCTCTACATTCTGGTGAGGCTTTTTACAGGATAACCTGCAGAGGGCAGCAATTTGTAACTTTTGGGACTTTGTTCTTTATCCTGCACACAAGCGCAACAGCAGCACTGAGTAAGATAACATCATTCTTAAAGGCACGATGCAGGTATCATGACCCTCCTCCCAATGAGCCCATCCTCTTTGGCAGTTCTGGGCAGAAGGCACCTGTAAACACTGATTTAGGATTAGTGACTTTTCCCAAATTCTTACCTTCACCATAAGGGAAAGAAATGCAAAGCTGACCTTAGATCAGTGTCTCTGACAAAGGACTGACAAGAACGCAGAAATGGGTAATAGGGTCCATTAGGCTGGTCATCAGATTGCCAGTGTGTCTGATACAGCCTAGATCCCTCTGAATGGTGATTCCTCCTTTCACCACATCCTGTAACTGTTCATGTCTAGGCCTGACTCACCCTGACCTGTCTGAGAGATCAAATCAAATCAAAACATTTTTTTTTAGTCACATGCGCCGAGTACAACAGGTGTAGACCTAACAGTGAAATTCTTACTTATGAGCCCTAACCGACAGTGCAGTTTAAATTATTTAAAAAAACTAAAATACGAAATTAAAAGATACCTACCACTACGACCTTATGACGCCGAGTGACCTCACAACAAGTCAGTTGATTCCTTCTCATCGTCACACCAACTGAAGTATACACAACAATCCGTTTGCGGAGGTTGAAAATCCCTCTTTGTAGGGTTTTCTAATCTCTCAGTGTTTCTGGTTGACTCTTTCTGACTGTTCATCTATTGGAGAGGAGTGACACCACCTTGTAACCCTTCACAGTCTTGTCTGTTGTCTCCCCTTGAAAGATCCCATGTCCGTTTCTCTGGTCTATTTCTCCCATAAAAGCAGGTTATGCCTCTCTCCGCCTACGTTCAATCTTACAATGATAGCCTATCTATATATATCCTCAGGATTTTGGTGCTTCCGGCATCGTACGATATGGGACAATGAATGTAATGCATACTATGATCGCATACTATGATCCAATTAGTCCACTTGATGTCAAAAACTTTAAGTTCCATTTTTCAGACTTTAGCTTGCAGCTTTATGCCCCCTACTGGGGAAAGGGGAAGGAAACATGTAAATCAAGAAGTGGAGCTCCAGTATGGAAGAGGAGAGAAGTAATGGTGGAAATTCAGCTAGACCGCCATACCATACACCCTGCATACCATACACCCTGCATCCCATATACCCTGCATCCATCCTACTGCTGGCATGCCTCTGAAGCTAAGCAGGGTTGGTCCTAGTCGGTCCCTGAATGGGAGACCAGGTGGTGTTGGAGGGGCAGTAGGAGGCACACTTTCCTCTGGTCTAAAAGAATATCCTCGTGCCCCAGAGCAGTGATTGGGGACATTGCCCTATATAGGGTGCTGTCTTTCGGATGGGATGTTAAATGGGTGTCCTGTCTCTCTGTGGTTACTGAAGATCCCATGACACTTATTGTAAGAGTAGGGGTGGTAACCCTGGTGTCCTGGCTAAATTCCCAAACTGAGCCTCATACCATCATGACTATCTAATCATCCCCAGCTTCCAATTGGCTCATTCATCCTGCCTCCTTTCCCTTGTAACTATTCCCCAGGTCATTGCTGTAAATGAGAATGTGTTCTCAGTCAACATAACTGGTAAAATAAAGGTTTAAAAAAACACAGAACACATTGATGCTAGGAATGTAGACCAGTTATGTTATCAGGCAATCTTCACAGTTGAAAGGCTCATATGTGAAGAGGCCAACTAGGTTAAATTGCAAAGGTCACTTCCTTCTCAGTAAACACCAGGCGTATACAAAATACCCACAAGGGATTATAAAATATCACTGGATTCATTCTGCTCAGTAGGAGTCATGAAAGCCCCAAAAAAGAGAAATGGCTCCACAGAACTGTGAACCATCTCTATGCTTCGTCCTTAACATGTCCCACAGTTTATAGTCTGTTGAGCAAGACGCGGCTATGGCTATTAGCCATGCTGCTAATTCGGCCCTGCTAGCTGTTGGAGTGGGGGTAGCCTAGCCTGTGATGGCTGCTGCAGTGGGGCTAGCCTAGCCTGTGCTAGATGTTGGAGTGGGGCTAGCTGTTGCAGTGCTCGTGTTGCCGTTATTAAGCCTCTGTGCTTGCTGCTTTGCGTGATGTATTGTTGTCTCTACCTTCTTTCCCTTTGTGCTACTGTCTGTGCCCTATAATGTTTGTACCATATTTTGTGCTGCTACCATGTTGTGTTGCTACCGTGTTGTTGTCATGTTGTGTTGCTGCCTTGCTATGTTCTGTCTTAGGTCTCTCTTTATGTAGTGTTGTGTTGTCTCGTCCTGATGTGTGTTCTGTCCTATATTTATATGTAAATATATCTATATCTCTATATATGTATATGTATATATATCTATATCTATATATCTATATATATGTGTTTATTTATATACACTGTATATATATTTTTTTAAATCCCAGCCCCCGTCCCCGCAGGAGGCCTTTTGATAGGCAGTCATTGTAAATAAGATTTTGTTCTTAACTGACTTGCATAGTTAAATAAAGGTGTGTTTATGTGCCCAGACTTGAGGTGGGATGATCTCTCTGTAATCCACGCTTGCCCAACGGCCCGCTGCCTGCTATAATTAGGGCCACTCGATCCGCCCCACTACGGGGGGGGGGGTTAAATATATATATATAATATATTTAAATATATTGGGAAAATGTATTTATCATATATATAAATAAATAAAATATATGTACATTATTTGTAAATTGCATGTGTAAAATACACACCTCAGAGAATATTCTACCCCGATGATAATGTCGAGTCTCATTGACCTCTGGTACCTTAGCATTAGGTTTCCAAAGTTGCGTTTTCACTGATTGAAGTGGATTTAACAAGTGACATCAATAACCGACCATAGCTTTCACTTGGATTCACCTGGTCATGGAAAAAGCAGGTGTTATTAATGTTTTGTATACTCAGTCGATGTAGAAGTATATGAAAATGGCCAATTTTGTAATATGTCCATATATTTTTGTACATATATTTAAATATGTACATATCAGGTTTAAACATATATTTCGATATCTGTAATTTACATATATGTAAATACATGTAAATACATGTACATATACCAGCCTGACACTGTGATTGTAATCTTTTCTGTTTAATCCATGTGGTGTATTTAATCAAACTAAATGGTTCGCCACACAGTGAAAACATGCATAGTTGATTTATAACCAGTTTAGCTCACTGTTGCTCACGACAACAGACCCTCAAGGGTAGTTGTCTGTTTGTCTGTCTGTCTGTCAGACTGAAATCTCATGTATCTAAGAATTTGGACAGCTACAATATCAGTTCAATAAGCTTTGAACTCTTTACTAAGAATAACACATATTGTTATTTGCTAGCGCAGCAGGCTGAGGTAACCAATTAGGCCATTGACCAGCTGTCGAGGTCACAATTTATGTCCCCCTTGATGGTGATTAGTTAAGCATTAAGCATCTCCTCATTGATTGACTGGCTGGGAAAGAGGGAATTGATTGGCTATTTAAAACCACTCACTTGTATTGACCGTAATGTATTGACTAACACTGGCTGGAGTCTCCTGTTTGGAGATTTGAACCTTTACGCTAACAAATCTAAGATGGAAAACACCAGGGCCCGGTTTCCCAAAAGTATCGAAGGAGCATCCTTAAATCTCCGAGCTGTTTCCCAAAAACATCGTTATTAAAGTTGCACTTGAAAACGCTCTTAATCTAACGACCTCCTTAGACCACTAGTAGAAAAGCTAAGTCAAATCAAATCAAATGTATTGATAAAGCCCTTCTTACATCAGCTGATATCTCAAAGTGCTGTACAGAAACCCAGCCTAAAACCCCAAACAGCAAGCAATGCAGGTGTAGAAGCACGGTGGCTAGGAAAAACTCCCTAGAAAGGTCCAAACCTAGGAAGAAACCTAGAGAGGAACCAGGCTATGAGGGGTGGCCTGTCCTCTTCTGGCTGTGCCGGGTGGAGATTTTAACAGAACATAGCCAAGATGTTCCAATGTTCATAGATGACCAGCAGGGTTAAATAATAATAAGCACAGTGGTTGTCGAGGGTGCAACAGGTCATCCATCACCTCAGGAGTAAATGTCAGTTGGCTTTTCATAGCCGATCATTCAGAGTATCTCTACCGCTCCTGCTGTCTCTAGAGAAAACAGCAGGTCTGGGACAGGTAGCACGTCCGGTGAACAGTACGTCTCCCAAGTCACTTTATACACAGAATATCTCCGCTAAACATAGAATCCCATGTTTTATCTGTCTCTCTGTGACTGCTGATAACTTCACAACAAAGTTGACTACAAATACAAAGTTGCCTACGGTAGGCTATAGGCCTATGTAAATCATATTGCAATACATTTAACGTTCAATCAATTTAGTTCTATTTTGATACTTGTATGCTACTGTCTATAATTTGTCTCAATATATTTCATGATGTGTAACAACATGTGCGCAATGATGTGCCAAATCTTGATTTAGTGCATTATTAAAGAGTAAGCATTATAATAAGATGCCTAATAATTGCAGCGATAGGTGCAGCGATAGGTGATAATATCTTTCTATTAGCTGTCAGTACTGTGGAATAATTAGAATGTTAAGGTAAGATTTGAATAGAGAAAGCTGATCCGAGAGCAGCGTTGCCTTTCGATCCTATCAGTATCAACCCAGGCCTCAATGACGCACTTAGCGAACGTTCTCTCTGCGTGGTGTTTTGGGAAACCTATTTAACATCTTCAGCCGTTGTAGGAAAGATGCATCGTTAAAACGCTCGTAAGCCTAAATGCCAACACTTTTGGGAAACCGGGCCCAGGTTAATTATTCCTGGCAATGATTAGCTAGTGAAGCATGGCTGTAGATCTAAGTGATCTGTTGTGGTATTGATATAGCTGTGGACCCAAGGAAGAGTAGATGCTGCTTCTGCAAAGGCTAATGAGGATCCAAATAAACAAAACAGCTACCAACAGCGAGCCCCTAACTACCAAAACTACCTAGCAGGTCATTTGGAACACATTCAGGTAGACATGTCATAAAAAGAACTGACAAGATTCCTTACTCTACATGTAATAGAGCCATGTCTGTTCTACTAAATATATTTCTATCTGAGTGTTCCACACCACTGTGCCCTACTTCCTTTACTGGTATCCTGAGGGAAAGCCGATGTGGAGAAAAGCTGCAGTCTAAGAGAGATTGGACCATAGCTTAAGCCAGGCCTGTTATAAGGTCTAACTGGACTATATGGCAGACAGAAGGTGTACTGTACCCTCCTCACACCTCATGGGTAGCTCAGTACTGGGCCCCATGCCAGCCTGACACTGCACCATGCTGTATCCTGGAGGCCAGAGCTCATATCCAGTGCTGTGTGTGTAACATGCCTCAGTCAATCAGTAGCCTTAAATAAGAAGGGAACAGTTGAGGGGAACATGTTCTAGGGGGAGAAAATAGCCTGATAATTGCTCCTGACATTTGATGAGTTCCAGAGTGGCACAAGGTGTGGCTGTGACAAGATACGCTCTCTGTCATTTTTAGTATGACCGTCCCTAGCGACGTGATGTCATAGACGGGACAACAACAAGGGCCACTGCAACCAGTGGGGCCGTTTTTAACCAATTGGAACTCAATGACCTTTTATTCTTTCACTAGCTCACATTTAGCAGGGAACCCAGTACTTGTGCCGTCTTATCCAATCCTTCGACCTCATGGCTTGGTTTTTGCTCTGACAACTGTGGGACCTTATATAGACAGGTGTCTGCCTTTACAAACCATGTCAAATCAATTGAATTTACCCCATGTGGACTCCAATCAAGTTGTAGAAACATCTCAAGGATGATCAATGGAAACAGGATGCACCTGAGCTCAGTTTTGAATCTTATAGCAAAGGGTCTGAATACTTATGTAAATAACATATTTCTGTGTTTTTATTTTTTTATAAATTAGCAAAAATGTCTAAAAATCTATTTTTGCTTTGTCATTATGGGGTATTGTGTGTAGATTGATGAAGGGGGGAAAAACAATTTCATCAATTTTAGAATAAGGCTGTAATGTAACAAAATGTAGAAAAAGTGAAGGGGTCTGAATAGTTTCTGAATGCCCTGTATATGTTCAATCCAGAAATGGTTCATCCAATCAGCCTAAAACCTAATCCCTTCTTTATTCACTAGCTCACCAGCAATATGTCTCACACCAGGCTTAGTCTGGACCTCAGGCTGAGCAGGTCCAGCCTTCTCTGACAAGTTTAGAAGCTGGGGATTCACTCTGTAACACCCCAGCTATAGGATTCCACAGGAACGGCACTTTCAGACATTAAAATGAGGCCTTTTCATCTGCTGCTGAGTGTCTAATGCAGCACGGACGCTCATCCATCACTCCAGGCCTAATGTACTGTGTATAGACGCAGCGAGTGGCCAATGCTCCCCGCCTGCTCTGTGGCTTTAGGAGTCTGAGCAGAATACAATCAGACCAACCATTTAATGTGTATATTTGTTTACTTAAGCCCGATCACTACCACTACACCTACATACACCTGTCTCATCCTGAAATCTGTACACTCTTAGAAAAAAGGGTTCCAAAAGGGTTCTTCGGCTGTCCCCTTAGAAGAACCCTTTTTGGTTCCAGGTAAAACCCTATGCGGTTCCATGTAGAACCCTTTCCACAGAAGGTTCTAAATAGAACAGCATAGGGTTTTACCTGGAACCAAACTATAGGCCTATCAAAGGGTTCCCCTATGGGGACAGCCGAATAACCCTTTTAGGTTCTAGATAGCACACTTTTTTCTAAGAGTGTACCTATTTCTACCTGTCTGTGAGAGGAGTCGATCAGCTGTTTTTACAACGCACTACCCAAAGACCATTGTGTGATTTGACTTGATTGTAGGGAAAAAGGAATGTTGAACTGTGTAAATACTGCAGTGCAGACTTGTTTTGACAGAGCTCATGGTCACTCTGGTAGCTAGGCCAGAAGGTCTCAAGAGGGACTAGTAAACAACTCACTTCTCTGCCTCCCTACATATTCTCTAACTGGGGAGAGAAACGTCCCTACAGCTCTGAATTATCCTTCAACCCACAGATTCAACGACTGCAGTGCAGCTTGAAGCTATGCTGTGATTCTAAATGACAAATAGAGGATTAAAAATAAACATGCTGATATTTAGCCACGTACAACATTAGCATTTCTCTTCAGATATATATATATATATATGAGAGCGAGAGCTCTTTTCCCAGAGACTACACCAGTGGCATTCTGTGAGGAAACAGGATACCTGGTCTAAAAAGGAAGCAACCTCGCTGCTCTTTGGGGAGCTACATGTGCTTGGCTCGAGTCCCACTGGCACTGGTCAACCCCGCTACAGCCCCCATCTCAACCCCCTCTCTAGCCACTGTCTCTCTGACCATCCCCCATCTCAACCTCCTCTCTAGCCACTGTCTCTCTGACCATCCCCCATCTCAACCTCCTCTCTAGCCACTGTCTCTCTGACCATCCCCCATCTCAACCCCCTCTATAGCCACTGTCTCTTTGACCATCCCCCATCTCAACCCCCTCTCTAGCCCCCGTCTCTATGACCATCCCCCATCTCAACCCCCTCTCTAGACACTGTCTCTTTGACCATCCCCCATCTAAACCCCCTCTATAGCCACTGTCTCTTTGACCATCCACCATCTCAACCCCCTCTCTAGCCACTGTTTCTCTGACCATCCCCCATCTCAACCCCCTCTCTAGCCACTGTCTCTCTGACCATCCCCCATCTCAACCTCCTCTCTAGCCACTGTCTCTCTGACCATCCCCCATCTCAACCCCCTCTATAGCCACTGTCTCTTTGACCATCCCCCATCTCAACCCCCTCTCTAGCCACTGTCTCTTTGACCATCCCCCATCTCAACCCCCTCTCTAGATACTGTCTCTTTGACCATCCCCCATCTCAACCCCCTCTATAGCCACTGTCTCTTTGACCATCCCCCATCTCAACCCCCTCTCTAGCCACTGTTTCTCTGACCATCCTCCATCTCAACCCTGGCCCCTCTCTAGCCACTGTCTCTCTGACCATCCCCCATCTCAACCCCCTCTCTAGCCACTGTCTCTTTGACCATCCCCCATCTCAACCCCCTCTCTAGCCACTGTCTCTTTGACCATCCCCCATCTCAACCCCCTCTCTAGACACTGTCTCTCTGACCATCCCCATCTCAACCCCCTCTCTAGACAGTGTCTCTTTGACCATCCCCCATCTCAACCCCCTCTCTAGCCACTGTCTCTTTGACCATCCCCCATCTCAACCCTGGCCCCTCTCTAGCCACTGTCTCTTTGACCAGCCCCCATCTCAACCCTGGCACCTCTCTAGCCCCCATCTCTCTGACCAGCCCCCGTCTCAACCCTGGCCCCTCTCTAGCCCCCGTCTCTCTGACCAGCCCCCGTCTCAATCTTGGCCCCTTTCTAGCCCCTGTCTCTCTGACCAGCCCCCATCTCAACCCTGGCCCCTCTCTAGCCCCCATCTCTCTGACCAGCCCCCGTCTCAACCCTGGCCCCTCTCTAGCCCCCATCTCTCTGACCAGCCCCCATCTCAACCCTGGCCCCTCTCTAGCCCCCATCTCTCTGACCAGCCCCTGTCTCAACCCTGGCCCCTCTCTAGCCCCCGTCTCTCTGACCAGCCCCCGTCTCAATCTTGGCCCCTTTCTAGCCCCTGTCTCTCTGACCAGCCCCCTCCATGGCCCCCCTCAGACCACATGATGGACAAACCACAAGACCTGGTCCAGCACTAACACACTGGGTTCAGTGAGTCCAGGGCTTGGTGCTATTGGATTTATTGAAGTACAGTACCAGTCAAAAGTTTGGACACACCTACTCGTTCAAAGATTATTATTATTATTTTTTTAAACTATTTTCTACAATGTAGAATATTAGTGAAGACATCAAAATGATGAAATAACACATGGAATCATGTAGAAAATAGTAAAAATAAAGAAAAACCCTTGAATGAGTAGGTGTATCCAAACTTTTGACTGGTACTGTAGGTGTGGTTGTGGTTGTGCTGGGCTGGAACAAAAGCCTGCATGCACAGTATCAATGTCCACAGCAGTAGGAGGGGCAGCTTGTGGGGTATGTCGGTTTTAATGCAGTCAACACCTGTGTCAACTTTCTGAAGAAACTCCCTGTGTGGCTTTAGTTCATCTGCAATTGGGGCCAAAGAAGTATTACTGCAGAATCCAACTACTGTCATGAGGAGACAGATGAAGTGTTGATGAAGCCTGGCAAACACCCCGGCCAGCCCCCCTTAAACCCTTAGTGAAGGGATTTGGCTGAGGGGAAGAAGGGAGGAGTCTACAGCCGCTGTTGGTATTAGGGGCCACAGCCTCACAGTATGTTAATGAGACAGAATGATGGTGGCAGTAACGTGAAGATCTCACTGCCTGCAGACATGGCTTCATATCTGGCCTCACAGCAGCATCAGCTGTACCTGTTCATGTATTCATTTGATACCTGCACGGATGCGCACACACACACACACACACACACACACACACACACACACACACACACACACACACACACACACACAACTCTGAAGGTAAACAGATCACTAACTCAATTCCCCTCTAGTTCTAGACAGCAGGAGGTGTGACTAATGCTTGTCAGTCTGATGTACTGATTACTGCCCCACTTCCCCCAAACTGTCAATCACACTGAAGGAACCAGACAGCAGAGCATGTTGGTGCCAAACCAAGGTAACAATCTCTACGGTAACCATGGGGTCAACACTGCATCAGTACCCCATCCAATCCATCACTCTGCACAAATGGCCCAATGGAATTTATAAGCCCAAATCCCTGGGCTCTGCTGATTCAGCTGTTCCTTGATCCCTCTCTCCTCACCCCCCTGTCTCCCTTGTTCATTCCACACATACTGTACACTCCTACTGGGACTTCACATGTAACCTGGGCATACACCAGTGGAGGCTGGTGAGGGGAGTGCAGCTCATATTAATGACGGTTTGATACTGTTCCATTACTATGAGCCCGATCTTTGATTTAAAGTTTTACCAGCCACTGTCATACACAGACTGTCAGACCCTCCCTAGGACCTAGCTGTCTCACCACATCTACACACCCTCAGACCCTCCCTAGGCCCTAGCTGTCTCACCACATCCACACACCCTCAGACCCTCCCTAGGCCCTAGCTGTCTCACCACATCCCAGGCTTGCAGTCAGATTACAACGCCTGAGGAGGCAGGCACCACGGACAGGCCACGCCATGCCAGAAATACTTTAAGAAATGAGGAGATGGGAAACTCATTGGCCAATGAATAGAGGAAAGTACTATGCTGCCCCACCCAGCAGACTGTCAACCAATCAGGTTCATGTTGTCATGCAGTTTTTAAGCTAATCGTCAAGCATTCCCTTCTAAAAGGTGGTATGAAGGTATGAGTCGAGAAACCTGCCTATTGTCCTCAAAAGTATGAAATGTCACGATTTCAAAGCTATATGATATTACAGAGAACAAGTTAATTATCTCACATCTCAGAAAATATTTGTAATGTTGTGCTTCTTGTTCACGTAATTCATGCTAATGTTGGATTTTGGAGCTGGTGCCCAACTGACTCCCATTGACTCCTTGAAGGAGGGCACTCCTTATGGGATTGTACCCAGAATGCACCGCACGGTCCATTGACAACATACGGGCAACATACACAATGGTCATTAATATGAATCCAATGATGTTTCCCATCTCTTCATTTCTTTAAGTATTTCAGGTCAGGCCTGGTTGTATGTGTTAGCCTGTCGCTTGGACTCACAAACCACTCTGTTGGGTCTCAGGCCTTTTAAAAGTTCATATGGAGCATTGCTGGGTGTCCTTCTGTCAGGACAAATATTTGTTTACAGCACAGATTAGTGTTGGGTTTAGGTTTAGTGTTGGGCTTATCAGGGGCATGTCTAGAGAAGAGCATGGAGCTTCGGCAGGTTATAGATGAAGGAAGACAGACACAGACCATTCCTGTTTTATGCATGGTTTGATGACCTCTAATGTTCAGACTCAACACTAGAGGGATTGACATAATGTTCTGAACTACAGTTAGCAGGTTAGACGAGGGGAGAGGCAGTCACTGACTAACGCTATAGCTGTTTGTTTCCTGAATGCCTTGGTGACACTAAATGTTCAGACTTTAACACTAGAGGGATTGACATAATGTTCTGAACTACAGTTAGCAGGTTAGACGAGGGGAGAGGCAGTCACTGACTAACGCTATAGCTGTTTGTTTCCTGAATGCCTTGGTGACACTAAATGTTCAGACTTTAACACTAGAGGGATTGACATAAAGATCTGAACTACAGTTAGCAGGTTAGACGAGGGGAGAGGCAGTCACTGACTAACACTATAGCTGTTTGTTTCCTGAATGCCTTGGTGACACTAAATGTTCAGACTTTAACACTAGAGGGATTGACATAAAGATCTGAACTACAGTTAGCAGGTTAGACGAGGGGAGAGGCAGTCACTGACTAACACTATAGCTGTTTGTTTCCTGAATGCCTTGGTGACACTAAATGTTCAGACTTTAACACTAGAGGGATTGACATAAAGATCTGAACTACAGTTAGCAGGTTAGACGAGGGGAGAGGCAGTCACTGACTAACACTATAGCTGTTTGTTTCCTGAATGCCTTGGTGACACTAAATGTTCAGACTTTAACACTAGAGGGATTGACATAAAAGTCTGAACTATAGAAAGTATGTCCACGAGGAGAAAGGTAGGCGTTGACGCTGAATGAGGGATCAACCTAAAAGGTCTGTACTGTCACCGAAGATGATGTGGTCCTTTTCATGTTACACAAACATCCAATGTGCTTTACCACTGTAGGGTTGCCATGCCAAACCCTGGAGCCTCCTGGGAATTGATAACATAAATGTAAACAATGTTGAAGGAGTTCTAATGGTCTTTAGGTTAGGAACCCTGAACGACCGACTCCTCTTGGGTCACATATTGACCATACTGTACCCACTAAATGAGCTACTCTAAACGTGGGAATGATCTGCTCTAGCTTGAGAAATGACGACCAAACACAGAGGGGCTTGCTTTGGGCGCCATGTTTGCGGCAGTCTGATCCACAGCCAGAAGAATCTGGTCGCTGCTAAAATGTATTGATGACGGCCAGGCACCCGCCTCCCTCTCCCTGCTCTGGGACGAAACGTTCAAAACGGATCTGCTAGGTGAAGGCCTGATAACCCCATCTGGCTCGGCCCCTCCATATCCCCCACAGCCCCCTGGTGATATGAGACGCACAGGGCCCTGAGCCTGGACCCGCTGCCCTAGGAAATACCCTGCTGCTGTCACTGTACCACTTCAATGTAGAACATCCATAGGCCAGATTTGTTGATCTTTGTCTTGATGTGTGGTAAGGAAATTGACTAGAAGGTAATCAGAACTTAACGTAACTATTGCCCAGTGGACTAGGTGGTAAATACTTCCTGCACTTCTCAGTTGACAATGGATAAATATGTTCATATTAGCTGCAGTCAGTCACATGGGATTATGTTTGACTAGAAACTGATCTACACTCTTAGAAAAAAGGGTTCCAAAAGGGTTTTCCAGCTGTCCCCATTGGATAACCATTTTTGGTTCCAGGTAGAACCCTTTTGGGTTCCATGTAGAACCATCTGTGGAAAGGGTTCTAGATGGAACCCAAAAGGGTTACACCTGGAACCAAAAGGGTTCTTCAAAGGGTTATTTTGGGTTCCATGTAGAACCATCTGTGGAAAGGGTTCTAGATGGAACCCAAAAGTGTTACACCTGGAACCAAAAGGGTTCTTCATGCTATGTGGACAGCCAAAGAACCCTTTCGGTTCTAGACAGCACCTTTTTTTCAGTACAATATTGTATCCAGATACACAAACACAACATCAATACTCATGCAGATATGCACCCAAAACATCAGTAATGATGCAAAGATGTCAAATCAACAGGAGTCAAAAGGATTGATAGTGGATCTGTAAACCAACTCCCTCAGCTGACCTCACTGAGAATACAACAGTGAGCAGAGTGGTCTATGTGGTCACGACATGTTCCCTTCATGCAGTCTACCTGCCCTGTCTGATTAGCCACAACACCGTCACAGCAACACCCACTCAACACCAGCATGTCTCCATACACTGCAGAATGCACATGATAAACTGAATGAAATACTGTAGACAAAGAGGGTTGTCATGGGTACAGAGAGAGAAGTCCATGTAGTTCGACCTCCCTCTCTGGGTTTAGCTGCAGCGTGTAGCTGACAACCAGTCTTACCTCAGAGAGCGGTGAGTCAAAGCTGTAGTCCAGACCGCTGCTTGCTGCTACTGCTGCATTGTCACTGTGTTGCTCTGTAGCCCCCTGCCAGCAGAGGAAATGTTATCCAGTGTGTAGTGTTTCCACGTCTTTCTTCCCTGATCGAGCTCTTTTTCTCCTCTCCTGTGTCCTCAGCTTACAGTCTGTACAATCCAGTTAGAGCGATGGGGGAGGAGGAGGGGGGTGAATCACTATCCCGCCAATGCTGACGGAGAGAGGGAGCGTGCCTGGGAGAGAGAGAGACAGAAAGAGGGGGAATGAGACGCTGCTGTGATAGAGGACTGGATAGAAGGACAGTGTGGTGCAGTGGAGAGAAATTACTAGGGAGGGAGAGAAGGAGAGAGAGAGAGAGAGGGAGGGAAGGAGAGAGAGAGGGAGGGAGAGAAGGAGAGAGAGAGAGAGAGGGAGGGAGGGGGTAAAGGGACAGATAGGACCTGGCATGCAGATATCTGCCTCGCTGCTAAATTTAACCTACCCCTAATGACACACACACACACACACACACACACACACACACACACACACACACACACACACACACACACACACACACACACACACACACACACACACACACACACACACACACACACACACACACACTTGGCCAGATGGTCCTGTCAGGGAACTGATCCCTAAGGAGTCTGGGACTGTCCCCGTGGAGATAGAGAGAGAGGAAGGAAAGAGGAAGAAGAGAGGGGGGGGAGGGGGGTGTAACTTGTTTCAAGTGCCCAGGGGAGGTTAGTCAGTTTGGGATTGGTTGATTGTTGTTTTATGAAGAGAGGGACAGTTCCCAAGTTGAAAGAGATTGGCCAGTAAGACCCTAATAGCATCTACCATACACATCCTCTAGTTCTATATGTCATTCTATGGAATCTACCTTCATCAGGACAGCTTTGGAAAGCTGATCCCTACATGTAGTCAGGAACTTAGTTTTACTGAGGACACTGATACCCACATCACCCACAGCTTAAACAATAGGTGACACAAGGTGACAGAGTAAAATGCATTGTAGGTTTAATTTGACTCAGGTGGTCTATTCTGGATGAAAGAATCAAAGAATCACTGAATTTCACAGCATGTTTTTCCCCTTTAAAACCCAGCATTATATTCCAGAAGTATACTGTTCTTCGCTTGGACCTTCACTGAGGCATGCTCTCCTGTGGGACTGTTTTCTATCCGACCACGGCAACCACGGGACTACATCTCAGACTCCTTTCAATGTGTCCTTGGCTCCGTGCGGGTCTGTGTTTTCCATCAGTGAGCAGTGTGGTGTGTGTGTGGGTGGGAAGGCTTTTCCTCTGGCCTTCTCCTGAGTAGCAGTGGTGTCAATGTTTCAGTGTCTGGAAGTGTGTCTGGACTGACACAAACTGCGTGTGTGGTGAGGTAAAGGCACATTCGAGGCTTCCATTGTGTCAGTCCCCAGCTGTCATCGGAACTTCTCCTTGACACATACACATACATCTTGCCAGAAACAGACTAAAAGGTGGGCCTCACAGTGCCTGCTAGGGGAGGTAGAAAATATCCCCTTATAGATTTAGATCTCAATGGGCTCCCATCAACTCTGACCTTATCTACAATGTGCTGGGGGTTGTCATGGAGACGCGGCGTGGCCTGTACTATCAGATCCACCTGTTGTCCTACTCAGGAGAACAATAACGCAGGACAGCATGACAATACACACTCAGTCCCCACTGTAAAATAAACTGTTGGAATACAGGAAAATAGATTATATAGCCAGGCTAACTTTTTCCAGAGAGTTGAGAGGAGTCTCTTTGTAGTGTGTGCAGTTCAAAAACACATTGAGTTGCCAACTACACACATCATTCATCAACTCACCATGAACTCTGAGGGACGTTCCTGTGTAGCCTGACTCCCAACTCTGTTTGTGCTGTCTTGTGCAACTTTGGCGTGACGTTGACATAGCGGTTGTCAAGACAGCACAAACAGACGAGGGACTCAGGCTAGTTCCTGTGCCCTCAGATATAACTAGTTCATCGTTGGCCTTGCGGCCAGTCACTGTGGCATGATGGATGTGATCTGCCTCCTGGGGAGGCTGTGCTGAATGCCTGCGCTGATGTTTTTAATTGACAGCTATGTCAGCCATTTTGAGAGTGACGTACTATCATTATATCTCAGCTAGGTTTATTTACGATACTTATCCTAGCAATTTAACATCCTCTCTAATTGACAACGTGAAGTAAGGAAGTTCATATAGCCATCAGTTACTTTCAGGAAGAAATCAGTAAGAAATAGTCAACTGGAGAAAAATGGCTTAACTTCTATAAAAGGGAGCCGGATAGAATATTGACATTGAAGCATCTCAGACCTGGGACGATAAACTGAAAATGATCGACACCGGCCAAACTGACCACTTATTGTGGACATTTTGCTGATATCGTTCATTATGATAAATAACCCATAGGGCCGTACTAGAGAAATGTGTAGTTTGAAATTAAATAAGTTTGCTAATATGATTGATTGTTGAGGCTTAACTTAACCCTGCCCACAAATCACAAGCATCACAAAATGAACCTCACTGACAGCTCCCAGCGTGGTCCAGCTGAATGTGCAGGGCTAGAAGTTTCCACCTGCTCATCATCTTTCATGGTCACCCGGCCCGCCGGGAGCCTTGCAGGAGGGGGAAGGCTATTCCCATCACACCTTGCAGGAGGGGGAAGGCTATTCCCGTCACACCTTACAGGAGGGGGAAGGCTATTCCCGTCACACCTTGCAGAAGGGGGAAGGCTATTCCCATCACACCTTGCAGGAGGGGGAAGGCTATTCCCATCACACCTTGCAGGAGGGGGAAGGCTATTCCCATCACACCTTGCAGGAGGTGGAAGGCTATTCCCATCACACCTTGCAGGAGGGGGAAGGCTATTCCCATCACACCTTGCAGGAGGGGGAAGGCTATTCCCGCCACACCTTGCAGGAGGGGGAAGGCTATTCCCGTCACATCCCTGATCTGTGCCGTGATCCATCCCACTGAGTATATGTATATATACTGTAACACCTCCACCTGGAGAGAAAGGGAGAGAGAAAGAGGGAGAGAGAGGGAGGGAGGAAGGAGTGAGGGGGAGAGAGAGAGGGAGGAGGGAGCGAGGGGGAGAGAGAGAGGGAGAGAGTGGAAGGGAGGAGGGAGCGAGGGGGAGAGAGAGAGGGAGGAGGGAGCGAGGGGGAGAGAGAGAGGGAGAGAGAGGAAGGGAGGAGGGAGCGAGGGGGAGAGAGAGAGGGAGAGAGAGAGGGAGAGCGGGAGAGGATTCCAGAAATAGACTCCAATACCAAAGACTGGTAACCAGAGAGGGGCCTGCTCCTCAAGCGTACCATGGGTCAGTCCGGATAGAGCATACTTATGATGAAAGCTGAAGGATGTATGGGTCATTCAACCCCACACAGGTCTAGACCACTGACCTTTATACTAGGGTACTCTGGGTAATGAGGCACAACATCTAGCTCCTATCCCCTATAGGCTAGATCTTTAAGGACTCATCCTCTCTCCATCTCTCCCATTTTGTTGTCCATCACTTAATGGCTGCTGAGCTTCACAATGCTATGCCTTTGACCTCCGCCAAAGTTAAGTGCTTTTCATTGTACCTGCCAGACATGACGTTGCCTAGTGCTCCATCCCAAAATGACTCAAACAGTACACACACACACACGCACACCTACACGCAGACACACACACACACACACACACACACACACACACACACACACACACACACAAACACACACACACACACACACACACACACACACACACACACACACACACACAATAACAAATGGGCCATTATCGCTAATAAAAGGCTCTCTGGTGCAAAGATGCTTCCCAGAAAGACCCTTCACAGCTGCTCTCTCCAGCCAGTGTTAGCTGTGGTAAAATAACCCTATGGAGACTACCTTTTTACCCTACTGTCTATTCCCAATGTGATGTCTGTTTAATGCACTTTTTAGGACATCACTTTCAATTATTTTTAAATTGTTTCTTTTTTTCACCTTTATTTAACCAGGTAGGCTAGTTGAGAACAAGTTCTCATTTACAATTGTGACCTGGCCAAGATAAAGCAAAGCAGTTCGACACATACAACAGCACAGAGTTACACATGGAGTAAAACAAACATACAGTCAATAATACAGTATAAACAAGTCTATATACGATGTGAGCAAATGAGGTGAGATAAGGGAGGTAAAGGCAAAAAAAGGCCATGGTGGCAAAGTAAATACAATATAGCAAGTAAAACACTGGAATGGTAGATTTGCAGTGGAAGAATGTGCAAAGTAGAAATGAAAATAATGGGGTGCAAAAGAGCAAAATAAATAAATAAAATAAATACAGTAGGGAAAGAGGTAGTTGTTTGGGCTAAATTATAGGTGGGCTATGTACAGGTGCAGTAATCTGTGAGCTGCTCTGACAGTTGGTGCTTAAAGCTAGTGAGGGAGATAAGTGTTTCCAGTTTCAGAGATTTTTGTAGTTTGTTCCAGTCATTGGCAGCAGAGAACTGGAAGGAGAGGCGGCCAAAGAAATAATTGGTTTTGGGGGTGACCAGAGAGATATACCTGCTGGAGCGCGTGCTACAGGTGGGTGATGCTATGGTGACCAGCGAGCTGAGATAAGGGGGGACTTTACCTAGCAGGGTCTTGTAGATGACATGGAGCCAGTGGGTTTGGCGATGAGTATGAAGCGAGGGCCAGCCAACGAGAGCGTACAGGTCGCAATGGTGGGTAGTATATGGGGCTTTGGTGACAAAACGGATTGCACTGTGATAGACTTCATCCAATTTGTTGAGTAGGGTATTGGAGGCTATTTTGTAAATGACATCGCCGAAGTCGAGGATTGGTAGGATGGTCAGTTTTACAAGGGTATGTTTGGCAGCATGAGAGAAGGATGCTTTGTTGCGAAATAGGAAGCCAATTCTAGATTTAACTTTGGATTGGAGATGTTTGATGTGGGTCTGGAAGGAGAGTTTACAGTCTAACCAGACACCTAGGTAATTGTAGTTGTCCGCGTATTCTAAGTCAGAGCCGTCCAGAGTAGTGATGTTGGACAGGCGGGCAGGTGCAGGCAGCGATCGGTTGAAGAGCATGCATTTAGTTTTACTTGTATTTAAGAGCAATTGGAGGCCACGGAAGGAGAGTTGTATGGCATTGAAGCCTGGAGGGTTGTTAACACAGTGTCCAAAGAAGGGCCAGAAGTATACAGGATGGTGTCGTCTGTGTAGAGGTGGATCAGAGACTCACCAGCAGCAAGAGTGACATCATTGATGTATACAGAGAAGAGAGTCGGTCCAAGAATTGAACCCTGTGGCACCCCCATAGAGACTGCCAGAGGTCCGGACAGCAGACCCTCCGATTTTACACACTGAACTCTATCAGAGAAGTAGTTGGTGATCCAGGCGAGGCAATCATTTGAGAACCTAAGGCTGTTGAGTCTGCCGATGATGATGTGGTGATTGACAGAGTCGAAAGCCTTGGCCAGATCAATGAATACGGCTGCACAGTAATGTTTCTTATCGATGGCGGTTAAGATATAGTTTAGGACCTTGAGCGGACCAATCTGGTTTCAAGGACCTTGAGGTGCACCCATGACCAGCTCTGAAACCAGATTGCATAGCAGAGAAGGTATGGTGAGATTCGAAATGGTCGGTAATCTGTTTGTTGAATTGGCTTTCGAAGACCTTAGAAAGGCAGGATAGGTCTGTAGCAGTTTGGGTCAAGAGTGTCCCCCCCTTTGAAGAGACTTTGACTGCCTGGGTCTCAAAAGCATTGCTGATAGTGGAATCAGCCACTGTGTGCTATTGACAGAATGAGCTATAGATGCTTGGTGAGGAAAAAATAAAAAACACATTGACAGTTTATTTGTTAAGCTATTGATCATCCTGCAAACATGCAATACCATCTGGAATTTCCAACTTCCCAACTAGTGCTAAAATGTATATTTTGTTTCTTTGCCTATATATATATATTTCTGCTTCACAGAATTTTTGAAACACAAACTTCTCAGTGTCTAGAGGAAGAACTAAAGGACTTTAGAGGGAGAACTAAGGGGCTTGTTCCCAGGGGGAGAACTACAGGGCTTGTTCCCAGGGGTAGAACTAATGGGCTAGTTCCCAGGGGGAGAACTACAGGGCTTGTTCCCAGGGGAAGAACTACAGGGCTTGTTCCCAGGGGGAGAACTACAGGGCTTGTTCCCAGGTGTAGAACTAATGGGCTAGTTCCCAGGGGGAGAACTACATAGCTTGTTCCCAGGGGGAGAACTACAGGACTTGTTCCCAGGGGGAGAACTACAGGGCTTGTTCCCAGGTGTAGAACTAATGGGCTAGTTCCCAGGGGGAGAACTACATAGCTTGTTCCCAGGGGGAGAACTACAGGACTTGTTCCCAGGGGGAGAACTACAGGGCTTGTTCCCAGGTGTAGAACTAATGGGCTAGTTCCCAGGGGGAGAACTACAGGGCTTGTTCCCATGGGGAGAACTAAGGGGCTTGTTCCCAGGGGAAGAACTAAGGGGCTTGCTCCCAGGGGAAGAACTAAGGGGCTTGTTCCCAGGGAAGAACTAAGGGGCTTGTTCCCAGGGAAGAACTAAGGGGCTTGTTCCCAGGGGAATAACTAAGGGGCTTGTTCCCAGGGGAATAACTAAGGGGCTTGTTCCCAGGGGAAGAACTAAGGGGCTTGTTCCCAGGGGAATAACTAAGGTGCTTGCTCCCAGGGGAAGAGTAGATGGGTGTAAAGCCATGTGACTCTCCTTCTCCTCCCTTGGCCCTAACCTCCTGGGAAGCAAGTGTTGTAAAGCTCAGATTTACACCCCCGTTCTCTTCCTCAGTGTGATAGACCCGGTCGGACAGTTTAAAAACAGAAGTATTTATGACTCAGCATTCACTCTCATCTTCCATTCCTGGAGCTCTCTTGAGCATGTGCCTCAGCCTCTGCCTGGCCGGACGGACGACAAGAAGAGCAGGTTTAAACTTAGCTGTCAGTTCTGCTTGGCTATACAGAGCTTTCGGAAAGTATTCAGACCACTTGACTTTGTCCACATTTTGTTACGTTACAGCCTTATTCTAAAATTGATTAAATTAAATACATTTGTCATCAATCTACACCAAATACCCCATAATGACAAAGTGAAAAGAGGTTTTTAGACATTTTTGCATATGTATTACTTATTTACATAGGTATTAAGACCCTTTTCTATGAGACTTGAAATTGATCTCAGATGCATCCTGTTTCTATGGATCATCCTTGACTGTGGTTTGTCATTATGGGAAATTGTGTGTAGATGGATGAGCGAAAAAAAAAACAATTTAATCAATTTTAGAATAACACTGTAACATAACAAAATGTGGAAAAAGTGGTCTGAATACTTCCCAAATGCACTGTATATGTTCCCTTACAGCTTGTGTTTCGGTGGAAACACGCGGTGTGTGTGTTATAGTATGAAATGCATAGTATGAAATGTACTTTTATTTAGAATTGTATATAAAGGTCTCCTCAAAGTGTTTGATATTGCTGCTTCAGGTCATAAGCAGATTGTGGCTGTCTGCTACTGATGGTGTCTGAGCACTAAGTCCAGGTACACATCACTGTCCCATTGTTGTGGCACAGGGCTCTGATGTGGACAAGGAGGAGAGGGCAGATCTGGCTTCAAAGGACAACTCCTGTAGAAACTGTTGACACTGCGTTATGCTATTTTGATACCTGAGCAGACTAGGTGAAAAATATGTTGATGTTGTTGAGCAAGGCACTTACCTCTAATTTGCTCCAGGGGCGCCATACTACTATGGCTGACCCTGTAAAACAACACATATCACTGTCTGCACCTATCCGGTGTTTGTGACAATAAAACATTGTTTGTTTGATTTCTTTCACTCCCTGAGCACTAGTTGATGACGTGGACGTGAAATGTGGCACCTCGATAACGACAGTACTGATGATTCCTCAATGCAGGTGCAACCTCTTGTCTCCCTCTACTGGTCATACACTACTAGTACATGTTCTCATGATGCGGTACAGAGCTCAATTCAGCCTCTGCCCCGCTATTGCGTCTCAGACCACATTTTCGGATCAAGCATAAATTGGCTCTTAGCCACGGCCTCGCGAGCGTTACAGGTGCGCGCCAACAGGTGATTTTGATTCGATTGTCACAAAACGCCTAGTTTAGGTTTCAACACAACAAGAAAAATGGATCTCTCAAAGATTTCCGTTGCAAACAGGAGAAACAGAAATGCAACCAAAGGGGAAAAAGCTACTCACAAGTCAAATGTTTCACCGGCGATCAGTAGACTCTTTCAAGACCCTTCAAATCATATTCCATTGGGACGACAACTTCAGAGGACGCCGCCAACGTCAGAGTTGAAAATAACTTGGCCTTTGAGCTTTGAAACACAAGCGGTAGGCCGAATCCCTTTCACCACACTTCTGCCGTTCTTTGTGAGGCATTGGAAAACCTCTCTGGTCTTTGTGGTAGATTCTGTATTTGAAATTAACTTCTCGACTGGGGGACATTACAGATAAAGTAATTGTATGGGTGGGGTACAGAGATTAGGTAGTCATTGAAAAGTAATGTTAAACACTATTATTGCACTGAGTCCATGCAATTTATGTGACTTAAGCACATTTTTACTCATGAACTTATCTAGGCTTGCCATAACAAAGCAGTTGAATACTTATTGACTAAAGGAATCAGCTTTTAATTAATTTGTGAAAATTCCTAAAAACATCATGATTCCACTTTGACATTATAGGGTATTGTGTGTAAGCCAGGGACAAAATTGCGGCTGTAACAACTAAATGTAGGAAAAGTCTAGGGGTGAATACTTTCTGAAGGCACTAAAACCCCAGTGCGCCTAGACAGGGCACCTATTGGTAAACGGGTTAAACATGTAAAAAGTAGATGTTGAATATCCCTTTGAGCATGGTGAAGGTATTAATTACACTTTGGATGGTGCGTCAATACACCCAGTCACTACAAAGGTACAGGCGTCCTTCCTAACTCCGTTGCCGGAGAGGAAGGAAACTGCTCAAGGTTTTCACCATGAGCTCAAAGGCTACTTTTAAAACAGTTTGAGTTGAATGGCTGTGATAGGAGAACTGAGGATGGATCAACAACATTGTAATTACTCCAATAGTAACCAAGGTGAAAAGAACAGAATACAACAAGTGACTAAAGTAATACTGCAAAATATGTGGCAAAGCAATTTAACTTTTTGTCCTCAATACAAAGTGTTATGTTTGGGTCCAATCCAATAAAAAAACATGAGCTGGCGCACACCCAGAAAAAATGATTTAGTTTAAAGGCGCTGACTTAGGGAGAATAAACTGTAAGCTATAAAAACAGTCACACACTGTTTATAACCTCCCAGTAATTTGTAGGTAAAAAAAAAACACAAACGTTTCGGCATCACTGTGCCTTCTTCAGGGTGGGGCAAATCCAATACAACACATTACTGAATACCACTCTCCATATTTTTTCAAGCATAGTGGTGGCTACATCATGTTATGGGTATGCTTGTAATTGTTAAGGACTGGGGAGTTTTTCCGGATTAAAAAAAAATGGAACGCAGGTAAGTACAGGCAAAATCCTATTGGAAAACCTGGTTGTCTGCTTTCCACCAGACACTGGGAGATGAATTCATCTTTCAGCGGGACTGTAACCTAAAACACAATGCCAAATCGACACTGGAGTTGCTTACCAAGAAAAGTGAATGTTCCTGAGTGCCTGAGTTAGTTTTGACTTAAATCTGCTTGAAAATCTATAGAAAGACCTGAAAATGGTTGTCTAGCAATGATCAACAACCCATTTCACAGAGCTTGAAGAATTTTGAAGAGGAATGGGCAAATGTAGAACAATCCAGGAGTGGAAAGCTCATCCAGAAATACTCACAGGTGTAATTGATGAAGGTGATTCTAATGTTTCGACTCTGGGTTTTAATACTTATCTAATCAAGATATATAAGTGTTTTTATTTGTTGTACATTTTTTACAAATGTTATAATTTTTCTTCCCCTTTGAGTATTTTGTGTCTGGTTGACAAATGTCAATTAAATACATTTTAATCCAAATTTTATCACAACAAACTGTAAAATCAAGGGGTGTGAATAATTTATGAAGGCACTGTAGTTTGTAGGCTAACTTAAGCCAATTATTGTGGAGGGTAGGCCTAGCCAACAAATGAATTTCTATCCGTTACCATTTTGTCTTTCCATCCAGATTGAAACCACCCCTGAGCCCTTGTCTCCCGCGTTAAATATGACCATGGACCTTTACACAATCGAGCCTGCAGAAACTGAAACATGCCGACGGTCTCGCATCACTTCAAGCACACGTGGGTGTTTCCTATATCGTTCACAATCCTATAGCTGTATATTTGCACCAATATGTGGTTTGATATGTCTGAGGTGACAAACATAAACACACACGGGTGTCGTGCACCCCCAAAATCTTAGGGGCCACAAAGTACGTGAGAATTGGAGGGTGGTCTGGAGGGGGGCTAGGCCCCATCTGCAAGTTGGAGAATTTAGCCTGAAATGGCTTTTTCCTGCAATTTAGAGCCATAATCATTATGCTTAATTCTATGTGGAAAAATGTATATTTTTCTGCATATGTAACCATACTAGAGGTCGACCGATTAATCGGAATGGGCGATTAATTATGGCCGATTTCAAGTTTTCATAACAATCGGAAATCTATTTTTGAGCGCCGATTTGCCAATTAAAAAATATATATATATATTTTGTTTTTTTTATACCTTTATTTAACTAGGCAAGTCAGTTAAGAACACATTCTTATTTTCAATGACGGCCTAGGAACGGTGGGTTAACTGCCTTGTTCAGGGGCAGAACAACAGATTTTCACCTTGTCAGCTCGGGGGATCCAATCTTGCAACCTTACAGTTAACTAGTCCAACGCAATAACGACCTGCCTCTCTCTCGATGCACTCCACAAGGAGACTGCCTGTTACGCGAATGCAGTAAGCCAAGGTAAGTTGCTAGCTAGCATTAAACTTATCTTCTAAGAAACAATCAATCATAATCACTAGTTAACTGCACATGGTTGATGATATTACTAGATATTATCTAGCGTGTCCTGCATTGCATATAATCTGATTGAGCATACAAGTATCTGACTGAGCGGTGGTAGGCAGAAGAAGGCGCGTAAACATTCATTCAAACAGCACATGCATGCGTTTTGCCAGCAGCTCTTCGTTGTGCGTCAAGCATTGCACTGTTTATGACTTCAAGCCTATCAACTCCCGAGATGAGGCTGGTGTAACCGAAGTGAAATGGCTAGCTAGTTAGCTTGCGCCAATAGCGTTGCAAACGTCACTCACTCTGAGCCTTCTAGTAGTTGTTCCCCTTGCTCTGCATGGGTAACGCTGCTTCCTGGAAATCGAAATGGCTTCAGTTTTAAGTCTTTTGTAAGGAACATTTGTATGAACAATATTTTGCAGTTTACAGACAACGGCTGTTGTCGTTGTGTTGCTGGTTCGAGCCCAGGGAGGAGCGAGGAGAGGGACGGAAGCTATACTGTTACACTGGCAATACTAAAGTACCTATAAGAACATCCAATAGTCAAAGGTTAATGAAATACAAATGGTATAGAGGGAAATAGTCCTATAATTCCTATAATAACTACAACCTAAAACTTCTTACCTGGGAATATTGAAGACTCATGTTAAAAGGAACCACCAGCTTTCATGTGTTCTCATGTTCTGAGCAAGGAACTGAAACGTTAGCTTTCTTACATGGCACATATTGCACTTTTACTTTCTTCTCCAACACTTTGTTTTTGCATTATTTAAACCAAATTGAACATGTTTCATTATTTGCTTGAGGCTAAATAGATTTTATTGATGTATTATATTAAGTTAAAATAAGTGTTCATTCAGTATTGCTGTAATTGTCATTATTACAAATGAATAAATAAAAATCGGCCGATTAATTGGTATCGGCTCTTTTGGTCCTACAATAATTGGCGTTGAAAAATCATAATCGGTCGACCTCTAAACCATACCTCTTGAGCTGTCTGTATCCTCTTGACTTTTGGTTCTTTTTTTGCTAATATCTGGGTAAAATATTGAAAGGAATTGACTCTTATTCAGTTCATTTAGTAATTGCTTGTTTTCCTAAAGTCTTCCAAGCTTGCCAGCAGGCATGCCAAATATTTCTGTAGTTGTTACATGTTCTGAATACAACGTGTTTAGACTTCTGTGAAATGCTAAGATGGTTAAACAAGCTAGCTACTCTAACTTGATTTAGTAGCCTGAAATGGCTTCTTGGTAGCTAGTTATGAGGTTGGGAGATTGAGAACATTTCTGGCCTAGCTAAAACCAACTTCATAAAATTGCTAGGTGGCTAGTAGTATTTCAGAGAAACGACAACTATATATATATAGTTGAAGTTTACATACACTTATGTTGAAGTCATTAAAACTCGTTTTTCAACCACTCCACACATTTATTGTTAACAAACTATAGTTTTAGCAAGTCGATTAGGACATCTACTTTGTGCATGACACACAACTTCTCCAACAATTGTTTACAGACAGATTATTAAACTTATAATTCACTGTATCACAATTCCAGTGGGTCAGAAGTTTACATCCACAAAGTTGACTGTGCCTTTAAAGAGCTTGGAAAATTCCAGAAAATGTCATGGCTTTAGAAGCTTCTGTTAGGCTAATTGACATAATTTGAGTTAAATGGAGGTGTACCTGTGGATGTATTTCAAGGCCTACCTTCAAACTCAGTCTCCCTTTGCTTGACATCATGGGAAAATCAAAATAAATCAGCCAAGACCTCAGAAAAGCAATTTCCAAATGCCTGAAGGTACCACGTTCATCTGTACAAACAATAGTATGCAACTATTAACACCATTTGACCACGCAGCCGTCATACTGCTCAGGAAGGAGACGTGTTCTGTCTCCTAGAGATGAATGTTCTTTGGTGCGAGAAGTGCAAATCAATCCCAGAACAACAGCAAAGGACCTAGTGAAGATGCTGGAGGAAACGGGTACAAAAGTATCTATATCCACAGTGAAACGAGTCCTATAATCGACATATTCTGAAAGGCCGCTCAGCAAGGAAGAAGCCACTGCTCCAAAACCACCATAAAAAAGCCAGACTACGGTTTGCAACTGCATATGGTGACAAAGATTGTACTTTTTGGAGAAATGTCCTCTGGTCTGATGAAACAAAAAATAGAACCGTTTGGCCATAATGTCCAGTCGTTATGTTTGGAGGAAAAAGGGGGAGGCTTGCAAGGCAAAGAACACCATCCCAACCATGAAGCACGGGGGTGGCAGCATCATGTTGTGGGGATGCTTTGCTTCAGGAGGGACTGGTGCACTTCACAAAATAGATGATTAGAAATTTGTGGGCAGAACTGAAAAAGTGTGTGCCAGCAAGGAGGCCTACAAACCTGACTCAAATCTGACCAGCTCTGTCAGGAGGAATGTGCCAAAATTCTCCCAACTTATTGTGGAAGGCTACCCAAAACGTTTGACCCAAGTGAAACAATTTAAAGGCAATGCTACCAAATACTAATTGAGTGTATGTAAACTTCTGACCCACTGGGAATGTGATGAAATAAATAAAAGCTGAAATAAATCCTTCTCTCTGCTATTATTCTGACATATCACATTCTTAAAATAAAGTGGTGATCCTAACTGACCTAAGACGGGGAATTTTTACTATGATTAAATGTCAGGAATTGTGAAAAACTGAGTTTAAATGTATTTGGCTAAGGTGTATGTAAACTTCCAACTTCAACTATATATATTAATTAACAGGACAGATCTGAGGGGGCACGTGCACCTGTGTCCTCTGAACACACATTTTCATTGAATATCCAATTCTTATCTATTTTAATATAGTCATGTCACATGATACTACTGTAGGTCTATAAATCTCAATGTTTAATGCTTTGGTTTATGATGGTGCAGAAGCTTGTAATGAAAATGTATGCATGTATGTATCAATGTACATGTTCAGTCTGTTCAGGCAGTGTGCTGGAAGAGGACCCCTACTCATTGATAAGAGGCATGCAGGGCTATGAGGTTACCCCAGCAGACCTTGTATTCCTGAAGAGAGCCAGGCAGGAGAGGCAAATCAACGCCTTACAGGTGAAATCCATATATCTGATGGTGAAAACACCCACTTGATTATTTTAATGACTGATGCTCATGGTACCTCAAATTGAAATTACGCATCCATTTTGTGCTGCTTTGATCACACGTGTTCTTTATTCGCGCAGATAGCAAAATGTTCCGTTTGCGTTTTCTCCAGTTTGGTTCAGTTTGCAACTAACAATGTTTTGCAATGATAACGAATGTTTCTATTGGACAAATTCAGGTAGGTTTGGTTCCATTTGGTTCCTAGTGAATACACCCCATTAGGGCCTTCTTGATACAGTTGAATGATGTTATGTTCAAGGCTGTCATGGTGTTTCCTATGCAGAGAGAGCTGGATGAGTTACTGAGGCAGCGGAGGAACCAGATGCTGGCCAGGGATCTGTCCTTGGCCTCCAGAGAGAAGATCCAAACTGACCTTGATGAGGTGAGGCCACGTGTTACTGTACAGTACTGTAGCTACTAGGGATGTGACAAATGTACAATTGTTCTTAACTTTTAAACTGCCGTTATGTTTATACGCTAAGAACTCAGATATGGTCCTTCGTATGACCCTGTGAGTGTCATCTTTTAGCTAGGCAGGACTGAGGTAGACTGAACTGCATTGCCCCCTAGTGGTCATACCAATGTTTTTTTTCTTTCTATATATATATATATATATATATGTATGTATATATATATATATATATATATATATATATATATATATATATATATATATATATATATATATATATATATATATATATATATATATATATATATATATAGATATGTATATATATATATATATATATATAGATATGTATATATCTATATATCTATATCTATATATATCTATATATATATAGATAGATAGATAGATAGATAGATAGATAGATAGATAGAAAAAAAACATTGGAATGACCACTAGGGGGCAATGCAGTTCAGTCTACCTCAGTCCTGCCTAGCTAATAGACGCCACTCATCTTACTGCTGTCTCCCACCCACTCAGCAACAATGATAGTTAATGCCGTTTTTTAATGCCATGTTTTCAGGACTTTGCTACTGTCGCTTCCTGTCTCTCTCTGACATTTCTCCAACTGTTAAATATGATGACGTGCGGAGTGCTTTTATATCCGTGACTAATCATTTGAAAGATTCATAATTCCTAATAACGTTACAACATTGTTGTTAGGTATTTGTTACATTTGTATTTTTCTCTTTGATGATGATGGGGATCTGTTAGTGGTAGTTTTGTGATAACTACACTGAAGGTTATTCCGTTAGGGATTTTCTCCTTTAAATGTTCACACCACTACTAGATACTGTCCTATGCTGAATGTCATGTTGTCAACCTCTGAAGTTATGACCTTGAGTTAACACTGCCTCTTAACTTTACTCTTATCATTTATCTATACAAATGTTTATATATTGATGATTTTCACACACTCATATTCGTAATGTTTGTGGATATGTCGCCGCATTCGCTGAAAATTGTTCTGTTGGACATCACGTTTCAGATCCTGTCCTGTGAGCAGACTGTTCAAATGGGGCAAGTGTTCCTCTCGAGGAAGCTGAGCTCAACGGAGGTAGAGGCCCTGGACTACAAGTCCCTCCTGGCCCAGATAAAGACTGCTGATGTCCAGCAAGCTGTAGAGGAGGAACAAGCTGAGATCACTGTGCTAGAGGACAGAGTGGCCAGAGCCCTGGAGCTCAGGTAGCTAGCTATCTCACTTCATGTTACTGCAGTGGCCAGGATCATATTTATTAGGCACCAAATAGAAGAACATTTACTGGACAAGGGGCAGGAAAACAGGCAGGGACTTGCAATAAGAAGCATTCGTTTTTGTTCTGATGCAAAACGTTTTGCTACAGTGTGCCTTAATGAATATGACCCATGGAAGACATGGCCAGTGTGCAGTTTGTTGATCTTTACAGAAACAGGAGTTCTGGCTTTATATTAATATTATTGTTTCTAATTTCAGAGAGAGAGGGGAGCAAAGACAACAGGAGATTGAGAATCGGAACAGAGCCATCCTCACGAAAAAGGTGCTATTTGTTCAACACTTGTCACCATGTAGTGTTTAGTTATACGATGAATCCCCTAGAGTACTGTATGGTCATGGGCCAGTTCTTTCTGGACATGTATAACTGATGAGCACTGCTTCATCTCTAAGGCAAACATCAAGCATCTGATGAAGGAACTATCAGAGCTCAAATCCCAGCTGGCTGGGGCAGAGGTAAGTCTGTATGTAATAAGCTCCGTGTCTGACCTTGTGGTGTCTGGGGTGTTGGGAATTTTCAGTCACATTGAAAAATATGTGTACTTCCTCAAGAGATTCAATGAGAAAGTTCCTTGTGACTTCACAGGAATCTTTGCTAGGCATTCAAGGCAAGATGGACACTTTGAAAGACACCGAAAAAGAGGAAGACACAGGTCCCCAGGAGGCATTGCAAGTCGCCCCAAGCCAAGCAAAAGCTCCCAAGAAGGCACCCAAGACAAAAAGGAATGGTGGAGAAACAATTACCCAACAGGCTTCTCATGTCCGAATTAAAGCTGAAAATACACCTACCATAGTTGGAGAGCCACATATGGCCAGTGGTCTCAGACGATCTACGAGAATAGCTACCAAGAAGAGCTGCGTTGAGAATAAGCCTGTTTTAAGAAAAACTCGCCCTGTCAAAGCAAGCATTTCACTTTGAGAATTTTTTTCTCCACTTTTCCTGAAACTTTTGAGTTTTAAGGAGTTGTTTTGGCTTGTTTGGTACTGTGGTTAGGTTTCCATCCATTTGACAACAGATTTTAATGCAGATATTCAAAAGTCCGCACAGAAACATTATATGCATTTTTCCCACCAGTGGATAGTGTTGTGCGTGACAGTGCACATAACACTTTTGCGCTTAAGTTTTCATGTACAGAATAAAATAAAACAGACGTTTTAATGTGTTTCCATAGCATTTTCAATTCTATGGATGATTTTGTCACACAAACTGCAATAAATAGCATACTTGCCCAACCTGGTTTTTGGCCCATTCTCTATAAACTACAGTGTGCTGCTAAAGTGGACAGAGTAGGTTATACACTGAATGTACAAAACATTAAGAAGCTCTTCCCATGACAAGACTGATCAGGTGAAACCTATGATCCCTTATTGATGTCACTTGTTCAATCCACTTCAATCAGTGTAGATGAAGGGGAGGAGACGGGTTAAAGAATGATTTTTAAGCCTTGAGTCATGAATTGTGTGTATGGGACATTAGAGAGGAATGGACAAGACAAATGAACAGGGTACGGTAGTAGGTGCCAGGCACACCGGTTTGTGTCAAGAACTGCAACACTGCTGGGTTTTTCATGCTCAAAAGTTTCCCATGTGTATCAAGAATGGTCCACCAGCCAACTTTACACAACTGTGGGAAGCATTGGAGTCAACATGGGCCAGCATCCCTGTGGAATGCTTTCAACACCTTGTAGAGTCCATGCCCCAATGAATTGAGGCTGTTCTGAGGGCAAAAGGTGGTGCAACTCAATATTAGAAAATTGTTCTTAATGTTTGGTATACTCAGTGTACGATGAGATATGGATAAAGGCAGCCAATCACTGTTCATGTCACCCGCATCATTCAAATGATGGCCTAACCTCAATATTTTTGCATGAAAATTTGCATGAGCTTATCACTGTGGCGTGCTTTTAACCACAAGTTATTGAAACAACGAAGCAGCCACCCCGCTGAGGAAAGGGGCTGGAGAAATGTCACCACTCAAATTCATAGACTGAGCTATGAATGCCAGCAGTGGCCATTCATGATATCATTATTAAAGTTTGAAATATGTTTTGAAGCTGTAGTGTTGTATTTTTTACCAGTACTTTGAGTAAAACAAGCTCATATTTGGGGTTCTGAAAGGGTATGACAGAACTAAGTTCATTAGTAAGTTATACTCTTCAAGGTGTAATGGGTACTCGGTATATCATTAATTTAGAAGTCCAAAAATGGATGTAGCAACTAAGGATTCCAGCAACAAAAAAAATCAAGATGTTGAGTGAAATTGTATTCTCCTTTTCATCTATTCTAATTTGGTTTGGCTCAGTGTACAGATTGATCTACTTGTACCTTTGATCAGATATATTGCTGAGTAGACCTACTGTTATTACTGGAATAGAATCTTCTAGAAATTGATTTCTCTTATACCAGTGTTTTCAGATATAGAATAATAGAGCCCTCTAGTGGACACTTTGGAATCTGACATAATGCAGGATCTGTTAGTGCAATTGGTGTGTATAGTTGTGAACTCTAGAATTTCTACAGTGCAGGCCAGGGATATTTCTGCTGATGCATGTCTTTCTGTGAGCCAAGTTGGCGACAGTCTAGTCAAGCCCTGGACGAGTTTTAATATGAAGGAAACTGATGTCCTGCTACATAACCTGAGTCATAACCTTGGCCTATTGGCGAGACCAGTGTTCAGATTATCCTCAGTGACCCTGTAGCTAATGTGCATCTTATATACATTTTCTCATTTTGACGTCACTCCTCTTAAGAAGCTTGAGAACACACAGATACTCTCACTCACTCTCACTCATCTGGTGTACAGCAGCTCGGCCCAGTGGAGAGGGAACAGTAGGAAATTGGTGGTGAACAACAGAATTACCCAGAACTCCCAGTTATTCTTGGCTGCCAGACAAGGGAGCTGAGACGAGGAACGAGATGGCTGCCATATTGTTAACATATCACAATCAACCCTTCTGTGTCTTTCAGAAGAGAGTGCAGGAACCCGTCCCAAATTTCTGTGCACTTTATTTCAGTTGGAGCAGAGAGAATTGGCACATTTCTTTAGACATGTAGATTTAGAAATAGTTGAAATGCTGTCGACGTTTCCCAGACTTGCACTGACAGTTTCATGCCACACTGCAGTATTCCAGTCAGTCATCTGAAAGAACAATTTTCTTATTCTTTATCCGGCGTGAAGATTCACAGTCTTTCTCACTCTGCTATCTGTGCTGTGCCACATTGACATGCGTTTTCATTAAACTGCACAGTGAGTCATTTACTCAGTGAGATTCAATAGAATTTAAATGATAATTTTGTGTAAGCATGCATTTTTCCCATGCAGAATTCTTCTGTAGTGCAGATTTGATTGAATGCAGCCCTGGGTTCCCTCAGTACATATAGTATCTGTTGAAGTTGGTCAGGCGCCTCCACGGACTGATGTGGTGTGTTTTTAGTGCTGTAGATCACCTAGTCCTTTCTGTTTGGCTCTACTGTTGCAGTGTGAAAGGAGACCGATTACCGGTATGTGGCCTTGTATTCAAAGTAGTGCTGGCTGTACAGTTTGCTCTGGGTGGATTGACTTGTAGTTCCCTCTTCAGAAGAGCTTGACGGGGTGAACACAGATGCCCTATTCATCATCCAGCAGGCCTGTTCTCTGCAGTCCCTAGTCTAGACAAGAACCAACATGCCACCCTCTGTCTTTGTGCTCTGCGCCAGCAGATCAATGTCGAGAGGGACAGGATGCAGCTTTGACAGGAACCAGGCTTATATCTTTACTGTTTGGTCATCGTCCTGGCGAGTGACGCAAACGAGTCCCTGCTGCTAGCGCACTTAAAGGAATTTTTATTTCTGCTACAGTACCTTTTTGTTTATTTCAAAATTGAATCTGTTGCAGATGACATCATGGTAATGATGGATGGTTGTTTGCAACCGGTGGTCACATCTGTCAATCAGGCCAGATTTAATCTGTTGAAAGACTCATAAGGACTGCTGTGTATTAACATAGTAGGCTGATACATGCAGTCAGGCAAACTTTTGCTTTTTACTGTTCCAACTATATCCATTCCTCCCCCTTACACAGTAATGCTAATTAGCATAGTCATTTGACATACTGTTGCACAGTGTCTGCTGATGTGGCATTGTTCAGGGGGGGTGACAGTGCAATATGCGATCTGACTCTGCAGGGTTCAATGAGCGTTTCTCAAACTCTGCCTGTTAGTTTAACTTTCCTCCTCTGGCTCCAGACCCCCAGTGTTTCATATGACATCTTTACTAGGCAGCCGCGCTGCCCAGTCGTCTTGTCCTGAAGTCGTCTGTCTCAACGAGCCTTTTGTAGAGGCCAGGGTAAGTGATCTATTACCCTCGGTCAGTGAGCCCTGAGCTGAGCTAACTCAACTCTCTGACCTTTTGGAAGAGAGTGGTGGATCTACCTCCATGAACCCACTCCCCTGTTCTCTGTCCATGCACAGATGAAGGACCATGGGACCAGGCCTCTCTGACCAGATGATTGCTCTGATGAAGGACCATGGGACCAGGCCTCTCTGACCAGATGATTGCTCTGATGAAGGACCATGGGACCAGGCCTCTGACCAGATGATTGCCCAGATGAAGGACCATGGGACCAGGCCTCTGACCAGATGATTGCCCAGATGAAGGACCATGGGACCAGGCCTCTGACCAGATGATTGCTCTGTAAAGAGTCAATGTTATAAAAAGATGATTGTGAAACTGCAGGACAGCAAGCGCATGAGTCCATGGTCTGAATATGCAGGGGTATATGTACTGTAGTCTGTTTGGATCAGAAACTCTATCTCCAGGCACTCACTAGCTTGTTTTGGGCTGTTCAGCTAGGTTCTGCTGCGGCACATTTCATTAACCTGAGGTAGTCCGTGCCTGATTCCACATATTCAAACCCTTTGGTACAAGGAGACGCTAATCTGGAGTGAAATGGATGCTGCTGTTCAAAACAGTTTAATACTTCCCTGAAGTTTCATATGGCTTTTTTTATTTTAAAGTACTTTTAAATATTTTGACCAATATTTGCTAATGCAGGGCCAGCCATTGTTCGGAAGCTTTCTGGGTATGAGTGCTTCACCTCAAATACGTCAAGTCAAAGAACCAGATCGTGTTTATAGACCGAGTCCAAGCAGACAGGGGAGATCCCAGGCCAAGAAGCTGTGGGCAGAGAATTATCCCCAAATTGCTCATGTCTTTCTCTCTGCGGTCGGTGGAAACTTTCTCTGGGTTTAAACACTTTTAAATGACCACTTTACCTGTTGTTTCTGCCACAGGAAAACAGAACACCTCTGTCTCCAACCGTGCAGTACTTTATTCTGCGTCTCTTTTTGGATGTGTTTTCAGTGAAATTATATCGATACTAAAAGAGAAATATAAGTCTAGAAACAAACCGCATTCATATTGATATCTGTTTTTATAAAATCTATTTTGTCTGCCCGTCGCCCTCTAGACTTCATGTGGACTCTGTAATCTCTGGTTCTACCACAAGGAGGCGGTGTGGGACATGTCTGACATCTGTGTAAACCATGGGCCTATCATGGAGGTTAGTCAGGACAACCCAGAATGCGACGGAATGGAAGACACACACAGACACAGTCATCTAATTTCCATCGCTTAGCACTCTGCCAAAGTCATCTGTCGTCTCTAGTAATGTTGTTCTGTTTAGTTTGGACAGTCCCTTACTGCCAAGTAAAACCCTATAATAGTATATTACCGACAGAATGAGCCCGGCTAACAGTATGTGAATCAGTGGCACATGTAACAGTAGTCGTGCCAAGTCTAACTGGGCAGCAGGAGCCGGTGCACTGTGAACACATCCAACCGCTCTGTGGGACCAGAGTGTGAAACCAGCCACTCAAGTCCCCGGCCAACACCGATAAAATCCCAAACCATCAGTGTTTCGCTCTAGACAATTCTCCCTTTTGTTGTTCCACAGCATAAAACAGTAATGATGACTATAGTTTATATAGTAGATTGATTTATCAAGGATGGTGGCCAAATTGGACATCTATATATTGCTATATTAAATGTTCACTCGGTCGGTCCATAGGCCTACTTGCAAGAAGTAAACATCTGAAGTTTCTCTTTTTTACATGGCATCAATTTGGTATCTTTTTCTATTACAAGTCATTTGTGTTTTGATTATAGAATGTTGAATGAGTTGCAGGAAATGCTCAATATTGTTTCAATTTACAGCTGAATCTGATATGCATTAATGTAATTCACATTATCATTAAGAATAAAGGACTCTTCAGATTACATGAATCATTCACATGATTAATCAAGTTATAAAAAATATGTCCAGAATATCTACCTCCCCTCCCTGCTCCAAATATCCTCCAAATACACCCTCCTCTCCACAGCTCTTTTGGATAACACAGACATCCGCATGTTGAGAGAGTTTGATGAACGCTTCAACTCACTGATTGAGCGATTGCAGCGGTATTAGGATGAGCAGTTAGTCTTCCAACTGGCAGTTGTTTGTAGAATTAGTTGGATGAAAGAGAAGTTAGTCTTCCAACTAGCAGTTGTTTGTAGAACTAGTTGGATGAAAGAGCAGCAGTGTGTCATTGGTTTCTGTGGCACCATTACAGCCAAAGAAGATGGACACCGTTCCTGTTCTTAATGTACGTTCTCAACATGCCTTTTCTCCTCTTTTGAACATCCAATCCAATGTGTTTGAGGAGAGAACACTGTGACTTATACTACATCTGTGTGCAGCAGAGAGCACACAGCAAAGCTCTGAAGTAATTTGTTTTGCTACTCTGTGTGGAATGGCCTCGGGAACGGAGGGGTGGTTTAGAGGGGGGGGGTGTGAAGCGGTAATAAAACAAGCATGGCAGCGGCTCCGCTAAGTGTTGGCTGTGATGCTGAAGAGGAGCGTGGAAATAAAACATACCAGACTAAACATTTGCACACTGTCTGCATGCCAGCTTGGTTTCCGACATGGATGGATGGAGGCTGGGGGGTTTAAGGGATGACATTCACTGCCAATAATACCCCCACCCCCCATTATGTATACATTGTACATTCTATTAGAGTGAAAATAAACTCACATAAGGCCATTTTACTTTCGGCATTAGAAATTAAAGTAGAGTATGTTCAGACAAGCATTGGGTTTGAGGTATGAATAGTCTTGAGTCCCCTTTCAACAGTTACCACCCTCTTTCTCTCTCACACACACACACACACACAGCGACCCCCTCACCCCCCTGCGGCCTCCAGCCCACAGCATCAGGTTTGGGCTCTGGCGTTGTAGAGGTTTGTTTTAGAATACCAAAGCCGTGAGCTCCTCAGACAGTGCATACGCCTCTCAACTCCACAAATATGTCAGAAGCATATTAGACAAATATTCCCTCCAACTGCAGTGCCAGTGTACACACCCCAGAGTTCCTCCCATCTATCAACTCATGCTGAAGTGTTACTCTGGAGGCAGGAGATTTACGGTGATCAAAGTGTCCTTTTGGCTGACCCGTTAGCTAGAGGCTATAGAAAGGAGAGACAAGGGCAAGGCTACACTGACTGTGCTGTCCCAACAGCTTATCACATGCAATAGTGATTACTGCATTTCTGCTGGATGCTATGCTACCTCGCTTTAGCTAACGTGTAGACCAGGGGTGCCCAACCAGTCGATCGCCATCTACTGGTCGATCATGGAGTGCTTGCCAGTCGATCGTGAGATGATTATACATCTACTTAAATTCAGCCACAAATCAACGCCTATAATCTCTTTCTGTTTTAATGTTCAACAGTCCTCCATTCACAGCAATGTCTGAGAAGTCAGGTGATTTACATCAAATATGACCAGTCCCTGCCCACTTATTGACGTATGCCTAGTTAGCGTGGTCAGCTGTCGTCCGCCAAATCCAAGTCGAGGTCACGGGGATGCCAGGCAGGTAGCTAGCTAGATAACTTTGTAGCCAGATTAGTTCTTAAGTTGTGTGGTTGACAGCAGAAATAATGAGTGGAGGGAAGGATACAAAAAAACTGAAAACATTTCCACAAGAAAAGGAGGATTATTTTTTCGTCATGTCAAACTCAAAATGTGTGTGCCTCGTCTGCCATAATAGCATTGCTATCCCAAAGAAAGGTAACACAGAATGACATTTTAAAACCACACACAAAACCCAGGAAAGAGATTTTCCAGCAAAGACTGAATTACAAAGAAGAAAGGTACAAGAACTAAAAAAATCAACTGGCAGCGCAGCAGTCACAAGGCCTGTGACCTAAGGGACGCGGCAACCATAGCATCTTATCATGTGAGTCGGGTTCTTGCTAAGCATAAAAAGTTGTTCAAATATGGAAAGTTGATCAAGGAAGCATTTATTGAGGCTGCAGACTCGCTGTTTGAGGATTTTAAGAATAAGACTGAAATTATGGCTGCCATCAATGACAGTCAGTTGTCCAGAAATATGGTGACAAGAAGATGTGAGGGAATAGCAGAGAACCTTGAGCATCAACTGAAGAAGGATACTGACAGCTGCAAGTGTTATTCCTTCCAGTTTGACCAGTCCACAGATATGGTAGATGTGGCACAGTTATACCTTTTCATCAGAATGGTATTTGACAACATGAAAGGACATCCAAGGTGCGAAGATATTTTTCAAGCTTTCAGGGAGTTTGCTAACAAATTCCAACTGCCCTTTTGTAAGCTTGTCTACATTACTACCGATGGGGCACCCGATATGGTAGGCCGCATTAGTGGGTTTGTTGCATTGTGCAAACGAGATTATTCTTTCGCCGTCTTTCTTAGTTATCACTGGGTAATTCATCAGGAAGCTTTGTGCAGGAAGATGTTAAACATGAAAGAGGTGATAGATGTTGCGATGAAGATTGTGTCTTCTATTCGAGCAAGGAGCCTACAGCGGAGGCTTTTTCACACTCACTTAGAAGAGACTGAAGCGGGGCACAGGCCTGCTGCTGCACACGGATGTGCGGTGGCTGAGCCGAGGTACATTTTTAGGTTGATTCAGTGAGTTGTCTGAAATCAAGGAGTTTCTCAAGGTCTCCAAACATGCAGAATATGCACAGCTAGAGGACACAGTGGCTCCTGGATTTATCTTTTCTCACTGACCTAACTTACATGCTTATTGAATTGAATGTAGAGCTGCAAAGAAAAGGCAAACATGTAATGGACATGATCAGCTCTGTGAACACTTATATGATCAGCTCTGTGAACACTTATATGATCAGCTCTGTGAACACTTATATGATCAGCTCTGTGAACACTTATATGATCAGCTCTGTGAACACTTATATGATCAGCTCTGTGAACACTTATATGATCAGCTCTGTGAACACTTATATGATCAGCTCTGTAAACACTTATATGATCAGCTCAGTGAACACTTATATGATCAGCTCAGTGAACACTTATATGATCAGCTCTGTGAACACTTATATGATCAGCTCAGTGAACACTTATATGATCAGCTCTGTGAACACTTATATGATCAGCTCTGTGAACACTTATATGATCAGCTCTGTGAACACTTATATGATCAGCTCTGTGAACACTTATATGATCAGCTCTGTGAAAACTTATATGATCAGCTCTGTGAACACTTATATGATCATCTCTGTGAACACTTATATGATCAGCTCTGTGAACACTTATATGATCAGCTCTGTGAACACTTATATGATCAGCTCTGTGAACACTTATATGATCAGCTCAGTGAACACTTATATGATCAGCTCTGTGAACACTTATATGATCATCTCTGTGAACACTTATATGATCAGCTCTGTGAACACTTATATGATCAGCTCTGTGAACACTTATATGATCAGCTCTGTGAACACTTATATGATCAGCTCTGTGAACACTTATATGATCAGCTCTGTGAACACTTATATGATCAGCTCTGTGAACACTTATATGATCAGCTCAGTGAACACTTATATGATCAGCTCTGTGAACACTTATATGATCAGCTCAGTGAACACTTATATGATCAGCTCTGTGAACACTTATATGATCAGCTCAGTGAACACTTATATGATCAGCTCTGTGAACACTTATATGATCAGCTCTGTGAACACTTATATGATCAGCTCTGTGAACACTTATATGATCAGCTCTGTGAACACTTATATGATCAGCTCAGTGAACACTTATATGATCAGCTCTGTGAACACTTATATGATCAGCTCTGTGAACACTTATATGATCAGCTCAGTGAACACTTATATGATCAGCTCTGTGAACACTTATATGCAAACCACAACTGCTCACAAGAAATCTGCAACGTAAGGACCTGCACTTCTTTCAACACATGCATTCAGAACTTGAACACCAGGGCAAGGATACAGCACAGCTTTAGAGTCCAGAACATCTTATCTGAGTTTTGACAGTCGTTTCACTGACTTTGCATCACTTGAGCCTATTGCCACTTATATGTGCTTTCCGTTTGGCACAGACATAAATGTGGAAGTTATTGCCTCCAAAATGGGATCACTTGTTCAGTTGGATACAACTATAGCAGAAACTGAAATTCTCACCCATCAAAATGACATACAGCTGAAATCCAGGGCAACCACTGAGATGAAGGAAGAGTTCTGGGAGCTACTGCTGGAGGAGAAATATCCCAACATAAGAAGATGTGCTCTCAACATATCAGTCCTTTTTGGATAAAGCTACCTCTGTGAGTGCATTTTCTCACATGAAGATAATTAAGTCCACGTACAGATCTACTATAACTGATGGCCTGTATGAGACTTGTGGCCTGCGTGAGACTTGCAACAAGCTGCTACAGCCCTGACTATGACAAACTACTTGCCTCCACCCAATGCCAAAAGTCACACTAAGGTCAGAAAGTAGTTTCACTTATTTGTGGAAAACATGTTATTGGTCCACATATTTGCGTATCAAATAGGTATCATAGCAACAGGTCCATAGTCAGTGGTGTGTTGCGTTCCATAAATTTTGTTGGTTGGTTTAGATTTAGAGACTGGTAGATCTCATCAGGCTGGCAAATGAAAAAGTAGATCTCACGTCAAAGAAGGTTGGGCACACCTGGTGTAGACTGACTGGGCACACCTGGTGTAGACTGACTGGGCACACCTGGTGTAGACTGACTGGGCACACCTGGTGTAGACTGACTGGGCACACCTGGTGTAGACTGACTGGGCACACCTGGTGTAGACTGACTGGGCACACCTGGTGTAGACTGACTGGGCACACCTGGTGGTGGCTCTCTCCTGGATGGACTGATGGCTCTCTCCTGGATGGACTGATGGATCTCTCCTGGTTGGACTGATGGCTCTCTCCTGGATGGACTGATGGCTCTCCTGGATGGACTGATGGCTCTCTCCTGGATGGACTGATGGCTCTCTCCTGGTTGGACTGATGGCTCTCTTCTGGATGGACTGATGGATGGACCGATGGATGGATGGATTGAATGATGTTGACCACCAACAGTTTGAGAAGGCTGTCTGTTGCTGCTGAGCATCTTCGTCTCAACAAAGCGCTGGGGTTTATTTATGGACAAGGCAGGTCATGGATTCTCCCATCCCTTTTTGCCATGTTAAAGGTTGTGTGACTGATTTACAGACATAGAAAGGTCTCCTCTGGCCTATGGGGCCTTAGCATGTCTCCATTTATAGAGATATGCCTCTACACACGTAAAACACAGCCCCTGTCAAAGTCAGACGCTGAATCAATATGTCTGAAAACGCCATAAAATCCATAAAGGTTTTGTCTTGTTTTTCACTGTGACCCTTGTCCTGCCAGGCCGTATCCTGACACACATTCCTAAAAGCTTGTAAATCTGTCTTTCTTCGGTTCGTTGGAAGTTCATTCACTGGAAGTTCATACTCTTTTGACCCCTGGGAGCACACTCACCAGCTCTGACCTCACCACACACCGAAGAGGTGTGCTATATGGCCAATATACCCCAGCATGACGCAACGCCGAGTGCCTGGATACAGCCCTTAGCCGTGGTATATTGGCCATAAATAAAAAAAAACTGAGGTTTTTTGTATTGCTATTATAAACTGGTATTGCTATTATAAACTGGTTACCCAATGTAATTAGAGCAGTAAAAATAAATGTTTTATCATACCCGTGGTCTACGGTCTGATATACCACGGCTGTCAGCCAAACAGCATTCAGGGCTCGAACCACCCAGTTTATAAAAATATTATAACACCATCGGCATCGAGGATAGCACTGTCCAGTGTGCTATTTTCCAAAAATAAGTCCAATTGACCATGAACATTCTTTAATATTTAGAGTCATCATCTGCATATTCAAAAGGCATATTCATACATATTCATGATATTGCACTTGGCCTCGCATCTGAAATAAAGGCCAGGCAGTTGTTGAAGTCCCACTTTTCATCCGGTCGACTCCAGATGATAATGTCGATGATACACTTGGTCTGCATATTTGTGGCTTTGTAAATGGCGTCAGATCATAGAAAGGGGGATCATCAGAATGGTAACGTGAGTCTCACTTCTGAATAAAAGGTGAGTGGAATAGAATGGAGGGAGACTGAACTCCATGGTTGTCACTAGTTAACACAGACACAAAGTCAAAATTAGCTATTAAAAAAATCATAAAATCAAACATTTGCCTTTTGGTCTTAAGTTAAGGTTAGGGTTAGGCATACGGTTGGTTAGTGGTGTGGTTAGGTTTTTTTTAATTAAGAGACATTTTAGAAAATAGGCTGGTTTAGCCATGATTATGACTTTGTGGCTGTGTTAACTAGACAACGAACTCCATGGCTCAATTTACTCTGGCTAGACCAGTGGAAACAAAGATCTAACAGTCACCAGCTAAGATCTAACATTCACCAACTAACACATGAAGCAACCATTACAGTACAGAGAAGGGAGATAACTCCTTTAAAGGAAAACCCACTCAATGTTTTGCATGTCAGCACTCAAGTGTTCAAGATATTGGACTTTCAAGAAGCAAAGTGTCACTTGCCACATCATCATATGAGGCATTTTGCACCATCATGATGATGTGGCAAGTGACAATTTGCTTCTTGAAAGTCCAATATCTTGAACACTTGACTGCTGACATGCAAAACATTTTGGGATTGTATCAACAGTGGACTAAGGAAAACAATACCAAAATGTATTTTTCCTTTAACTGGTCCAACATCAATTACAGGACATCAATCGACTAGAGCCATGTTTGGACAGTATCACAATCATATTTCTGTTTGATGGTCATCTGATGTCTTAAAGCTGTGGAGTTCTCAACCTTTATTTTATTGATTTTAAATAGTTTGTAAAGGTTTTATAGTTAGCGTATAGACAGTGCAGTCACGCATACGCTTGTTAAATAATATAATACTGGTTTATATTGTCAGTAACGTACTTCCTTTCTGACTCTCAGTTCAGCAGCTCTGAACTGAGAGTCAGCTCTGGACAAAGCACATTGTATATTGTCTGGTGGAGAATATCCCTTAGTCAACACAGTCTGTGTGTAATCTCACGGCAGGCAGGGTTATTAGTGCCCTGTGCTACCTCCACAACCCGCCCCGTACTGTACGCCAGTGAAAACGGTTCTAGTGTAGGACTCAGAGAGGGCTCAATCCATCAATGCTCAGCAAACAGAGACTGGGGCTCTTCTCTCTGCTGGGGAAACTATGCCCTCCTGGAGACACACTGGGAAGAACAACAGTTAGACCAATATGCTCCAAAGTCTGTCCTTTCTTTCTTTCCCTCTTTCTTTCTCTCTTTTCTCATGTATGTCTTTCTCTTGCTCTCTCTCGTTCTCATCTTGCTCCTTCTTAACTGAGATGTTTGATGTTCAAGTGTTTCATTAGGATTGATGCGTACGGTAGTATCTTGAGTCTGTCTCCTGCTCAAGGAGTTCATCTTTAACTAACAACAATTGGTTTCTATCATGTCGGTCCAAAGACAAATGAGCCACATTGCATGTGTGATGAAATGAAAAGGAGAGCTAGACATAAAGGGTCTCCCGAGTGGCACAGCGGTCTAAGGCATTGGATCCCACTACTAGAGGTGTCACTACAGATCCTGGTTCGATCCTGGGCTGTATCACAACCGGTCGTGATCGGGAGTCCCATAGGGCGGTGCACAATTAGCCCAGCGTTTTCCGGGTTAGGGGAGAGTTTGGCCGGGGTAGGCCGTCATTGTAAAATATGAATTTGATCTTAACTGACTTGCCTAGTTGAATAAAGGCTAAATAAAAAATAATTGTGATGAGTTTAGAGGCTTGAAAAGCAGTAAGGACTGGAAGGACTGACTGGTTATTTCCAAAGGACCAAAGCGTCCTCTTCTCTGAGTGGCGTCTCTATCTCTGTAGCCTGCTGCATCTGGCCAGGCTTCTGTGACCTCTGCTGTGTGGTAGAGGATGTCTGTGTCACTTTACTCTGGTTCTCCAAGGAATGCTTGGAATTGTTTGCTCTGTCTGCTTCAGTGCTGCTTCTGGCAGGGCCTTGTGCTTCCACATCACCTGGCACGAAATGTATGAATTTTAGTTTTATCTCGTCTGTCTAAAGGGCTTGTGGTTGCGGTCTACAAACCGCAGGCTGTAATAGCATGTATTTGTCTTGTGTGGTGTTGGTATGGGTTGGTTGTGCCGAGGAGGGATGGTATGAGGGTCGAAATGCATTAAGTTCTCAAAGACAGGAACTGGGAAAGCAGTTGGCGATGTTGGAAAATGACAGCGTTCCGGCTACATTGGAAAGTGGAATCCGTCAGCCGCTATTGTTGTGAAGAGATTAATACAAATGTTTTACCAAGGATAGAAATAATACAGGATCTTCTAACTTCATCTGACACATCAACCATGGAATTCTATTCTTTTGCTTCCTCTGCGTTAGAGAATGTTTCTGCTCAGCATCACACTCACGTTCATGTTTATATACTTGAAAACACATCGTGTTAAATGTCAAAATATTTCCTGACCTTTCATTGAAATAGATCTGAACAGTTGTGGTTTATGTTGTCAAGGGAGACATGAACAGTGTGATTTTAGCGCAAATTACCCATGAACGCCGACGGTAAATCCTTTCCCAAACTGCCTATTAAGAGAGCGTGCAAAAGAGTGATTAATCATTTCAATGTGCTCTCTTTGATTGGTTTATAAAGAAAAGTACAATATATTTCCCCTGGCTGGTAGCAGTCCTATCCCAGTCTGATCCCTATCAATCTCCGTAAAACAGTTAAGTGAAAATACTCTCTTCACATTGATGCAAGTCTGTAAGAATCAAACTTTCTCTTGACAGATAGAGACTATGGAACCGTCTGAAACTACATGCTACCAATATTACTCAACCGCTCCGTTACACTGTAATATCATTGTTTACAAACCCTGCCTAGGGTACAATCTGAAGCTTTGTTGTTATGCTGTGATCTATAGCCCCAGAACCAACCATACCTCATGTACTGTACTGTCCATGGGAGCATCCCCAGAACCAACCATACCTCATGTACTGTACTGTCCTTGGAGGCAGCCCCAGAACCAACCATACCTCATGTACTGTACTGTCCATGGGAGCATCCCCAGAACCAATCATACCTCATGTACTGTACTGTCCATGGGAGCATCCCCAGAACCAATCATACCTCATGTACTGTACTGTCCATGGGAGCATCCCCAGAACCAACCATACTTCATGTACTGTACTGTCCTTGGAGGCAGCCCCAGAACCAACCATACTTCATGTACTGTACTGTCCATGAAGGCAGTCCCAGACGCAACCATACGTTATGTACTGTACTGTCCATGGGAGCATCCCCAGAACCAACCATACCTCATGTACTGTACTGTCCATGGGATAGTCCCAGAACCAACCATACCTCATGTACTGTACTGTCCATGGAGGCAGTCCCAGACCCAACCATACGTCATGTTCTATACTGTCCATGGAGGCAGTCCCAGAACCAACCATACCTCATGTACTGTACTGTCCATGGAGGCAGCCCCAGAACCAACCATACCTCATGTACTATACTGTCCATGGGACAGTCCCAGAACCAACCTTACCTTATGTACTGTACTGTCCATGGAGGCAGTCCGAGAACCAACCATACCTTATGTACTGTACTGTCCATGGGACAGTCCCAGAACCAACCATACCTCATGTATTGTACTGTCCATGGGACAGTTCCAGAACCAACCATACCTCATGTACTGTACTGTCCATGGGACAGTCCCAGAACCAACCATACCTTATGTACTGTACTGTCCATGGGACAGTCCCAGAACCAACCATACCTCATGTACTGTACTGTCCATGGAGGCAGTCCCAGACCCAACCATACTTCATGTACTATACTGTCCATGGAGGCAGTCCCAGACCCAACCATACCTCATGTACTATACTGTCCATGGAGGCAGCCCCAGAACCAACCATACCTCATGTACTGTACTGTCCATGGAGGCAGTCCCAGAACCAACCATACCTCATGTACTGTACTGTCCATGGAGGCAGCCCCAGAACCAACCATACCTCATGTACTGTACTGTCCATGGAGGCAGTCCCAGAACCAACCATACCTCATGTACTGTACTGTCCATGGGACAGTTCCAGAACCAACCATACCTCATGTACTGTACTGTCCATGGGACAGTCCCAGAACCAACCATACCTTATGTACTGTACTGTCCATGGGACAGTCCCAGAACCAACCATACCTCATGTACTGTACTGTCCATGGAGGCAGTCCCAGACCAAACCATACCTCATGTACTATACTGTCCATGGAGGCAGCCCCAGAACCAACCATACCTCATGTTCTATACTGTCCATGGAGGCAGTCCCAGAACCAACCATACCTCATGTACTGTACTGTCCATGGAGGCAGTCCCAGACCCAACCATACCTCATGTACTATACTGTCCATGGAGGCAGTCCCAGACCCAACCATACCTCATGTCCTATACTGTCCATGGAGGCAGCCCCAGAACCAACCATACCTCATGTACTGTACTGTCCATGGAGGCAGTCCCAGAACCAACCATACCATGGAGGCTGCTTTCAGGATTCTTCTCTAACATGCTGTTTATTTAAAATCCCACCCTAGAGACATTATTTTATAATCAATACTCTAGCGAAAGCTTACTTAATATCAGTGGATGTGTGAGGGTTTTCACTAATGAACACAAGACACAAAGTCATATCCCAGCCATTCTAAAATCAGATTTGAAACCTAACACCAACCTTAACCCTAACCTTAGCCACACTGCTAACCTTATGCTTAACTCTAACCTTAAACTCTCTCCAGAAATAAGTCTCTCACTGTTGCCGCCTGCTACCGACCCCCCTCAGCTCCCAGCTGTGCCCTGGACACCATTTGTGAATTGATCGCCCCCCATCTAGCTTCAGAGTTTGTTCTGTTAGGTGACCTAAACTGGGATATGCTTAACACCCCGGCAGTCCTACAATCTAAGCTAGATGCCCTCAATCTCACTCAAATCATCAAGGAACCCACCAGGTACAACCCTAACTCTGTAAACAAGGGCACCCTCATTGACGTCATCCTGACCAACTGGCCCTCCAAATACACCTCTGCTGTCTTCAACCAGGATCTCAGCGATCACTGCCTCATTGCCTGTATCCGCTATGGAGCCGCAGTCAAACGACCACCCCTCATCACTGTCAAACGCTCCCTAAAACACTTCTGTGAGCAGGCCTTTCTAATCGACCTGGCCCGGGTATCCTGGAAGGACATTGACCTCATCCCGTCAGTTGAGGATGCCTGGTCTTTCTTTAAAAGTAACTTCCTCACCATTTTAGATAAGCATGCTCCGTTCAAAAAATGCAGAACTAAGAACAGATATAGCCCCTGGTTCACTCCAGACCTGACTGCCCTCGACCAGCACAAAAACATCCTGTGGCGGACTGCACTAACATCGAACAGTCCCCGCGATATGCAACTGTTCAGGGAAGTCAGGAACCAATACACACAGTCAGTCAGGAAAGCTAAAGCCAACTTCTTCAGGCAGAAGTTTGCATCCTGTAGCTCCAACTCCAAAGAGTTCTGGGACACTGTGAAGTCCATGGAGAACAAGAGCACCTCCTCCCAGCTGCCCACTGCACTGAGGCTAGGTAACACGGTCACCACCGATAAATCCATGATTATCGAAAACTTTAACAAGCATTTCTCAACGGCTGGCCATGCCTTCCGCCTGGCTACTCCAACCTCGTCCAACAGCTCCCCCCCCCCCGCAGCTACTCGCCCAAGCCTCTCCAGGTTCTCCTTTACCCAAATCCAGATAGCAGATGTTCTGAAAGAGCTGCAAAACCTGGACCCGTACAAATCAGCTGGGCTTGACAATCTGGACCCTCTATTCCTGAAACTATCCGCCGCCATTGTCGCAACCCCTATTACCAGCCTGTTCAACCTCTCTTTCATATCGTCTGAGATCCCCAAGGATTGGAAAGCTGCCGCAGTCATCCCCCTCTTCAAAGGGGGCGACACCCTGGACCCAAACTGTTACAGACCAATATCCATCCTGCCCTGCCTATCTAAGGTCTTCGAAAGCCAAGTCAACAAACAGATCACTGACCATCTTGAATCCCACCGTACCTTCTCCGCTGTGCAATCTGGTTTCCGAGCCGGTCACGGGTGTACCTCAGCCACGCTCAAGGTACTAAACGATATCATAACCGCCATCGATAAAAGACAGTACTGTGCAGCCGTCTTCATAGACCTTGCCAAGGCTTTCGACTCTGTCAATCACCGTATTCTTATCGGCAGACTCAGTAGCCTCGGTTTTTCGGATGACTGCCTTGCCTGGTTCACCAATTACTTTGCAGACAGAGTTCAGTGTGTCAAATCGGAGGGCATGCTGTCCGGTCCTCTGGCAGTCTCTATGGGGGTGCCACAGGGTTCAATTCTCGGGCCGACTCTTTTCTCTGTATATATCAATGATGTTTCTCATGCTGCGGGCGATTCCCTGATCCACCTCTACGCAGACGACACCATTCTATATACTTCCGGCCCGTCCTTGGACACTGTGCTATCTAACCTCCAAACGAGCTTCAATGCCATACAGCACTCCTTCCGTGGCCTCCAACTGCTCTTAAACGCTAGTAAAACCAAATGCATGCTTTTCAACCGTTCGCTGCCTGCACCCGCACGCCTGACCAGCATCACCACCCTGGATGGTTCCGACCTTGAATATGTGGACATCTATAAGTACCTAGGTGTCTGGCTAGACTCTAAACTCTCCTTCCAGACCCATATCAAACATCTCCAATCGAAAATCAAATCAAGAGTCGGCTTTCTATTCCGCAACAAAGCCTCCTTCACTCACGCCGCCAAACTTACCCTAGTAAAACTGACTATCCTACCGATCCTCGACTTCGGCGATGTCATCTACAAAATTGCTTCCAACACTCTACTCAGCAAACTGGATGCAGTTTATCACAGTGCCATCCGTTTTGTCACTAAAGCACCTTATACCACCCACCACTGCGACTTGTATGCTCTAGTCGGCTGGCCCTCGCTACATATTCGTCGCCAGACCCACTGGCTCCAGGTCATCTACAAGTCCATGCTAGGTAAAGCTCCGCCTTATCTCAGTTCACTGGTTACGATGGCAACACCCATCCGTAGCACGCGCTCCAGCAGGTGTATCTCACTGATCATCCCTAAAGCCAACACCTCATTTGGCCGCCTTTCGTTCCAGTTCTCTGCTGCCTGTGATTGGAACGAATTGCAAAAATCGCTGAAGTTGGAGACTTTTATCTCCCTCACCAACTTCAAACATCTGCTATCTGAGCAGCTAACCGATCGCTGCAGCTGTACATAGTCTATTGGTAAATAGCCCACCCATTTTCACCTACCTCATCCCCATACTGTTTTTATTTATTTATTTTTCTGCTCTTTTGCACACCAATATCTCTATCTCTACCTTTACATAACCATCTGATCATTTATCACTCCAGTGTTAATCTGCATAATTGTAATTATTTGCCTACCTTCTCATGCCTTTTGCACACAATGTATATATAGACTCCCCTTTTTTCTACTGTGTTATTGACTTGTTAATTGTTTACTCCATGTGTAACTCTGTGTTGTCTGTTCACACTGCTATGCCTTATCTTGGCCAGGTCGCAGTTGCAAATGAGAACTTGTTCTCAACTAGCCTACCTGGTTAAATAAAGGTGAAATAAAAAAAATAAAAAAAAATAAAAAAATGAAGACCAAAAATAAATTCTGTAGCCAATTCTGTAGCTGTGGAATCTGACTGTGTGACTGGGTTATCTAGTGGAAACCGTGTGAGGGCTGTGAACGTCCTGATGAACTATCAAACATGCTTGGTATTTAGTTTTTGCTGTTCCTGCGGTAGGTTCCATGGAACGCCTGAATTTCTGCTGAGAATGTGTTACATGAACTAACATCAATGACTCATGAGGTCCCCTATTTGTAATAATGACGTTGCTGACTGTGTCTGGATGTCATTGCTGAGTAGCCTACAGATTGTAATGATTAGTAATGGCATGTTTTAACTCTCAAACTGGGTAGTGGCTGGGTCAGCCGGCCCCCTCAAGCACATGTCAGACACAAGCTGTCCATTTCAGGACGGTGTGTGTGTGTGTGTGTGTGTGTGCGTGTGCGCGCGCAGGGGGGTGGAGGGGGTGCAGTGAAGTGCAGGAGACACCCGTCTGGCCTTGTTCAAACAGCAACCCCATGAGGAACTCACCCTGGGCCCACTTCATCCTCATCCAAAAACCTCCCGCTGGAAGAGTAAGACCGTTCACTGCATACCGTACTGTATGGCCCAGTGGGGAGAGAGACACTGGGTTGTAACTACACTGTACTGTACTGTATGGCCCAGTGGGGAGAGAGAGACACTGGGTTGTAACTACACTGTACCGTACTGTATGGCCCAGTGGGGAGAGAGACACTGGGTTGTAACTACACTGTACAGTACTGTATGGCCCAGTGGAGAGAGAGACACTGGGTTGTAACTACACTGTACCGTACTGTATGGCCCAGTGGGGAGAGAGAGACACTGGGTTGTAACTACACTGTACAGTACTGTATGGCCCAGTGGGGAGAGAGACACTGGGTTGTAACTACACTGTACCGTACTGTATGGCCCAGTAAGTAGAGAGAGACACTGGGTTGTAACTACACTGTACAGTACTGTATGGCCCAGTGGGGAGAGAGAGACACTGGGTTGTAACTACACTGTACAGTACTGTATGGCCCAGTGGGGAGAGAGAGACACTGGGTTGTAACTACACTGTACAGTACTGTATGGCCCAGTGGGGAGAGAGACACTGGGTTGTAACTACACTGTACAGTACTGTATGGCCCAGTGGGGAGAGAGAGACACTGGGTTGTAACTACACTGTACAGTACTGTATGGCCCAGTGGGGAGAGAGAGACACTGGGTTGTAACTACACTGTACCGTACTGTATGGCCCAGTGGGGAGAGAGAGACACTGGGTTGTAACTACACTGTACAGTACTGTATGGCCCAGTGGGGAGAGAGAGACACTGGGTTGTAACTACACTGTACAGTACTGTATGGCCCAGTGGGGAGAGAGAGACACTGGGTTGTAACTACACTGTACAGTACTGTATGGCCCAATGGGGAGAGAGAGACACTGGGTTGTAACTACACTGTACAGTACTGTATGGCCCAGTGGGGACAGAGAGACACTGGGTTGTAACTACACTGTACTGTACTGTATGGCCCAGTGGGGAGAGAGAGACACTGGGTTGTAACTACACTGTACAGTACTGTATGGCCCAGTGGGGAGAGAGAGACACTGGGTTGTAACTACACTGCACAGTACTGTATGGCCCAGTGGGGAGAGAGAGACACTGGGTTGTAACTACACTGTACTGTACTGTATGGCCCAGTGGGGAGAGAGAGACACTGGGTTGTAACTACACTGTACAGTACTGTATGGCCCAGTGGGGAGAGAGACACTGGGTTGTAACTACACTGTACCGTACTGTATGGCCCAGTGGGGAGAGAGAGACACTGGGTTGTAACTACACTGTACTGTACTGTATGGCCCAGTGGGGAGAGAGAGACACTGGGTTGTAACTACACTGTACAGTACTGTATGGCCCAGTGGGGAGAGAGACACTGGGTTGTAACTACACTGTACTGCATGGCCCAGGAGGTTGAAGGTCAGACTAGACAGGATGGATGAGATGAGACAACTCCCAGTCAGCATTTTCCTGTAGTCAACTGTAGGATATTTATATTCCAATGTTTTGTTTTTGTTGTAGTACTTTGGATATACAGTACAGTTTTTACATTGTGTTGTTTATTCTTGTAAAGTAGGACTGTTTACAGGACCTGTAAAGTAGGGACTGGTGGTAGAATTGTAAATACATTATTGATAGAATTAGGCCTCTCCATGTATTCACCTATTACCTCGAACAGCATATCCTAACCTGATTGTCACCGTTAGACATTTCAAGGAGTTTCACAAAGCACACCAGATGATATTGTGGGCATCCCAAAACAAAACTCTCAATCCAAACCCACCCCGACACGTCTTCCAACCGGTTGCCATGGAAACCAGCCACATGTGAAGAAGGAAGGAAAGAAAAAGAGGAGGAGAAGGGGATCATGTCTTTTCACCTCGCTATGCTTTGAGCTCCCTGGTTTAAAGCAAATCTCAAACATTTGCCTCAAACTTTAACTAAGTGTGTCCAGACATTGGCCAGACAGACTGTCGAATCATTAGACGATGACTCAGTGCCTTTCATGTACGAACGTTACTCAGGTTTTTGGATCTAAATGGATTAATTTGCTCCCTCTGATCAACATGGTTTCCAGTCAAAATATATGGCTGCTGTTCCAAGGGAAGCGTTGGACCAAAACTTTCAGCAGAACAGAAACCGTTTGGATCGCGGTCACGGGCAAATAAATCAACCATTTGAAGAGGAGAAGTCTCAGCGTCTCTGTGAACGCCACAGCTCACTCATAGATTATCCAGTAATCAGACGGTGAACGATTCCCTTGACGTTCACAGCCATGAATTGTGCTCTGAGATAAATATCAGAATCCTTTGAAGACACAGGAAGAAGTGGAGAATCAGTGTCCACTGACTCTGGAATTCTCTTGTGGACTTGCCAGCATTTTTAAGATAATGAACATGCATTGACTCAATAATTCAAGATTATTAAGATTTTTTTTTTAAAGTTACTATGCCCATGTTCAATGTCTTATTGATGTAAAATGACTACAACTTCTATACATGATCAAGCCATGCTAAAATAAACTACATGATATACACAGTGCTTCAGAAATGTCAACACATGTGATAATGAAAAAGAGAAGGTCAGGGATCAATATGTCTTGAGTTGTAACCTTATACACTATACATTTCCTTTGGAAATGTGCACCATGTGTGGACAAAGATGATTGCAGAACATGTACTTGCAATGGCAGGTTCTGACCACAAAATGGCATACTTCTTGACAAGTTACTGTGTAAAGGAATGTAAACAATATTGTGGACAATCTATTAATGTAAACATTAAAAACAAAACATTTTGGGACTTTGTTGCTTTCTAAGTTGTTATTCCCTGATACAACATCGAAACATGATGTATCATTTTATTCTACTGTAAGTTTTCCTGAAAAATATGTTTTGTGTGAGCTGCCAGAGAATATGTCCTGCCAATGTTCCTTGGTTAATTTTTTTTTCACCTTTTCAGGAGTACTGAAAATATGCCAACCCCACAGGCACTGCAGCTGTTTTAAGAAATTACTCAACCTCAGCTGAGTCGGAAGAAACTGGAAGCATCCGGTTTTCAGTGAAAAGGAAAGAAGAGGTGGTTCCGGTTCTGCTGCCCCACTTTATTCCTGAGTCACCAAGTCAGCCTATATAGTGATCTACAGTGCATTCAGGAAGTATTCAGACCCCTTGACTTTTTACACATTTTGTTACGTTACAGCTTTATTCCTGAGTCACCAAGTCAGCCTATATAGTGATCTACAGTGCATTCAGGAAGTATTCAGACCCCTTGACTTTTTACACGTTTTGTTACGTTACAGCCTTATTCTAAAATGGATTAAATTGTTTTATTCCCTCATGACAAAAACAGTTTTTTAGAAATGTTTGCAGATTTAAAATAAAAAACAGCAATATCACATTTACATAAGTATTCAGACCCTTTACTTAGCACTTTGGCAGAGATTACTGCCTTGAGTCTTCTTGGGTATGGCACTACAAACTTGGCACACCTGTATTTGGATGGTTCCGACCTTGAATATGGGGACATCTATAAGTACCTAGGTGTCTGGCTAGACTGTAAACTCTCCTTCCAGACTCATATCAAACATCTCCAATCGAAAATCAAATCTAGAGTCGACTTTCTATTCCGCAACAAAGCCTCCTTCACTCACGCCGCCAAACTTACCCTAGTAAAACTGACTATCCTACCGATCCTCGACTTCGGCGATGTTATCTACAAAATAGCTTCCAACACTTTACTCAGCAAACTGGATGCAGTTTATCACAGTGCCATCCGTTTTGTCACTAAAGCACCTTATACCACCCACCACTGCGACCTGTATGCTCTAGTCGGCTGGCCCTCGCTACATATTCGTCGCCAGACCCACTGGCTCCAGGTCATCTACAAGTCCATGCTAGGTAAAGCTCCGCCTTATCTCAGTTCACTGGTCACGATGGCAACACCTACCCGTAGCACGCGCTCCAGCAGGTGTATCTCACTGATCATCCCTAAAGCCAACACCTAATTTGGCCGCCTTTCGTTCCAGTTCTCTGCTGCCTGTGACTGGAACGAATTGCAAAAATCGCTGAAGTTGGAGACTTTTATCTCCCTCACCAACTTCAAACATTTGCTATCTGAGCAGCTAACCGATCGCTGCAGCTGTACATAGTCTATCGGTAAATAGCCCACCCATTTTTACCTACCTCATCCCCATACTGTTTTTATTTATTTACAGTGCCTTGCGAAAGTATTCGGCCCCCTTGAACTTTGCGACCTTTTGCCACATTTCAGGCTTCAAACATAAAGATATAAAACTGTATTTTTTTGTGAAGAATCAACAACAAGTGGGACACAATCATGAAGTGGAACGACATTTATTGGATATTTCAAACTTTTTTAACAAACCAAAAACTGAAAAATTGGGCGTGCAAAATTAGTCAGCCCCCTTAAGTTAATACTTTGTAGCGCCACCTTTTGCTGCGATTACAGCTGTAAGTCGCTTGGGGTATGTCTCTATCAGTTTTGCACATCGAGAGACTGACATTTTTTCCCCATTCCTCCTTGCAAAACAGCTCGAGCTCAGTGAGGTTGGATGGAGAGCATTTGTGAACAGCAGTTTTCAGTTCTTTCCACAGATTCTCGATTGGATTCAGGTCTGGACTTTGACTTGGCCATTCTAACACCTGGATATGTTTATTTTTGAACCATTCCATTGTAGATTTTGCTTTATGTTTTGGATCATTGTCTTGTTGGAAGACAAATCTCCGTCCCAGTCTCAGGTCTTTTGCAGACTGGTCCTGTATTTGGCTCCATCCATCTTCCCATCAATTTTAACCATCTTCCCTGTCCCTGCTGAAGAAAAGCAGGCCCAAACCATGATGCTGCCACCACCATGTTTGACAGTGGGGATGGTGTGTTCAGCTGTGTTGCTTTTACGCCAAACATAACGTTTTGCATTGTTGCCAAAAAGTTCAATTTTGGTTTCATCTGACCAGAGCACCTTCTTCCACATGTTTGGTGTGTCTCCCAGGTGGCTTGTGGCAAACTTTAAACGACACTTTTTATGGATATCTTTAAGAAATGGCTTTCTTCTTGCCACTCTTCCATAAAGGCCAGATTTGTGCAATATACGACTGATTGTTGTCCTATGGACAGAGTCTCCCACCTCAGCTGTAGATCTCTGCAGTTCATCCAGAGTGATCATGGGCCTCTTGGCTGCATCTCTGATCAGTCTTCTCCTTGTATGAGCTGAAAGTTTAGAGGGACGGCCAGGTCTTGGTAGATTTGCAGTGGTCTGATACTCCTTCCATTTCAATATTATTGCTTGCACAGTGCTCCTTGGGATGTTTAAAGCTTGGGAAATCTTTTTGTATCCAAATCCGGCTTTAAACTTCTTCACAACAGTATCTCGGACCTGCCTGGTGTGTTCCTTGTTCTTCATGATGCTCTCTGCGCTTTTAACGGACCTCTGAGACTATCACAGTGCAGGTGCATTTATACGGAGACTTGATTACACACAGGTGGATTGTATTTATCATCATTAGTCATTTAGGTCAACATTGGATCATTCAGAGATCCTCACTGAACTTCTGGAGAGAGTTTGCTGAATCATTTTGCACGCCCAATTTTTCAGTTTTTGATTTGTTAAAAAAGTTTGAAATATCCAATAAATGTCGTTCCACTTCATGATTGTGTCCCACTTGTTGTTGATTCTTCACAAAAAAATACAGTTTTATATCTTTATGTTTGAAGCCTGAAATGTGGCAAAAGGTCGCAAAGTTCAAGGGGGCCGAATACTTTCGCAAGGCACTGTACTTTTCTGCTCTTTTGCACACATAACCATCTGATCATTTATCACTCCAGTGTTAATCTGCTAAATTGTAATTATTCGCCTACCTCCTCATGCCTTTTGCACACAATGTATATAGACTCTTTTAAAAAAAAATTATACTGTGTTATTGACTTATTAATTGTTTACTCCATGTGTAACTCTGTGTTGTCTGTTCACACTGCTATGCTTTATCTTGGCCAGGTCGCAGTTGCAAATGAGAACTTGTTCTCAACTAGCCTACCTGGTTAAATAAAGGTGAAATAAAATTTTAAAAACATTTTTTTGAGGTGTTTCTCCTATTCTTCTCTGCAGATCCTCTCAAGCTCTGTCAGGTTGGATGGGGAGTGTGCTGCAGAGCTATTTCCAGGTCTCTCCAGAGATGTTCGATCAGGTTTAAGTCCCGGCTCTGGCTGGGCCACTCAAGGACATTCAGAGACTTGTTCCGAAGCCACTCCTGCGTTGTCTTGGCTGTGTGCTTAAGTGTTGTTGTCCTGTCTGGAGCAGGTTTTCATTAAGACACTGTCTGTACTTTGCGCCCTTAATCTTTCCCACGATCCTGACGAGTCTCCCAGTGCCTGCCGCTGAAAAACATCCCCACAGCATGATGCTGCCACCACCATGTGTCACTGTAGGGATGGCGCCAGGTTTCCTCCAGATGTGACACTTGGCATACAGGTGTCACATCTGAGTTCAATCTTGGTTTCATCAGACCAGAGAATCTTGTTTCTCATGGTCTAAGAGTCCATTAGGTGCCTTTTGGCAAACTCCAAGCGGGCTGTCATGTGCCTTTTACTGTGGAAAGACTTCTACTTGTCCACTCTACCATAAAGGCCTGATTGGTGGAGTGCTGCAGAGAAGTTCTCCCATCTCCACAGAGGAACTTTGCTCTCCTCCCTGACCAAGGCCCTTCTCCTTTGATTGGTCAGTTTGGCTGAGCAGCCAGATCTAGGAAGAGTCTTGGTGGTTCCAAACTTCTTCCATTTAAGAATGATGGAGGCCACTGTGTTCATGGGGACCTTCAATGCTGCAGAAATGCTTTGGGAAACTTCCCCAGATCTGTGCCTCAACACAATTCTGTCTCAGCTCACCGGACAATTCCTTAGACATCATGGCTTGGTTTTTTCTCTGACATGCACTGTCAACTGTGGGACCTTATATAGACAAGTGTTTGCCTTTCCAAGTCATGACCAATCAATTGAATTTACCCCAGTTGGACTCCAATCAAGTTGTAGAAACATCAAGGATGATCAATGGAGACAGGATGCACCTGAGCTCAATTTCGAGTTTCATAGCAAAGGGTTTGAATACATATAAATTATGTAAATAAGTATTATTTAAAAAAAAAATTGAAAATATAAAAAAATTCTAAAAAACTGTTTTGCTTTGTCATTATGGGGTATTGCGTGTAGATTAATGAGGAAGGTTTTTATTTGATCCATTTTAGAATAAGGCTGTAACATAACAACATTTGGAAAAAGTTAAGGCATCTGAATACTTTCCGAATGCACTGTAATTCCCCTATATCTTTCTTATTTAAGCCTGAATTCCATGTTATGCTCTGTTGCACATGGATATTAATCTATCATCATTTAGGAGAAATGTAGGAGTACTGTTTGGGGGTTCTGGTGTCCAAGAAGTTCATTCAGGAACAACAACAGTGTCTGGTGTCTGCTCCATGCAGACGAGGAGTCAACAGAGCCAAGTTCTTTGTGTCCCCAGACTCAATAATAATGGTATATAATACAATGTGACTAACAGGACAGAATGTGTCAACATCTTATATCTTAGTGTTTGTGGCCCCAGTGGGAATTGAACCCACAACCCTGGCTCAGCTCAGCAGGATTTAGCATCACAATCTCTTTATCTCAATCTCTTCATTCAAAGTCTCAATCGTGGACACTTACTGACTGTTGTGGCTGCTTTGTGTGATGTATTGTTGTCTCTACCTTCTTGACCTTTGTGCTGTTGTCTGTGCCCAATAATGCTTGTACCATGTTTTGTGCTGCTACCATGTTGTGTTGCTACCATTTTGTTGTTATGTTGTGTTACTACCATGCTGTGATGTCATGTGTTGCTGCCTTTCTATGTTGTTGTCTTAGGTCTCTCTTTATGTAGTGTTGTGTGTTTTGTTGTGTTGTGTGTTTTGTCCTATATTTATATTGTGCTCATTCATAAAAAAAAAAATCCCAGACATCCATCCCCGCAGGAGGCCTTTTGCCTTTTGGTAGGCCGTCATTGTAAATAAGAATTTGTTCTTAACTGACTTGCCTAGTTAAATAAACGTTAAATAAAAAATAAATAAATAAAATAAAATTCACAGGAGAGGAAGTTTTGCTCACAGAGGTGGTTTGCTCACATTGCCCCTGCTGTAGGTGTCGTGACCAGTGACTTACCCTCCACAGGAAACGTCAGTTTGGGATAATGACCTGTTTCCTCACATGGAGGCATGCTGGTGTATTTACGTTCCTCTGCTATTTACCCCTGACCTCACCCACCAGAGGGAAGTCAATGGTGAAGAATGGGACTGCAGACGTTTGTGATGTTCATAAATTCTGTGTGTGTGTCATCAAGTGGATGAATGGTATACACTGGATGTGTACGTTAGCTTACTGACGTTTAGGGTCCTGGGTTACTAGGGTTACTGTATAGTGTTCAATGGTATTTACACTGTTGAAATTGCAAAATACTAGCTTAGTCTTGGCTAGTCAAACTACATGTTTCTGTAGCTACATCACATTTCAGATGACCCGGGTTATGTGTTTTAGTATTAGTCCGGGTTCAGACATACTCTGCTGGGGTCCATGCTCATACGTTCCCATGTTCCTCTGATCAGTCCTGCCTCCTTCCCTCCATAGTGAGAGGTTAGTTGTTTGAGTGTGAGCGGGTCATGTCTTTGGCATGACGGGGTGCTGGTTTGACGGCTGGCTTGGCTGGGACAGAGGCTGGAGCTGTACAGAGCTAGAGGGATGAAGGGAAGAGACGGGGCTGGTGAAAAGGTGGAAGAGACAGGGGCCTGTTGAAACGGAGGATGAGGGATAGCACCTCTGTGGAAACCGCTCGCCAAGCTCTCTTTCTACTTCAGCTACTTGGCACATGCTCGGACTGATGCTCCAGCTGAGTGAGAATGTTATGTCTTATTTTTTGGGAGCTATGCATAGTCCCTGGGCAGCAGAGCGCAGTGCAGCATGTGGCGAGGAACTGATCCTTACCTGCTGTGAGCGTGCACTACATGACCCAGGTCAAAAGCGTTTGCGTGTAGCGCCGTGACGGGGTTGAACAGGGTTACCACGCAATAACAATAACAAGCTCATGCCTTACAGCTACTTTGATGACCAACACCACCCTCATGGTAAAAGGCTGTTGTTGTTGGGGAAATGCCACCCTCATGGTAAATGGCTGTTGTTGTTGGGGAAATGCCACCATCATGGTAAATGGCTGTTGTTGTTGGGGAAATGCCACCATCATGGTAAATGGCTGTTGTTGTTGGGGAAATGCCACCCTCATGGTAAAAGGCTGTTGTTGTTGGGGAAATGCCACCCTCATGGTAAATGGCTGTTGTTGTTGGGGAAATGCCACCCTCATGGTAAATGGCTGTTGTTGTTGGGGAAATGCCACCCTCATGGTAAATGGCTGTTGTTGTTGGGGAAATGCCACCATCATGGTAAAAGGCTGTTGTTGTTGGGGAAATGCCACCCTCATGGTAAATGGCTTTTGTTGTTGGGGAAATGCCACCCTCATGGTAAATGGCTTTTGTTGTTGGGGAAATGCCACCCTCATAGTAAATGGCTGTTGTTGTTGGGGAAATGCCACCATCATGGTAAATGGCTGTTGTTGTTGGGGAAATGCCACCCTCATGGTAAATGGCTGTTGTTGTTGGGGAAATGCCACCATCATGGTAAATGGCTGTTGTTGTTGGGGAAATGCCACCCTCATGGTAAAAGGCTGTTGTTGTTGGGGAAATGCCACCCTCATGGTAAATGGCTGTTGTTGTTGGGGAAATGCCACCCTCATGGTAAAAGGCTGTTGTTGTTGGGGAAATGCCACCCTCATGGTAAAAGGCTGTTGTTGTTGGGGAAATACCACCCTCATGGTAAATGGCTGTTGTTGTTGGGGAAATGCCACGCTCATGGTAAATGGCTGTTGTTGTTGGGGAAATAGTAACTTGTACGTAAGTGAAGACATGGTTAGGAGGAAGAACAGCTGCTGACTCAGTTATGAAGTGTTGTTTCTACAATATATTTGGGAATACCTGTTCTTTGTACATGGTTGAAAATACTTTTTGTGTACTGCGGACAACCTTCCTTTCTTTTATCCCGGACTCAACTGACTGTCTAGTTCTGGTCACCACTGTGGAGTATCTTACATTAGATGAGGTACTCTTTAAAAATGAGGACATGTGTAACTAATAATGTCCCTCATAGCCTGCCTCTATCTCTGCTTGTCGTCTGAGGAGAGGAGCGACCAGCAGCTGAACTCTTCTCACACGTGATGTATCTCCCAACGGCTGGGTCGTCTGGGTCGTAGAGGACAGACGGGAACACACAGAGTCTCTCTGCCCCAAAGCCCGGTGTGAGGAGCCCAGCGCAGGGACTAGTGTTTGGTTCTGTTTCGTACAACGTCCCACACCGGAGGTTCAACCCCGCCGCCAGCCTGCCGTACTGGAGAAAAACACAGAGCAGTAGACCAACTCAACACAAACCCACAAATGCCAGAGAGATTGATGGCAGGACAGCAAATTCAACCCGTGCCCAACTGCCAAAGCTAGTGTTAGCAAACAAGTGGTCCGACTGGTATTTCACACATTAGTCCAACCCTCGATGGTAGTGTTACCGTAGTTACCAGAGAAAGGATGAACCCTTTCTTCACGATGTCAACATTACAACCCCTCTCCTTAAGGAGAGTGGAGATTGAGGGCTTGAATACATTATTTACCTATTACAGTGAAGGAACAGGTCCTGTAATAGCCGACTAGCTTTATGGCAGAAAGTGATGTTTTGTTCTGCATCATTTGCTTTAATGACATCATACCAATTAAAGTGTAAAGACCCATCCTGTGATGATTGAGAGATCTGTTTGAACTAAATTACCCTTAAATATGTTCCATTTTTCGTAATGCTATTACAGACATAATATTAAACAGACACTGTCATGGGGAGGGACGTTAACCACACATGACCCATTGGGAGATTTCAGTCAGCTGCCACATACACAACACACACAACACAACACAACACACATGACCCATTGGGAGATTTCAGTCAGCTGCCACATACACAACACACACAACACAACACACATGACCCATTGGGAGATTTCAGTCTGCTGCCACATACACAACACACACAACACAACACAACACACATGACCCATTGGGAGATTTCAGTCTGCTGCCACATACACAACACACACAACACAACACACATGACCCATTGGGAGATTTCAGTCTGCTGCCACATACACAACACACACAACACAACACAACACACATGACCCATTGGGAGATTTCAGTCTGCTGCCACATACACAACATACACAACACAACACACACATTTATTTATTTTATTGAACCTTTATTTAACTAGGCAAGTCAGTTAAGAAACACTTCTTCTTTTCAATGACGGCCTAGGAACAGTGGGTTAACTGCCTACACATAATCCATTGGGAGATTTCAGTCAGCTGCCACACACACACACACACACACACACAACACAACACAACACAACACAACACAACACACATTATCCATTGAGAGATTTCAGTCAGCTGCCACACACACACACACACACACACACAACACAACACAACACAACACAACACAACACAACACACATTATCCATTGGGAGATTTCAGTCAGCTGCCACACACACACACACAACACAACACAACACAACACAACACACATTATCCATTGAGAGATTACAGTCTGCTGCCACACACACACACACACACACACACAACGCAACACAACACAACACAACACAACACACATTATCCATTGAGAGATTTCAGTCTGCTGCCACACACACACTTGGGAATATCACTGTCTGGGTGGATTTTCTTTCTTCTCCAGAACTCTATATAGTGTTGTTCAAACCGCCCCATTAACAATTAGGATTGAGAACATTTTGACTAAACAGACGACACGTTATGCAGGCTGCAGGTGGTTCGGTGGGGGGACATTTATAAAGAGGGAATGATATTTTCCATGTTTGTGTGCCAAAACAAAACAGGGAACGAGGAAATGCCTCTGTAGCGAGTGCTTGATATATGAATGCGTGAATAATGAACCTGTGGTAGCAGGAAACCCACAGAGAGTTTATACATTTCTCAACTCCACCGCTCGTTGAGTAATTGACTTATTTTACTAATTATAGTTGTGGGCTTTAGAAGGATAGTCGTCTCAGAGGTATGGTACAGGCTCAGTCCCGGTGGCTGGGTTACCCACATCTAACTTGTGTGTGTCATTGTCACACACTGTTGTCCAGCTCAGGTCAGTAAGGTTAATATTCTCCAACATATGTATGTCTGGGATACAGTTTTAATGTATTCATCATGGGACAAACAGGGCATACTAACCCTGCTGGAGAGCTACTGGGCATGCAGGGTTGTGTTACGGCTCTAACATACGTCATTCAGGTTCAGATGGTGTGTTAGGGCAGGGATGGAACAAAAGCCTGCACTCCCTTTTCCTGAAACCACCTCAGCAGGGTTGGCGCTCCCTCATGTTTTGCTCTGTATTGGTGACTTCACCTGTCCTTGCACCCGAGCCAAAATAGACAGAGATGTAATAACGAGGCAGACGAGGTCTGTGTCGGAACAGTTTCAACTTTCCAGAGGTCATGACGTATCTGTGCTGGAAGACCAGTTGCATATCTGGGGACCGTCCTTTCTGGTTATAGTGATAAATAGGGCCGTTCCAACACCCTCTGAAGGCTGATGTTCACATGATGAATCTGTCTCAATCTTGCACCAACTTTTTATTCATTACATTTCGTCCTTCAGAAGTGGTTCTTGAATCCTTAATTAGGTATCAAATGGCAATGAATTCCGACACGTTTTGACAACCTTATCAAAAGCTGTTCTGAAGGCCCATAAAAAACAGAGAGGAATATTTTCCAACCTAGCCTTCATTTGGCAGGGTGATGGAGTGGATGCTGTATTGAGATCTCTGGAAAAGGGGACCGTCTGCATTTTTCAGAGGAGCATGTGACTGCAGCTTTATGAAATGTTCTCACAGGCAAACGTGTCCAATCCTCGGCCAAACTCGACAGCTGTAATTCTACTAAATGGGAGTGAGTTCAGCAGTCAACCCGAACACAACTCAGCGGCGATATAACACTGCAGTAACAGAAACGATATTCAGAGTCGCACCCAGCTGCACTCTTGCGCCTCTCTCGTTCTCACTTCTTAAACTTCAGCTGACTTCCTCTGACCATGGGAACCACAGAAGACAACCATCGATCATCTCTGTAGTCTGCGGCCATCGGCCAGAATCTGAGGTCACCTGACCAAGCAGAATTTGAATAATTGACCAATTGAATCTCATTCTTGTCTTCTCCTCTTTTTCTGTTTGACTTTGCTAACGCTGCTGCAGATCAGTGTCATGGTTTACAGCCAATGGGGACTTTTCAGTTAATGAAGTGAATGTTCTGTAACTAAGGTTGCAAAGCTAGTGGTAATTTACCAAAGTTACCAGAATCTTCTGTAATTTTGGTAGTCTATGGCAATTTATGGTAACTTTGGTCACTTACGTTTCATAGCTTTTAAAAAATGTATTTTATTCATTTTTTAAATCTCTGTCCATATTGTCCTTGAGTTTCTAGTGGATAGACCACATGGTTCAAGAGGAAATAGCCTAATTAACAGTGGCATTATTTTCAGTTAGCTCTACAGCTCTTCCAACTATTGACTTTTTTCACAGCTGCCACCAGTTTGGCATCAAAAGATGTACAACAAAGACATTGACATAGTAAAGAAAATGTATGTTAAAATATATTTCATGCTGAAACCCTCAAATTAAACAACAATGGTATTAATTCGCTAAATTGATGGTTAATATTTCAGATAATGTTTTACAGCTTTGTTATTGTATCTTTTATTTAAAAATCATCTTATTTGATTATGTTATTTATTTGACATGTGATAAGGCCACACGGAGGGCCAGAAAACACCTGTGATAATTGGAATTACCCAAAAGACCCACCAGACGTCTTGTGATAAATTACATTAAAATCCTTGAAAGTTACCAAAATTCTATTCGTATTCTGATAAACTTCTAAAGTAATATACAGTACCCTCCCTTTGCAACCCCTCTGTGACTGTATATCTCAGTCAGGGCTGGGATAGTCTGTGAAAATGTAATGATGTCAAATTAACATTTTTATCTAGAACTCTCCCAATGAGACACATGGTGTATGCAGTGTTTGTGAGTGACGCAATGAACACATCTCTGCTCTGCATTAGTGTTCTGTGAAAATGGAGTGTTCTTGAACGTCCTCTCTGTTGAACCTCTGTTACGTCATAGCTGCTCTGTGACTCCTTAGAATAGCAGCAGAAACCTCGATGAACCCTACAACGTACAACCCTACAATATACTTCTTTGATATCTCAGCACTGACAGCCACACTGATGAATACATGTAGCTATTTATAATATGTACAGTATTCAAGAATGATAACATGGGAATGTAAATGTAATTGTTCAAGTTTGGTTTCGAGAAAGATCATGCATTGTATTAGACTAGCTACAGAAGATGACTTATTAATGAATGGTCCCATGTTGGGACAAATGGCCATGTCATCTCTCATCTCTCTGTCTGTGGTTGAGTGTTTAGTGCCGTGGCTGTGAATGTCTGTGTGTAACCTGGGTTGACCAGAGTGACTGGTGTGCTCGGCAGCTGCAGGGTTCAACCAGGCTCCTTGCATTAGAATGATCTGCCCCGGACCAGGGCCCAGCTGCCGGTCACGTTTGAGCTGTCGATCCAACACATTCATACTGAAACATTGCCCGTGTCTCTAACAGACAGCCTGTCAGCACCAGAGAACATGAGCTGTGTGGGTAACACAAGTCCAACGCAGCAGCAGTCTCTCTCTCTCTGTCTGTCTGTCTGTCTGTCTCTGTATGTCTGTCTGTCTGTCTGTCTGTCTGTCTGTCTGTCTGTCTGTCTGTCTGTCTGTCTGTCTCTGTCTCTGTCTCTGTCTCTGTGTCTGTCTGTCTCTCTGTCTGTAAGAACTAGTCACTGAGGATTTAAAGACAGTCAAACTAAATGATAGACCACAGATCAACATACTGTGGTGTATCAGATATTGTTGTTATCATGTACAAATGTTCACATGTTTTGATAGTTGGACTACTCCTGTAGTATGGGAGTGAGCTCAGTTGACATATTAGTCATCCCCACTAACTGCCAATGGGACAGATTAAAGGAAGTTGATCAAACAACAGGAAGCAGAGATATAATGGCATATGCATACCATATTTCTGGGGCCGCTGTTTGACATAATAACATTTTGGCCTTGAGATGGAAGCACATGCAGGTTAACTACATGGATAGGAAGTCTGGGCAGGTATGATGTTAAAGTTTCCATTCAACTGGTGGCTGTTCAATGTTTTTCCTTGAAATGTAATGGAAGATAATACGGTGTCTAATAGATCAATAGAAACAGGATGAGTGGTTCCTGCCAGACACCATAATGTGAGACAGGTGGGGCAATAGAACAAATGGACAAAAAGTGTCCAGAAAAAGGTTGATATTTGTGTGTGTGTGTGAGAGAGAGAGAGAGAGAGAGAGAGAGAGAGAGAGAGAGAGAGAGAGAGAGAGAGAGAGAGAGAGAGAGAGAGAGAGAAGCAGCACTTGAGGACAGCCTATTTGTCCTATTAGAAAGGACTTTAATGAGGAGTGTGCCTAAACTGGATGCAAGACAGATGCAGCTGCAGACAATAAAATGGGCAGTGGTTATGATAATGTTATCTAGATCAACAGGAATGGGGGGTGGTTATGATAATGTTATCTAGATCAACAGGAATGGGTGGTGGTTATGATAATGTTATCTAGATCAACAGGAATGGGGGGTGGTTATGATAATGTTATCTAGATCAACAGGAATGGGTGGTGGTTATGATAATGTTATCTAGATCAACAGGAATGGGGGGTGGTTATGATAATGTTATCTAGATCAACAGGAATGGGTGGTGGTTATGATAATGTTATCTAGATCAACAGGAATGGGGGGTGGTTATGATAATGTTTTCTAGATCAACAGGAATGGGGGGTGGTTATGATAATGTTATCTAGGTCAACAGGAATGGGTGGTGGTTATGATAATGTTATCTAGATCAACAGGAATGGGCGGTGGTTATGATAATGTTATCTAGATCAACAGGAATGGAGGTGGTTATGATAATGTTATCTAGATCAACAGGAATGGGCGGCGGTTATGATATTGTTATCTAGATCAACAGGAATGGGTGGTGGTTATGATAATGTTATCTAGATCAACAGGTTATGATAATGTTTTCTAGATAAACAGGAATGGGTGGTGGTTATGATAATGTTATCTAGATCAACAGGTTATGATAATGTTTTCTATATAAACAGGAATGGGTGGTGGTTATGATAATGTTATCTAGATCAACAGGAATGGGCTGTGATTATGATAATGTTATCTAGATCAACAGGAATGGGTGGTGGTTATGATAATGTTATCTAGATCAACAGGAATGGGTGGTGGTTATGATAATGTTTTCTAGATAAACAGGAATGTTTTCTAGATCAACAGGAATGGGCTGTGGTTATGATAATGTTTTCTAGATCAACAGGAATGGGCAGTGGTTATGATAATGTTTTCTAGATCAACAGGAATGGGCGGTGGTTATGATAATGTTTTCTAGATCAACAGGAATGGGCGGTGGTTATGATAATGTTTTCTAGATCAACAGGAATGGGCGGTGGTTAGGATAATGTTTTCTAGATCAACAGGAATGGGCGGTGGTTAGGATAATGTTTTCTAGATCAACAGGAATGGGCGGTGGTTAGGATAATGTTTTCTAGATCAACAGGAATGGCGCGGGAAGGACATGGAAAACTGCAACATTACAACACGGTTTCAATACGCCATCAAATTGAACCAGCTGTTCACTCGCTGTGTTCTGTTGATGTGAAGCTCTGCAGCAGAAGCACCACTGAGTTGTACTGTGCTAGAGATCAGCAGCCGGCCCAGTGGACAGATACTGGGAGATATAGCTCTTCTACTTCACCTAAACACCACCGGTCCACTGAACCAAACTTCTATCCGTAGGAAATCATCACGCCAAAGAATGGTTTTAACAGATAAAATCAAATGATAATCAAGGAGAAGCTCCTTATAGGAGTAGTGTTCGAGGTTGGATGTATTTCCTTTGAGTGACCTGCCATGTCTCTATGTCCATCTCTCTTCTCCCTATCCACCTCTCTTCTCTCTATCCACCTCTCTTCTCTCTATCCACCTCTCTTCTCTCTATCCACCTCTCTTCTCTCTATCCACCTCTCTTCTCTCTATCCACCTCTCTTCTCTCTATCCATCTCTCTTCTCTCTATCCACCTCTCTTCTCTCTATCCATCTATCTTCTCTGTCCAACTCTCTTCTCTCTATCCCCTTCTCTTCTTTCTATCCACCACTTTTATCTATATCCACCTCTCCTCTCCCAATCCATCTCTCTTCTCTCTATCCACCTCTCTTTTCTCTATTCACCTCTCTTGCAGTCTCTCTCCATCTCTCTTCTCTCTCCCTCTCTCTGACTCTGTATCCCTACTACTCAGGAGAATACCTCTCCACTCTCTCCCTCTCTTCTCTCTCTCTCCCCTCTCTTCTATTATCTTTCTCTCTGCCTCTTTCACACTCTCTCGGGGGCTACCTCACCTCTCCCTCTGCCCACCTTCTCTTAGGGGTACTCCTCCCCAGTAGCTCCACCCACCTGCACATAATAGCCTGTCTCCTCACCAGTAACTCCACCCACCTGAACATAAAAGCCTAGTCTCCTCCCAAGTAGCTCCACCCACCAGAACATAATAGCCTAGTCTCCTCCCCAGTAGCGCCACCCACCTGCACATAAAAGCCTAGTCCATGCTGTTTACTTCTGTTCAGGGGTCTGTATCACACTTCTGTAACTCCAGTGATAGTTCCCCTCAACAGACACACACTGAGCAAGGTAAGGACATCCTATAGGTTTCCTGGAGGAAGGTGTGGTCTGTCAGGATTAATTTGGCTGATATTATGATGATGATTTGGAGGGGTTTTGTGAACTGGGTGTTTATCAGGAGTGTATTCTCATTCTCTAGACCTGGTACCACCTGACTATTTGGTGCTTTCAATGTCTGCATTTTTCTCCTCCGGTGAGTTTGTGTGTTCTGGCAAGGGTGACGAGGGAACGGGGCGAGATTCTTTGCACGTGTCTGGGTTGTTCTGAAGGCTATGTGGTTAAAATGAGGAGAACGTTCAGCTCAAATTGTTCAGTGTTCATTGCCTGAAAAAGATCCTGCTGGAATAACCCTA
>NC_092164.1:12392566-12532566 GCF_045791955.1 Oncorhynchus clarkii lewisi | reverse complement strand
ATAGCTTCAAAGTTATGCAGATATGTGGAGTCATATTCTTAATAAAATATCCTTGAAATTTACGCGGATGATGTCTCAAGCAAATGGCATGGAATTCAGAATTTGTATGGCATGTGATATAGAACATATTTGATTGCTGAACTGTATAATACGTTAAGTTGTCTCTGACATCCATCATGTTCCTTATTCTCATCACTATCCTGTCTGGCCCATGGCCGTACTGTGCATCTCTCTTCTGAGAGATCCTAAATGATCCTGGGTTTGGTTTAATGGTCTGGAGTGAAGCCATCAGCATGTGGGTAAAAACAACACAACATGCTGTTATATATATTTTATGGTGGATTATGGTACAGGGGGGAAGGAGAAATATGTGTTATGGTAACACCTTATGTAACCAACGGTAATAACATTTTATTATTAACATGGCGTTACATGGTAACTGCTTTGTACCTGCAGGGTAAAGTGTCACCAGTGTTATTGTGAAGAGAGCATCGACGACAGAAGCTAAAGTCCCTTAGACTGGTCTCATGGATGGGATATTTCTCACACTGCAGTAGTTGGGAAAGTACTCAATAGTCGCACTTGAGTAAAAGTAAAGATACCTTAATAAAGCATAACTCAAGTCAAAGTGAATGTCACCCAGTAAAATATTACTTGAGTAAAAGTCTTAAAGTATCTGGTTTTAAATGTACTTAAGTACAGTGGTGGAAAAAGTACTGAATTGTCAAACTAAAAAAGTAAATGCTATACGTCAAATTCCTTATATTAACAAACCAGACGACACAGGTTGTTTTTTATATTTACGGACCGACAGGCACACTCCAACACTCAGACATAATGAGTCTCCTGATCAGAGGCAGTAGGGATTACATTGTGTTATATTGATAGGTGTGTCAATTTGACCATATCTCTGTCCTGCCTGAGCATTCCAAATATAATGAGTACTTTTGTGTCTCAGGGAAAATGTATGGGAGTAAAAAGTACATATTTTCTTATGTAGTGGAGTAAAAGTCATAAATATAATAGAAAAGTCAAGGACAGATACCCCAAAAAACGACTTTAGTACTTCAACATAGTACTTTACACCACTGATACTGTGACATCATTTATCATCAGTTATTTATATCAGTTATGTCCATGGATTTAAACATGTATAGAATAGAATACCTTTATTGTAAATTAGATTAGAGTTCAGTTCCTGGAGGGTTTCAAACATTCAATACAGCTCAAGCTTAACAAGAATACCGTGCCTCTCCACAAAAGATCAAGTATTGTGAAGGTACCAAAGCCTTCCCAACATAAAGTCAACCTCTCCTCAGCTTATTTGTGACCCTCTTGACCCCTCGTTGACCCTGACCTCCATTACGACGTCCTATTCCACCCAGCTCTGTGAACTGTGTACTGCTGAGGTCATCGTGATCACCATTGGTTTCCCACCTCTGGAGGCTGAGAGCTACGACCAAATAACTCAGGGTGACTCCTGTAGCCTTGCTCTGTAAAGAGAGCGTCTATGTGTGAAGGAATGCTGGAAAAGGCCAGGCACACACACACATCGATCAGATCATAACATGGGCAGGACAACGGGAGTATTGGCAGAGGCGCTGACCTTTGCAGGGCAGGTATTTAGGCTGCTGGGAGTTGGGAGTGGAGTAGTGTTTGTGATGGGATAAATCACATCGGACAAGGCCAGATGAACAGCACATACAGGGAGAGGAGAGGGGAGAGGAGGGAGAAGAGTGGAGAGCAGAGGGGAGGGGAGAGGTGAAGGAGGGAGGAATGGAGAGGAGAGCAGAGGGTAGGGGAGAGGTGAAGGAGGGAGGAATGGAGAGGAGAGCTGTGGAACAAAGTTAAAGTGAGAGAAAGACAAAGGATCAGCAGTGGGTTGGAGGGAGGATTGATTCCTCTGCTGCTCCCCACACTACTGCTGTCAGAGTGGGACAGGAGACCTCACAGCCATCTCATCCTCATACAGTTGTCTGATGGGGCTAACAGGTCTAGCTCTCTTTCTTTCTCTACTTCTCTTTCTTGCGCTGTCTCTCTCTTGCTGTCTCTGTGTCTCACTCTCCTTCTCTCTGTCTCTCTCTCGTTTTCTCTCATTCTTTCTCTCTCTCTCTTCCTCTTTTCCTCCCTCCCTCCCTCCCGCTCTGTCTCTCTGTCTCTGCTGCCCAAGGGTCTTCACCTCTAGACCAGGTCAGCTGAGTGAAGTGTGGAGTGGTGTTCCTGAATACACAGAGAGAGCACCCACAGATGAGATGAAAACTAGAGGGAGAGAGAGAGGCTTAGGTCCCGATGGGTTTTACAGTCCCCAGATGTGTGTTTGGCTCCCGCTCGGCTCTGTCAGCTGATCGGACATTCCTGTGGAACCAGTGGTGTGTCTTTCCCTTTGAAACTCCAGAATGCTGCTGGGAAAAAGTCTAAGTGGGATACCTTTGGACGTCCCAACTCTGACGTCACCCCATTGAACTTGAAATATAAAACAGTTAAGTTAGTGCTAGGTAAGGGTTATGTTTAAGATTAGGGTAAATGATAAGGTTAGGATTTAGGGTTTAAGGCCGTGAAGACACAAGGTTCCCAGATATCACTAATAATAATGGCCGGAACGGAGCAAATGAAATGGCATCAAACACCTGGAAACCATGGAAACCATGTGTTGATGTATTTCATACCATTCCACTGATTCTGCTCCAGTCATTACCGTGTGTGTGTGTGTGGTAGAGTAAGGTTGGAGTAGTTGCCATGGTTACCTGTGGACATCAGTTGCCAAGGTGGCCAGGCCAAGTGTGCGAGTTAGGTAACGTGAAGAGCGTGACAGCCATCAGCATTCGTTTTATTGGGAAGCCCTTGAGGACAGAGAAAACAGCCCGTTCTCATGGGGTCAATGGGCAAAAGGGATGACACCAAAGACAATGGGCTTCTTTAGGGCACCAGCCACAGCCTGTAGGAAGGGAACCTGAACTGAGGCTCTGATCTAAAATCAGCTTACTCTCATCATATGGGGAAATGCTAAACTTGACCTTGGATCAGTGAGTACTGATGTTATTGATCTTATTTTGATGTTATTTTGAGCCAGTTTCCTACAGCAGGAAAATAATGCTGCAGCAACAGGAAATGTGAATTATTATGTGGATTATAATTATTGAAAAAATTTTGTAGGGGTTGATACATTTTTCGTTAGGACAAATCAAGTCTGACATTTTAAAGTGGAAATTACAACCTTTAGGAGCCTTTTTAAACCTTGAATACAGTACAAGTTTCAGCAACAAAACAAAAAGTTTCAGCAAGAAAAGAGTGATCAAATTAAGACCCTACATCTGTAGGGTAAAACTCATTTTATTCAGGGAAGGAAAGAGAGCACACAGATTGGTCCATGGGAAGGTGTCAGGTATTTCCCTCTGGAAAAGATATTCCAAGGGCAGCTTTGTAAGATTTACAGTACTTTGTCTCCAGTCACGCGTCCTACCTTTGTGTTCAGAGGACATGATCCACATTCAACTTAAACTGTTCAAGCTTGATTTCTGGAACCGACGCAAGCAAAACGGCATCAAGCAAAGCCAAACGTGGTAAAAATGAAAATCCTTCCTTTTGTTCCCTCCTTTTCCCTCACTCCATCTCTGTTCCATAGAATATGTTTAACCCACTAGCCTTTTGACTGTGAGTCTGTTCCAGCTTAGCTTGTCTCCATTGCCAGTCTTCGAGTGATATGCGTCATATACTGCGTGTTGAATATGTTTCACGTTTCAACGTTTATTCGCCACGTGCACAGGATACAACCGATGTAAAACAGTACTGTGAAATTCTTCCTTGAGAGCTCTTTCCCAACAATGCAGTGATAATGATAATACTATAGAGAATAATAGAAAATAGGATTAAAGAAATACACTAAAAGTACAAAATGGCAGGATAAAAAACAGTTTTCAGGTTTTGTGAACATTAGAAACATTAGAAATACATCTGATGGTATTCTGGGTAGAGAGAGAACTGGTCCTCTGAGCTGCCTATTGTCTTACTGAGCGTGGTAACAGAGAGTCTGATTTGACCACCTCAACAGTCCAGAGTTCAGATCAGTGTAAAAGATGATATTATGCCTTATTGATTTGCTTGCTGTGTCCGTGTTTGAAGTGAGGTTGCAGTTTGATCAGAATCAGAAACAAGCCGTGTTCGATTTGGATAGACGACGACAGGGCCAGTAATGTTCACGTATGAGTTCACTTGTCAACGTTTCTTGTTCACTGCATGTTTACATAGTGAAGGGGTATCAGGCCAAGGGGTGCCGTTGAAACAGCGATGCCAGACCTGACTATAGACTACTAAAGAAGCACATATCTCAACAGCATGGTTGGTATTCAACATGCTTTTCCTCATGATCCCCTTTTGATTATTGAGAATTAAAGTTACCATCTGGAAGCAGTCAGGGAAATACAGAGGAGAAATGGAAATGGGATTATTATCAAACCCCCGAGTTGGGGGCGATAAAAGAGTTGTGGCGCGGGACCAAGCAGACACTGCTGTGGTTGGAAGTGGTGGCAAAGGTGGTAGGAAACAGCCATCCTGTGGTAGAATGGCAATAGCTTTTTTATCTTTATTGATTTGAGTCAGTTAAGAACAAATTCTTATTTACAATGACGGCCTACCCCGGACAACGCTGGGCCAATTGTGCGCCGCCCTATGGGACTCCCAATCACATCCGGATGTGATACAGCCTGGATTTGAACCAGTGACACCTCTGGCACTGAGGACAGTGCCTTAGACCCATGCGCCACTCGGGAGCCACTTTGTTGCATTATCATTATTGTTTTGCACCACACTAAAAATCCCAGGTTAGTGTCTAGGTCAAGGCTCTCCAACCCCGTTCCTGGAAAGCTACCGTCCTATAGGTAGAAAACCTACAGGGGGGTTGCTCACCAGGAACAGGGTTTGAGAGTCCTGGTCTAAGTATTGACAGAGGTTTCGGAGAAATACATTCTGGCAGCCTGTTGAAGGAATATTTAGACGTTTGACTGACTTTTGTTGTTCCAACAGCAAGCCCCAGAGAACAACGTGAGAATTTTATTGCAGTCATGTGAATCTGATAAGTAAATAAGGCAGGGAGTGGGGAGGAAACAGGTTGCTTTTGCAGCTGAGAGCTTGGACCCGGCTCAGTTGACTCTGCTGTGTGCCGGACTCCGTCTCCCTAGCTCCTCGGCCAAATTGAGGAGCCAAAGAAGATGGCTCCCACAGGCCTCTTGCAATTGGTCCGTCTAGAATCCCTTGGAATATCCAAGACTGTCACCCGATTGGTTGATGTGTGAGTGGGCTGCGTGGAGACTAGAAAACAGCAGCTGTGAACCCTTGTACCCCGGCTCTCTTTAACTCTGGGTGTCTGGCCCTCACTGTCCACAGGGGGAGTAGTTAAAGCACAGTATTGTTAAATGAACTAGGGGTGTTGGTAGGACAGGTGTTGGTAATTGAATAGGATGTGTTTTGGTCTGCTTGCTCTCAGCAGGGAGGCAGATTGACACGTCCTTGGAGACGTGCCATGATGCATCTGTTTTATAAGAGCCTATTGCTCTTCTCTGTTTTCACTGCTGTTGTTGTTGTTATTGTTGTTGTCATTAACCCCTTATTTCCGGGTCATATACTTTTTATTATGATTGTTTACTCATTGCAAAGCGAGTAAATAAAAATAAAAAATTGCAGTGCAGTCTGGTGTTTATCCATTCGTGTTTGGCAGCGCTCAGTCCTCTGTCCATGGTGCTGGATACATACATTGCAAACACAATAGTTATATTTTTTTCTTCCTGAAAATCTTATCGGATCAGAAATATACCTCTTGGTTTAAAGTAAATGCTGGTGTCTTGGTATCCCCTCTCAGCTCCTTCATGTTTGTGTATTATTTTAATCAAAGCTGTGAAGCATTCTTAATCCAGAGGTCTCAGAGTCATTTCCGACATGAAGCCTAAGGGATGTCTTCTGAGTCTGGGAATAATTGTCTCGCTGATCACTGTGGATGCCAAGAGTGTGCAAAGCTGTCATCAAGGCAAAGCGTGGCTACTTTGAAGAATCTCAAATATACAATATATTTTGATTTGTTTAACACTTTTTTGGTTACTACATGATTCCATATGTGTTATTTTATAGTTTTGATGTCTTCACTATTATTCTACAATGTTGAAAATAGTCCAAATAAAGAAAAACCCTGGAATAAGTAGGTCTGTCTAAACTTTGACTATTAAAAAAATAGAATGACAAAGCTGTAAAACATTATTCTAAATACAAACCATCCGCTCAGTGAATACCATTGGTGTTTAATATGAGGGTTTCAGCATGAAATATCATTTATCTGTATTTTTTTACACACTTGTATTTAGTTTTCTAAGTCAATATGTCTTTGTTGTAAATGTGTTGGTGCCAGACTGGTGGCAGTTATGAAATATTACAAAAGTTGGAGAGTTGCAGAGTTAGCTGAAAATAATGTTGATTAGCTTTTTTCATGCTTTTTTCATTATTTTGTTGATTTTCTCTTGAACCACAAAGTCTATATACTAGAAACTTGTAGACAATATGGACACAGATATAAATTATACTATATATTAGGGCCGAGACGATACCAGTATTTTTTCTTTTGCAAAAATGAAAACACGAAACAGATCATACTCTTTAAAATCCTGCTGTATATAAAATATTGGGTTCATCTTTGTATTTGTTTATTTGGTTCCCTCTTAGTTTTTGCAGAAGCATCAGCTACTCTTCCTGGGGTCTACAAAACACACAAAACATGACAAGTAACAGAACACTGAAAGACAAGGACAGTCACAAAACATGATAAGTAACAGAACACTGAAAGACAAGGACAGTCACAACTTTTAAACACAACAATTTACAAACACCACAACTAAAAAACAATGTGTGTGTGTGTGTGTCCCCTCATAGTCCAGCTTTTTTAAAGGTACAGTCTAACCTAGAGGTAACAAAACCATGGATGAATTTTTCTGCATAATCTTTGGACAGAAAGTTTCAGATTTTTGCAATGTTACGTAGATGGAAAAAAGCTGTCCTTGATATGTTCGTCAAAAGAGAGATCAGGGTCCAGAGTAACGCCGAGGTCCTTCACAGTTTTATATGAGACGACTGTACAACCATCAAGATTAATTGTCAGATTCAACAGAAGATCTCTTTGTTTCTTGGGACCTAGAACAAGCATCTCGAAATTTACAGTTGATTTGTCAGAGGACAAACCATTCACAGAGACAAACTGATATCTTTCCGACAGATAAGATCTAAACCAGGCCAGAACTTGTCCGTGTAGACCAATTTGGGTTTCCAATCTCTCCAAAAGAATGTGGTGATCAATGGTATCAAAAGCAGCACTAAGGTCTAGGAGCACGAGGACAGATGCAGAGCCTCGGTCTGATGCCATTAAAAGGTAATTTACCACCTTCACAAGTGCAGTCTCAGTGCTATGATGGGGTCTAAAACCAGACTGAAGCATTTTGTATACTCTAATACCGTAAATAGTGATAACACCTCTAATACCGTAAATAGTGATAACACCTCTAATGCCGTAAATAGTGATAACACCTCCACTACTGTCCAGAGTGATAACACCTCTACTACTGTCCAGAGTGATAACACCTCTACTACTGTTCATAGTGATAACACCTCTACTACTGTCCAGAGTGATAACAACTCTACTACTGTTCATAGTGATAACACCTCTACTACTGTTCATAGTGATAACACCTCTACTACTGTTCATAGTGATAACACCTCTACTACTGTTCATAGTGATAACACCTCTACTACTGTTCATAGTGATAACACCTCTACTACTGTCCAGAGTGATAACACCTCTACTACTGTTCATAGTGATAACACCTCTACTACTGTCCAGAGTGATAACACCTCTACTACTGTCCAGAGTGATAACAACTCTACTACTGTTCATAGTGATAACACCTCTACTACTGTCCAGAGTGATAACAACTCTACTACTGTCCATAGTGATAACACCTCTACTACTGTTCATAGTGATAACACCTCCACTACTGTTCATAGTGATAACACCTCCACTACTGTCCAGAGTGATAACAACTCTACTACTGTCCAGAGTGATAACAACTCTACTACTGTTCATATTGATAACACCTCTACTACTGTCCAGAGTGATAACAACTCTACTACTGTCCAGAGTGATAACACCTCTACTACTGTTCATATTGATAACACCTCTACTACTGTCCAGAGTGATAACAACTCTACTACTGTTCATATTGATAACACCTCTACTACTGTCCAGAGTGATAACAACTCTACTACTGTCCAGAGTGATAACACCTCTACTACTGTTCATATTGATAACACCTCTACTACTGTCCAGAGTGATAACACCTCTACTACTGTCCAGTGCTGTATGACGGCCAAGTTGGGCAGGGCAGTGAGATGGAGATGGCAGCTCAGTGTTAAAACCGCAGCTGTCTGAGAAAAGTCATGGTACTCCAGGATATCTCATTCATCATCGTTCTGTTGCAGGGCCCTAGACTGCACTGCACCGCAACGTATCGTACCTGTGGCCAGAGTCACAAGCAGTCTCATGCCTCGGGAAGCCCCCAACTCCAACACCACCAAAAACAGGGAAAGTACAGAGACCTGCGGGCCAGAGTCACAAGCAGTCTCATGCCTTGGGAAGCCCCCAACTCCAACACCAAAAACAGAGGGAAAGTACAGAGACCTGCGGCCAGAGTCACAAGCAGTCTCATGCCTCAGGAAGCCCCCAACTCCAACACCACCAAAAACAGAGGGAAAGTACAGAGACCTGTGGCCAGAGTCACAAGCAGTCTCATGCCTCAGGAAGCCCCCAACTCCAACAAAAACAGAGGGAAAGTACAGAGACCTGTGGGCCAAAGGACAGAGAAGTTAGGTCGTCGTCGCGACAGGCCCTTGGGTTTGAGGAGAGGAGACACTAAGGGTAAGAGGAGCAGGATTTTTCTGTTTGTCAGGTCAAGAGGTTAGCAGGTCATGGAGGAAGGAAATGGATGTGCGTAATTGTTCAATAAAAAAAGAGACTGACAGTCAGAGACAGTCAGAGACAGACAGTCTGTCACATTCGTCGTATGGAGGAGACCAAGGCGCAGCGTAAGATGAATACATACTTTTAATAAAGACGAAGAACACTTAACAAACTATAGAAAAACGAACGTGACGCTATAATAATACTAGTGCAGACACAGGCAACTAGACATAGAAAATAACCCACGAAATACCCAAAGAAGATGGCTGCCTAAATATGGTTCCCAATTAGAGACAATGATAAACAGCTGCCTCTAATTGAGAACCAATCTAGGCAACCATAGACATACATAAACACCTAGCTAGTAAACAACCCCATAAACCTACAAAACCCATAGACAGTACAAAAACACATACATCACCCATGTCACACCCTGACCTAACCAAAACAATAAAGAAAACAAAAAATACTAAGGTCAGGGTGTGACAGTACCCCCCTCCCAAAGATGTGGACTCCCGGCCGCACACCTAAACCTATATGGGAGGGTGTGGGTGGGCATGACTCCGAGGTGGCGGTTCTGGCTCAGGACGTGGACCCCGCTCCACTTCACCCTTACTTAATGTCTCTGGAGCGGGAACCCTCACCGCCGACCAAGGACTAGAGGACGCCACTGGACTGATGGTCGAGTCTGGAGTGAGTGGCGGATCCGGACTGGAGGGAGACTCTGGCGGATCCGGACTGGAGGGAGACTCTGGCGGATCCGGACTGGAGGGAGACTCTGGCGTATCCGGACTGGTAGGTTCCAGACTTCGACCCGTCGTGGTAGGTTCCGGACTGGTACCCGTCGTGGTAGGTTCCGGTCTGCGACCCGTCGTGGGAGGTTCCGGTCTGCGACCCGTCGTGGTAGGTTCCGGACTGGGACCTGTCGTGGGAGGTTCCGGTCTGCGACCCGTCGTGGTAGGTTCCGGACTGGGACCCGTCGTGGGAGGTTCCGGTCTGCGACCCGTCGTAGGAGGTTCCGGTCTGCGACCCGTCGTGGTAGGTTCCGGACTGGGACCCGTCGTGGTAGGTTCCGGACTGGGACCCGTCGTAGGAGGTTCCGGTCTGCGGCCCGTCGTAGGAGGTTCCGGACTGTGACCAGTCGTAGGAGGTTCCGGTCTGCGGCCCGTCGTGGTAGGTTCCAGACTGCGACCCGTCGTGGTAGGTTCCAGACTGCGACCCATCGTGGTAGGTTCCAGACTGCGACGGGCCAGGAGGTTCCGGTCTGTAGACTGTTGCCGGACGCTCTGGACTGGGTACTGTTGCCGGAAGCTCTGGACTGGGTACTGTTGCCAGACGCTCTGGACTGGGTACTGTTGCCAGACGCTCTGGACTGGGTACTGTTGCCAGACGCTCTGGACTGGGTACTGTTGCCGGACGTTCTGGACTGGGTACTGTTGCCGGACGCTCTGGACTGGGTACTGTAGCCGGACGCTCTGGACTGGGTACTGTAGCCGGACGCTCTGGCCTGGGTACTGTCGCCGGATGCTCTGGCCTGGGTACTGTTGCCGGACGCTCTGGCCTGGGTACTGTCGCCGGACGCTCTGGACTGGCGAGGCCTGGTGCGTGGTGCCGGCACTGGTGGTACTGGGCCGAGAACACAGCACCTCAGGGCGAGTGCGGGAGGAGGAACAGGACGTACTGGACTGCCGAGGCGCACTATAGGCCTGGTGCCGGCACTGGTGGTACCGGGCCGAGGACACGCACCTCAGGGCGAGTGCGGGAGGAGGAACAGGACGTACTGGACTGCCGAGGCGCACTATAGGCCTGGTGCCGGCACTGGTAGTACCGGGCTGGGGACACGCACCTCAAGGCGAGTGCGAGGAGCAGGAGCAGGGAGTACTGGACCCTAGAGGCGCACTGGTGGCCTGGTGTGTGGTGCCGGCACTGGTGGTACCGGGCTGGAGACACGCACCTCAGGGCGAGTGCGGGGAGGAGGAACAGGATGTACTGGGCTGTGGAGGCGTACTGGAGGTCTGGTGCGTGGTGTTGGCACTGGTGGTACTGGATAGACCGGACCGTGAAGACGCACTGGAGGTCTCGAGCTAATGGCCTGCACAACCCGTCCTGGCTGGATGGTGACTCTAGCCCAGGACACGTGAGGGGCGCAGGCACAGGACGCACTGGGCTATGCAGACATACGGGAGACACAGTGCACAACGCCGGCGCAGGATACCCTGGCACGAGGAGACACACTGGCTGTTTGGAGAGCAGGGCTGGCACCATCTGTCCTGGCTGGATCCTCACCCTAGCCCGGCAGATGCGGGGAGCTGGGATGTAGCACACCGGGCTAAGCACGCGTACTGGGGGCACCGTGCGCTCCACCGCATAACACGGTGCCTGACCAGTACGACGCCCGCCACGGTAAGCACGGGGGAGTTGGCTCAGGTCTCCTACCTGACTTAGCCAAACTCCTTGTGTGCCCACCCCAAAAAAAATCTTGGGGCTGCCTCTCAGGCTTCCGTGCTAGGCTTGAATCCATATACCGTCGCCGTTCCTCCTGTGCTCTCTCCACCTGCTTCCATGCCAGCTGCCTCTAATTGAGAACCATTCTAGGCAACCATAGACATACATAAACACCTAGCTAGTAAACAACCCCATAAACCTACAAAACCCATAGACAGTACGAAAACACATACATCACCCATGTCACACCCTGACCTAACCAAAACAATAAAGAAAACAAAAAATACTAAGGTCAGGGTGTGACAGTACCCCCCTCCCAAAGATGTGGACTCCCGGCCGCACACCTAAACCTATATGGGAGGGTGTGGGTGGGCATGACTCCGAGGTGGCGGTTCTGGCTCAGGACGTGGACCCCGCTCCACTTCACCCTTACTTAATGTCTCTGGAGCGGGAACCCTCACCGCCGACCAAGGACTAGAGGACGCCACTGGACTGATGGTCGAGTCTGGAGTGAGTGGCGGATCCGGACTGGAGGGAGACTCTGGCGGATCCGGACTGGAGGGAGACTCTGGCGGATCCGGACTGGTAGGTTCAAGACTGCGACCCGTTGTGGTAGGTTCCGGACTGGGACCCGTCGTGGTAGGTTCCGGTCTGCGACCCGTCATGGGAGGTTCCAGTCTGCGGCCCGTCGTAGGAGGTTCCGGACTGTGACCAGTCGTAGGAGGTTCCGGTCTGCGGCCCGTCGTGGTAGGTTCCAGACTGCGACCCGTCGTGGTAGGTTCCAGACTGCGACCCATCGTGGTAGGTTCCAGACTGCGACGGGCCAGGAGGTTCCGGTCTGTAGACTGTTGCCGGACGCTCTGGACTGGGTACTGTTGCCGGAAGCTCTGGACTGGGTACTGTTGCCAGACGCTCTGGACTGGGTACTGTTGCCAGACGCTCTGGACTGGGTACTGTTGCCAGACGCTCTGGACTGGGTACTGTTGCCGGACGTTCTGGACTGGGTACTGTTGCCGGACGCTCTGGACTGGGTACTGTAGCCGGACGCTCTGGACTGGGTACTGTAGCCGGATGCTCTGGCCTGGTTACTGTCGCCGGACGCTCTGGCCTGGGTACTGTTGCCGGACGCTCTGGCCTGGGTACTGTCGCCGGACGCTCTGGACTGGCGAGGCCTGGTGCGTGGTGCCGGCACTGGTGGTACTGGGCCGAGAACACAGCACCTTAGGGCGAGTGCGGGGAGGAGAAACAGGGCGTACTGGACTGCCGAGGCACACTATAGGCCTGGTGCCGGCACTGGTGGTACCGGGCTGGGGACACGCACCTCAAGGCGAGTGCGAGGAGCAGGAACAGGGAGTACTGGACCCTGGAGGCGCACTGGTGGCCTGGTGCGTGGTGCCGGCACTGGTGGTACCGGGCTGGGGACATGCACCTCAGGGCGAGTGCGAGGAGCAGGAACAGGGAGTACTGGACCCTGGAGGCGCACTGGTGGCCTGGTGCGTGGTGCCGGCACTGGTTGTACTGGGCCGAGGACACGCACCTCAGGGCGAGTGCGGGAAGGAGGAACAGGACGTACTGGACTGCCGAGGCGCACTATAGGCCTGGTGCCGGCACTGGTGGTACCGGGCTGGGGACACGCACCTCAAGGCGAGTGCGAGGAGCAGGAGCAGGGAGTACTGGACCCTAGAGGCGCACTGGTGGCCTGGTGTGTGGTGCCGGCACTGGTGGTACCGGGCTGGAGACACGCACCTCAGGGCGAGTGCGGGGAGGAGGAACAGGATGTACTGGGCTGTGGAGGCGTACTGGAGGTCTGGTGCGTGGTGTTGGCACTGGTGGTACTGGATAGACCGGACCGTGAAGACGCACTGGAGGTCTCGAGCTAATGGCCTGCACAACCCGTCCTGGCTGGATGGTGACTCTAGCCCAGGACACGTGAGGGGCGCAGGCACAGGACGCACTGGGCTATGCAGACATACGGGAGACACAGTGCACAACGCCGGCGCAGGATACCCTGGCACGAGGAGACACACTGGCTGTTTGGAGAGCAGGGCTGGCACCATCTGTCCTGGCTGGATCCTCACCCTAGCCCGGCAGATGCGGGGAGCTGGGATGTAGCACACCGGGCTAAGCACGCGTACTGGGGACACCGTGCGCTCCACCGCATAACACGGTGCCTGACCAGTAGACGCCCGCCACGGTAAGCACGGGAGTTGGCTCAGGTCTCCTACCTGACTTAGCCAAACTCCTTGTGTGCCCACCCCAAAAGAAATCTTGGGGCTGCCTCTCAGGCTTCCGTGCTAGGCTTGAATCCATATACCGTCGCCGTTCCTCCTGTGCTCTCTCCACCTGCTTCCATGCCAGCTGCCTCTAATTGAGAACCATTCTAGGCAACCATAGACATACATAAACACCTAGCTAGTAAACAACCCCATAAACCTACAAAACCCATAGACAGTACAAAAACACATACATCACCCATGTCACACCCTGACCTAACCAAAACAATAAAGAAAACAAAAAATACTAAGGTCAGGGCGTGACACAGTCAGACAGACAGTCAGAGACATATTTGATGTCTGAAGGGTGTTATGTAGAGTACAGATTGTTCTCTGTACTAGTGCCTTTTCTCCTCACACCTGTAGCATGAAGTGTCACAGTTTTGCTTCCGTCCCTCTCCTTCCCCCAACCTGGGCTTGAATGGACCCTGCACACATCAACAACAGTCACCCTCTAGGCATCGTTACCCATCGCTCCACAAAAGCTGCAGTCCTTGCAGAGCAAGGGGAACAACTACTTCAAGGTCTCAGAGTGAGTGACATCACTGATTGAAATGCCCCACAGCGCCCGGCTAACTAGCCAGTCATTTCACACCGCTTACACAAGTGTAACTAATCTTTTCACAATAGAACAACTTGGGAGGTTATTTCAGCAGGCAGAATAAACATCTTCTCTCCATAAGTCAATGCTTTGATCTCAGCGCTCAGTGCGGCTGAGAGAACAGTAAAGACGACCGTGAGGGAAGCTTACATACATTCACACCTTACGTTTATTATTGCACCGATCACTTGGCAGCGTTGTACAAATCTCCTGAGACCTGGTCCATGTTTCAAGGAGTAGTGCGGCCCAGCGGAGTGCGGTGTTGTGTCCACACACACACACGCAGAAACACGCACATACACACACACACACGCAGAAACACACACACATACAGTCACGTCCCAGGTTCCTGTCTCTAATCATCTCCCATTTAGCAGCATGTGCTGTCTGTGTGGAACAACTCACTCTGAGGGGAAACGTGACTCTCTCTCTTCCTTACTCAGCGACGGGCCGGCGGAGAGAGGAAGGAGGAAAGGAGGGGATTGAGGGAAGGAGGGAAGGATGGGAAAGGAAAATAAAGGAAAAGAGGAATGTACACACATCCAGGGTGTGGAGGGCGTTTGGGTTTGGCCTTCTATGGAAGCGTGTGTGTGTGTGTGTGTGTGTGTGTGTGAGCTAATTGGCCGCAAATTGTTTTTAAAACAAATTCTCAATCGTCCAGAATCACAACTTGCCATAACACAAGGTACAAATGCTATTTTCTCATGATGTCTTCAGTGCGTCTTTCAAGTGTTGTACTGATTTCTGCCCCCTAGTGGTGAAAGTAGGATGTTAGTTAAAGGGTGAGGTATAGGTATCAGGGGTATCTTCTCCGCTACTGTAGATGTGTGGAGAGTGAAATGATTGGGCTTCGCGCCCTCTTGTGGTCAAAGAGATTACATCAAATCCAATTTGATTTGTGACATTCATCGTAAACAACAGGTGCACACAAGCAGTGAAATGCTTACTTACGGGTCCTTTTAAAACAATGCAGAGTTAAAGATAAAGACAACAATTTCAATAAAACATTGAAATAGTGACACAAGGAATAAATACACAACAACCAAAAATATTAGACACACACACAGTTGAACTTTCCATCATCATTTTGTAGAAAGAGCAGAAAGAGAGAGAAGGACATGTCAGACAACTTGTGTTTATGAGATCGTGCTGCAACCCAGAACCAGAGTGTTTTAGTTTAGGTTATTCGGACAGAAAAGACAAGTGAAAGACACAGTGCAGATCAAAACAAGTTAAGAGGTGAGCAGGTGAGTGACCACAGAGGTTACATATACAACACCTAACGGGACCCTGAATCTCACATGATCACAAAAACACACCTTGTCATGTGATCACGTTGTTGAATTTGATGTGAAATCCTGTTTTTTTTCTGTGAGGGTAATCCACACCGTTGTGTATTTTTGCTGTGCAGATCAGTGTTTCTCTTTACACAGCACAGTGTAATTACAGTGAATAGGAGGTCGTTCATAGAATGAAGGGAATGGGCGTAGCTCCACTCATGTTGTTGCTCTGAGAATGAACAGAGTGAATATTACAGGCCATTCTTCCTCTCTGGTCTGCTCTACACTGACATGTGGCACAGCCTCTTGATGCTTCCTCCATGGACTTATTGTAATTGTATTATTTTAATATTGGTGGTTGGAATAATAGAGGCATTATTCCCATGACTTCTCGTGTGTTATTCATCAACCTAATGACTGCTATTCTGGCGAGGAGAATCTATCCAGCGCTGCTTTCCAAAACCAATTCCAAACTCTAACAAAATGGCTGATGTTGCTATTAAAATACTAAAGCAAAATAAGCAGAGGGAAATAGAATAATTTAATAAATAGTCACCGGCCTACAGCACACGTCCCCCCACAATGCAACAGGTTATGGATGTGGTGAGTTACTGTACACTATAGGCCTACAAATGTTATCCATGAATACAGTCTGGCAGCCTTCGCAGTGTATAGAGTGATAACATCAACCATATTCATGTCTACAGATCCACTACTTACACTACACACAAAGAATTTGTAGCTGAAATTGGAATGTCTGCTGGCTGAGCCAATGTTGACACAACACTGACATTGCATTAACAGTAAGCGGGTAGACTGTGTAACACTGTCGGCAGCCCTCTAATTTGTGTGGCTCCAACAGCCTACCCACATGAAAAACCACTGTAGTGTATACCATGGTAGGAATACTGTTGTATTCACTGTAGTGTTTCTGTGGACTGAAGTATACTGCAGTATTTACTAGTGTTTAAGTTGCATTATCTTTGACATAGAAGTGGGGGTTTTCGCTTTGAGGAAACCAACTGGAGAAATACTAAAAGTGCACATTTTCCATAACATGTAGGTAGAAAGGTTGGACTGGGGTCTGAACAGGTAGTTCAGAGCTTCTGCTCTTTTCAATAGCCATACGGAGCACAATATAATTATGGTCTATACTTGGCATGTAGGTTTCTCACTAATGGCTGGCACAAATTGGGATATGGGGGTGGGGAATGGGCAGGGTATATGCAAATTAAATACTGTGGTATCTACTATAGTTTTTTAAGAGTTTTTGCTGACATTTATATACTATTTACTATAGTATTTATTTGCGGATAACACTATTATTTACTATAGTATACTACAAAATTCTATACTAAGTACTACACATGATCAAAGAATACTACACTGTGTAGTATAGTACTCTATAGCATACTACAGTTTTATACAGAATTCTATAATAAGTAGTGTAGTATTCTATAGTAAACTGTAGTATTTTTTATGTGGGTAGCGCCCTTCAGTCTAATGACATGGTAATGTGCTCATTTCCAAGACATCATGGTAAAAACGCGAAGGTCTGGATGTATATTATGGTGCTTTCATAGCTTGGTAGTTGGCAGTGTTAAGGAACAGTGTGGAGTGATTTGGTGTTTATGTGTTTTTCTTATTTCACACTGGTTCTTGGGCTACATCAATTCCATCAACAAGTTGTTCCTGGTATGCTCCTACAGTGGTTGTGAATGAGAAATTATGCTTAATTCTACCAGTAAACATTTTAAAGATCTTTGATCAACAGGACCGATGACATTAGTGAAATTTGGAAAACCCTGAAAGTCAAAGTGTTCCGTAGCTTTGACTAGGTCCAATGTGCCGACCTCCTGTTTCTAAGCAGTCTGTCACAACCAAGACTTGATGAAGTCAGCATTGAAGCTTTTTTAGGGCAATTCATTTTGGCTGAGCATTAAACCAAATGTTATCCTGTTCCCTTGCTTCCTGCTTGTTTTCTGAGACATAATACATCTGGCATGTGGGATATAAATGGACTCACTGCTGTTCTCTCCTGTTCACAGCCTGGCCAGACTGATTCTTATGAAAGCATGGAGAATCACAACCTTGACTTGGACAGAGTGAGGTCATTTTATCCAGTGTTGAGCACGTACAAATGGTTACTGCGTAGACAAACTGTGCATTACATGGTTAGTGAAAGCAGAGATGTTTATGCCAAGTCAAACCATAAATGACTTGATTCAGGTGGTATGGTAGTCTGTGGTCCATGCTGATGTCTACAAGAACCACACATGCCAATTGTCCATTTAGTCATTGCTTTTCCTTTGGTCTGAGGAGGTCACTTAAATGCCATTTCAGTGTTGTACTGCATGTACTTAGCATGTACTGACAACCCACTGTGCACAGACGTCTGTTCAAAAGTCTAGTTTTGATTTCCATTTGGTTGAGTTGTCAATTAACGTGAATTCAAAGTGAAATCCACAAACAATGTCACCATGCCATTGGATTTAGGTACAAATTTGGGTGAAAAAATTTAATTCCCTTACACTGATGAGCAAATCCAATCAGTTTTCCACGTTGCTTCAACGTCACAAGATTTATTTTGTTGAAATTGTGAAACAACGTTGATTCAACCAGTTTTTGCCCAGTGGGAATAGATGTGCTGTGAAGACTGTCATGTTTAAACTCTGCCATGTTGCATCTAACTCCTCACCTTTCACAGTTGTTTTGTCTAGGTGTCTAGAATGAGACTAATCATAATGTATGAACAGCACAGGAGGTTGGTGGAGAACGGGCTCGTGGTACTGCCTGGAGCCGAATCAGTGGAATGGTACTGTATCAAATACAAACACATGGTTTCCATCTGTTTGATGCCGTTCCATTGGCTCCGTTCCAGCCATTATTAGGAGTCGTCCTCCCCTCAGCAGCCTCCACTGATCAACAGTAATCTTACAGCTAGCTCAGTGTCCCTCCAAATGTCCTCTAACACCTTGTTTGAACCAAATGTTCTCTTTAAAACCCAAACAAGCATACTGTAGTGTTAAAACTCTTATTTTGGTATTTCTTTCATTAGTCTGTTGATATTATCTCAAAATGTTTTGCGTGTCAACAATCAAGTCATCAAGATATATGACTTTAAAAATAGAGAAATAGAGTTGTATGATGAATCACCTCTTCCCTCGTTACACTGGGGTAGGCCCACTGGATCAGTAACAACTGTACTGTGTGAAGCTTCGAAGTAACGCGTCTGATTATTTTCAGTTCGAAATGTTGCACATTCGCTTCTCAATGATGCAAAACACATCTCTTCATTAGAGCAGGAACTGATATCCACAACAACAAGGAGCTCGCTCTCTTTTCCTACCCGCCCAGTAACTCAAAACACGTCTCTTTATTAGAGCAGGAACTGATATCCACAACAACAAGGAGCTCACTCTCTTTTCCTACCTGCCCAGTAACTCAAAACACATCTCTTCATTAGAGCAGGAACTGATATCCACAACAACAAGGAGCTCGCTCTCTTTTCCTACCCGCCCAGTAACTCAAAACCCCACCTCTGAATAAGAGTGCTGTGGTTTCAGAGCCAAAAATGTCTGCCCTTGAGGAGTGGCCTGGCTGTCCACCCTGGCAGTATTAAACTCAAATCCATGTGATTTAACTTGTCAGAACTATTTATTATCTGTTCCACAACAAGATGGCTTTTAAAATGTTTCAGAGTACAGTATGATCAGAAAATGTGGGAGTCCCTCGCTGTGTATAGTCATATGTTTATAGTGCGCATCCTGAGTCCTCGCTACAAAATGTTAAATAGCACACTTATCTTAGCTCTCAGGATTCCGAGAAACTTCGGCGAGGGGTTATTGTACTGCCATACATTTTCTCTAATGTATCTGTCAGAATACCTCTGTTTAACTCATTCTATGGTCTTGAAACTCTCATCTGTTTAACTCATTCTATGGTCTTGAAACTCATCTGTTTAACTCATTCTATGGTCTTGAAACTCTCATCTGTTTAACTCATTCTATGGTCTTGAAACTCTCATCTGTTTAACTCATTCTATGGTCTTGAAAATCTCATTCTGCTGACCTGCCCTCTCTCTCTCCTAGGACATGGCCAAGCCCCTCCCCTCTACTCATCTATTGGTGGTGGCACTCCAGCTGTGTCTAGTACTACGCCACCATGCCCGCGGGGCAGCATATTACGGGCACAAGCAGCCGCAGCAGCACCTTCCCCAGCAGCACCAGCCCATGCAACAGATACCTCACATGCCCCTAGGGAACGGGAATGGGGACGGGCTGCCCAAGCAACAGTACGGGAAGGAAATGCCACAACATATGCCATATGGCAAAGAGATTCCATATGTGCTGCCACAGTATGGGCAAGAACTTCCACAGATGCTTCCACAGATGCACGAACAACCCCAGATGCCACCCAATAAGGGCAAGGGAAAAGGTGAGATTTTAATAGATTGTCTACATCACAGAAATGTACACGCTTAGAAAAAAAATGTTATTTGGTTGTCCCCATAGGAGAACCCTTTTTGGTTCTACATGGAACCGAAAGGGTTCTACTTGGAACTAAAAATGATTATTCAAAGGGTTCTCCTGTGGGGACAGCTAGAGAACTGTTTTAGGTTCCAGATATAACCTTTTTTCACCTTTTTTTCTAAGAGTGTAGGCTAATATTTGAACCATATTTAGATCATGGACATGGCCACCAATGTGGGTTTGAATGGAAAGCCAACATGGACAGTATGGTACAACCAGAGGTTCATGGTGCAGTGCTGACATGAAACCATTACCCCATCTCTGACATGTTAGTTCCATTCAAAACACCTCTCAACTGCTTTTCCAAGATTCTTCTCATCTGTCCTAACATCCACAGGAAATCAGATCCAGCTCATGGGTTATAAAAGCATCCTTGACTAATCACATGCTAAGCAGGCAAAATACACTGTTGTTTACTCACTGTGTATGTCTGTACTGTGTTCTCCACATAGCTCATCCTAATATAGCTACTACTATACAAACCATTTTCCTTCCAAATTAAATACTGTCTATACACACCACGTATTTATTTTCTGGATTCTGACACATGCTCATTCTAATATACCTACCACTGGATTGTTAATTGGACTCATTCTGCTATTTCTTGATTTCTTGTTTAGATGTTTTACCATTTGTATTGTATTTGCGAGTCATTCTATTGCACTGTTGGAGCTAGCATCCTAACCATTTCGCAGCACCTGCTATAACACCTGCACATCTTTGTAGGTGACCAATACACTTTGATTTGATTTGAAATACGGCATATTGCAGATACTGTACACACTGAGAAAAAAAGTGTGATCTAGAACCTAAAAGGGTTCTTTGGCTGTCCCTATAGGAGAACCCTTTGAAGAACCTTTTTGGTTTCAGGTATGAACCAGGTATGAGTTCTACATGGAACCAAAAAGTGTTTTCCCTGGAACAAAAAAGGGTTCTCCTATGGGAACAGCCGAAGAACCCTTTTGGAAACCTTTTTTCTAAGAGTGTAAGACATTTCACATAAATGTGTATTTTGACATTTTCAACAACCAAGCAAGGAATCAGAGAAGGCGGAAAGAAAGTATGTTTGATAGATAACTAGGAAATGTAACATGCTTTTAACATCCACTATCAGCACCCTGTGTCCAAGGAGGACATTAAAGTCAGCTTTTAGCATTTATTTTCAAAGATAATAATTTGGCCCATCATCTACGGTTGAAGGTACATTGGGCTTACCCAAATGTCCATGCATATTAATTGGTCATGTTCCTATGTGCTCAATGAGATACTCAAGTCACTAACTCAAGTCAGTAATTCATGATAAATGCTAATTGATGTCATCCACAGGTCAGTCATATCCCAGTAATGGGAAAGGCCTTGGAGGCCCACCACCTGATGATAGGGGACTACAGGGTCCTGGTCCCGAGGGGCCACCAGGAGCCCAAGGGCCTCCAGGACCACAGGGCCCTCCAGGGATGCTAGGTCAAGGGATGCCCGGCCCCCATGGAAAACCAGGCCCTCCTGGTCCCCAAGGGTATCCTGGGATAGGAAAACCAGGAATGCCGGGAATGCCCGGTAAACCTGGTGGAGGTGGCCAGCCTGGTCCGAAGGGCGACCTTGGTCCTGGTGGGGATGTAGGACCAATGGGGATGCCTGGGGGGCCAGGTCTTCCAGGGCCACCAGGCCTGCCAGGCATCGGGAAGCCAGGGGGTCAGGGACTGCCTGGGCAGCCTGGGCCTCGAGGAGAGCCTGGACACAAGGGCATACCTGGACTGCCTGGTCTTCCTGGGCCCAAGGGAGACAAAGGGATTGGCTTGCCAGGATTGCCAGGTTTGAAAGGACCTGGTGGACCTCCTGGGCCTCCTGGTCAAGGGGGTTTGCCAGGGGTTGGAAAACCAGGTCTGAATGGACTACCAGGATTGCCCGGGGGGGCAGGAAAACCAGGCCCACCTGGAGAAGGAGGACTTGCTGGTCCACCAGGTGAAGGGGGAGAACCAGGACCACCTGGGCTACCAGGTATTGGCAAGCCCGGGCATGATGGTTTGCCAGGACAACCAGGGTTCCCAGGCGGTAAAGGGGAATCAGGCCCACCAGGTTTGCCAGGGGGCTCAGGCCTACCTGGTTACGGAAAGCCAGGATATCCTGGACCAAAAGGAGACAAAGGACATGGAGGTTTTTCTGGAGCTCCAGGCCCAAAAGGTGACAAAGGTCATGGAGGTCTCCCAGGGCAGGAAGGCCTTCCTGGACCCAACGGGCCACCGGGCCTGCCCGGTACCATTGGGCCACCTGGGGGTCTTGGTTTCCCAGGTCCGAAGGGAGAAGGTGGCAATGGAGGGCCAAAGGGGCTGCCAGGTCCTAAAGGTGAGCCAGGGCCTCCAGGGCTTCCTGGACAGGGTGGGTATCCTGGAGAGGGTGGTCAACCAGGACCGAGAGGTATACCAGGGCCACTGGGTCCGAAAGGGGATAACGGCCACAAAGGGTTACCTGGACTCCCTGGAGCTCCTGGAATGCCCGGTTCAAGGGGAGAAGGTGGAATGCCTGGAGAAAAAGGTCACCAGGGACCCAAGGGAATCCCTGGAAATTTTGGTCCAGGTGGGCCACTTGGTCCTCCCGGTCTTCCCGGGCCAAAAGGCGAGCTTGGTCCTCCAGGGAAACCTGGCTACCCCGGCGAAGGTAAACCTGGTGTTCCAGGCCCTTTAGGGCCTCAAGGGAAACCTGGCAACGGTGGACCCCCTGGTCAGCCTGGACAACCAGGACAACCTGGTCCCCCTGGCCCACCCGGACCCCCCACCCAACCACCTGGTCTTGGTGAAATCCTCCCTGAGCTGGGTCCTGGTCTGGACGGGCTTAAACAAGGCGGTTACAAGAAACCAAAGAATGGAGGGGACAGGAACGGCCTGGAGATGCCAGCATTCACGGCTCAGCTCACCAATCCTTTCCCCCCCGTAGGCTCCCCTGTGGTCTTCGACAAGCTCCTGTACAATGGCCATCAGGACTACAATCCCCAAACCGGCGTCTTCAGCTGTACCATACCGGGAATCTATTACTTTGCTTACCACGTCCACTGCAAAGGAGCGAATGTGTGGGTGGCGCTGGTCAAGAACAATGAGCCTGTGATGTACACATATGATGAGTACAAAAAGGGCAGCCTGGACCAGGCGTCAGGGAGTACTGTGCTCCCCTTACAGCAAGGAGACACTGTGCATGTACAGCTTCCATCTGACCAGGCAGCAGGACTTTATGCCGGTCAATATGTCCACTCTTCATTCTCCGGATATTTATTGTACCCAATGTAAAGATCAACAACAACAAAAAGGGCATCCATACCACAACTCACTACATAGCTGTTTTGTTCATTTTAAAATGTTGACCTCAATAGTGACACATGACAACGGTGAAAACTCGGCTCAGAAGTATCCAATGAATGTGTGAGTGCTACAGCTATAGTATGTTTCTGCCTTTGTATTGCAGTATTAGATGGGTGAAAAAAAACATAAATCAATCTCTGCAATACATTTAATTTACCCCAGAAATTAATTTGGCAAAACCCTCAGATAAATTATTTGAGGTGTCTGTATGTTGATATTCAGATAATTTTGCAAATTAAAATTTATTTTGGTTAATAGGGGGTAAAAATGTTGCAAATGATTGAGAATACTGACTATCCCAGTTGTAGCAGTGTCATCCACCTCACGTGATTGACAGTGTTTATAGAGAAAACATGGTTGCTGACATGCTATGGCGCTACTGTGGATAGCAGCATATTACATTGGAAACCGTGTGTTATTTTTTTATTAAAGAGAACTATTTTCAGGATGGAATTATTACATTTGCCCAACATGTTCTTCTCCTTATGTGAATACATAGCATTTGTTTGTATTTTATATTTGCATATCAGATTTATGTTATGTGCACTCAGTATATCCGTTCTTTGCATTCCAACAGTCACAGCCATTATGACGCCACTAAAGGGCTAGCCGTCTACCGCAGCTTTCATAAGCAAGCATCAACGCATCAGCTTTACCTGTCATGCATACCTAATGTTAGTACACAATTATTCTTCAGAGGTAATTCTTCCATGTGTGGACTTTTCAGAAGACATTCTAATGTCTTTATTTCATGCCAGATTATACTTTTGGCATATAAGTAACACTGTTACATTCACAGTATGAATTACCATACATTGTTCCCCTTTAACAATATGATTTTCCCTATCCCATAGTTCCTCCACGACAGATTGATTTCTTTTTTATCATCATCAATTTATTCACGTTGTTCCAGATTATGCAGAAGTGTCTACCATTTTTATTTATTGATATCATATTTGGAAATGAGATGGTTTCATGGTTTGGAACCTAAAATAAAATAAAATGGATATGCAACATAGTGAAGACATTTGGTTGTAAAGTTGCCCATTTCATCTGTTGTGCATTAATACATAAATGGGAGTTATGGGAGATTGAAGGTGTGTATAGTCAACATTTCCAATATGCACATTAAGTTAAAAAGTCAACCACACTTCTCTAAGGTATGTGGCAGTATTCCTCTCTGTCATTTATTTGTTTAACTACTGATTTTGTCTGAAATTGTAAATGTGTATACCTGTTGAGACTGCCTTGAAGGAAAAAAGAAATGTTACCTGACAATGGTGCTAAACATATAACCAAATGAAGAACTTAGTATAATGTTTTTGGCACTATTGTTGTTTTTCTAAATAAAGATGAAGTGATTAAAACAATGTGTTGTCTTCTTCGATTGCTACTTGTTGCATTGGCCTGCACACAAGCTGTGTTCACATTGGCATTTTGAAGTGACTCAAATCAAATTTTTTTGTATATCCGATTTTAATCTGTTATTTTTCCTGCCATCTGAACTGCCAAAAAGCACATGGAATCAGATATTTCAAGCCACATTTCAAATTATCTTCGTAGGTGGTATGAAATCAGATACAAATCTGAGTCCTGGCCATGCGACTTGAGTCTGAACTGTCTAATCTGACTTATTTGGCAGATCGTGTTGCTTGCTGGCCACTCTGACAGATAATGTTAATTGTTTACAAGCAAATTAGTGAATGTGCTACCTAGCGAGCTAGTTGACTGCTATGGCTATCCAAAAAGGACTTGTTTTTAAAGTTGAATCATCTTATCCTTTGAGTTCTTACACTATGATTTTGAACATTTAAAGCAACTAGTAAACGTCCATGGCAGGCATTGTTGTCACCTTACCCTGTTACATAACTTTTGAGAGATAGGAACCAGAGCACCACCACCAATCAGCCTACACCACTGCGCACACACCTGTCATTACTATGACAACTGCCATAGCCATGTCAGCAAATGACTGCTGTCTGAACATACACATATCCCATTTGGTCACTTGTAACTTGCTGTTTGTACAGCCAGTATTCCAAAACGGATTTCAAAAACAAAACTGATTCGAGCATTAAGGCCTGCAGTGGTAACGAGGGTCCAACACATGCTATTGTTGGTTACTCACTGTTTTCAAGAAGATCATCATCATAATTTTTGTCAATACCTGTACAACACTGCATACACTCACAACATTCAATATAATGCATTTGTTGCTGAATGTTTACATAAAGAATCTATTTATATTTGACAGACCACTAGTTATGCATCTCTCATATAGCTACAAACAAATGAATATCATAGAATACACTGCGGTGTTATACAGTGGGGCAAAAAAGTATTTAGTCAGCCACCAATTGTGCAAGTTCTCCCAATTAAAAAGATGAGAGAGGCCTGTAATTTTCATCATAGGTACATTTCAACTGTGACAGACAAAATTAGAAAGAAAAATCCAGAAAATCACATTGTAGGATTTTTAATGAATATTTGCAAATTATGGTGGAAAATAAGTATTTGGTCACCTACAAACAAGCAAGATTTCTGGCTCTCACAGACCTGTAACTTCTTTAAGAGGCTCCTCTGTCCTCTACTCGTTACCTGTATTAATGGCACCTGTTTGAACTTGTTATCAGTATAAAAGACACCTGTCCACAACCTCAAACAGTCACACTCCAAACTCCACTATGGCCAAGACCAAAGAGCTGTCAAAGGACACCAGAAACAAAATTGTAGACCTGTACCAGGCTGGGAAGACTGAATCTGCAATAGGTAAGCAGCTTGGTTTGAAGAAATCAACTGTGGGAGCAATTATTAGGAAATGGAAGACATACAAGACCACTGATAATCTTCCTCGATCTGGGGCTCCACGCAAGATCTCACCCCGTGGGGTCAAAATGATCACAAGAACGGTGAGCAAAAATCCCAGAACCACACGGGGGGACCTAGTGAATGACCTGCAGAGAGCTGGGACCAAAGTAACAAAGCCTACCATCAGTAACACACTACGCCGCCAGGGACTCAAATCCTGCAGTGCCAGACGTGTCCCCCTGCTTAAGCCAGTACATGTCCAGGCCCGTCTGAAGTTTGCTAGAGAGCATTTGGATGATCCAGAAGAAGATTGGGAGAATGTCATATGGTCAGATGAAACCAAAATATAACTTTTTGGTAAAAACTCAACTCGTCGTGTTTGGAGGACAAAGAATGCTGAGTTGCATCCAAAGAACACCATACCTACTGTGAAGCATGGGGGTGGAAACATCATGCTTTGGGGCTGTTTTTCTGCAAAGGGACCAGGACGACTGATCCGTGTAAAGGAATGAATGGGGCCATGTATCGTTGAAGATGAAACGTGGCTGGGTCTTTCAGCATGACAATGATCCCAAACACACCGCCCGGGCAACGAAGGACTGGCTTCGTAAGAATCATTTCAAGGTCCTGGAGTGGCCTAGCCAGTCTCCAGATCTCAACCCCATAGAAAATCCTTGGAGGGAGTTGAAAGTCTGTGTTACCCAGCAACAGCCCCAAAACATCACTGCTCTAGAGGAGATCTGCATGGAGGAATGGGCCAAAATACCAGCAACAGTGTGTGAAAACCTTGTGAAGACTTAAAGAAAACATTTGACCTCTGTCATTGCCAACAAAGGGTATATAACAAAGTATTGAGATAAACTTTTGTTATTGACCAAATACTTATTTTCCATCATAATTTGCAAATAAATTAATTAAAAATCCTACAATGTGATTTTCTGGATTTTTTTTCTCATTTTGTCTGTCATAGTTGAAGTGTACCTATGATGAAAATGACAGGCCTCTCTCATCTTTTTAAGTGGGAGAACTTGCACAATTGGTGGCTGACTAAATACTTTTTTGCCCCACTGTAGGTGTCACATTTATGGGCAGGTTGCAGCTTTGTGCAGGAGGGATAATCCAAGATGTGGGAAGTGTGAAGGAGGACATGGGACAGAGCAATGTGTAGTTTCGATGGAAAAAATGTGTGTCAACTGTGCCCATGTTGCGGAGAATTGGAGGTGTCCGGTGCGAGAGAGGCAGGTTGAGGTGGCTAGGGTCAGAGTAGTGCAGAAGATGTCCTATTATGAGGCAGTGAAGAAGGTAGAGGAAGGTGGATAAAGTGTAAGGGATTCTGAGAGGATCCCTGTGAATAGTAGATCTGTGCCAGAACAGAGGGATAGTCTAATGAGCGATATACTGTATGTTTCAGTAAGGTTGGCTCCTTAGCAATGGTTATCATCTGTACCACAGTGATGGAATGTAAGTCACAGAAAATATATGTTGTGGTGGCAGCTGCAGAAAAGTACTTGGGTGTACAAGATTTGACTTCAGAAGAGTTACAGGGTGTGTTGAGTGGTAGTGTCCCGTCCTCTCAGGTCGTTGGCCTGGGGTAGAATCAGATACGGTTAAAGTAGTGAAATAAGGTGGTGGGTTTTAATGAGTGTAAGGTTAGTTGGTAGGGTAATTAAAAATATTTGTTATTTTTCCCGTTTCCCCTTTTACTATTTTGACAAAGTGTAATGGATTTATAATATTGTTCAAAGGATTTTTAAACGTTCAATTAACAAACGTATTTCGAACCTCACGAAGAAGAAGAAGATCATAGCCTGTCTCAATGAGCGTTTCCGTTTCCAACTGTAGTATAACTTTTTGGATTGTCCCTCACTACCATCCGTTCAGTCATCTGTCCAATCACAGACTGAATAGTCAACACTTCCGTATTGCACATGTCTACGGGAGAAAGGAGGAATGTCCGAGTTTAATCGCAATAAGTTTGTTAATTGAACGTGTAACGACTATTGTTGTACTGATCATACAGTAAGTATTACATTAACGTATGTCTAGCAAACTAAACTTTAGCTGCAGTTGTCTGTATTTTTTTTGTTGCAAGGCGTCTACGGCAATGAGACCTAAGCTAGCAGTACCACTAAGTTGGCAAGCTGGCTAGCAGTACCACTAAGTTGGCAAGCTGGCTAGCAGTACCACTAAGTTGGCAAGCTGGCTAGCAGTACCACTAAGTTGGCAAGCTGGCTAGCAGTACCACTAAGTTGGCAAGCTGGCTAGCAGTACCACTAAGTTGGCAAGCTGGCTAGCAGTACCACTAAGTTGGCAAGCTGGCTAGCAGTACCACTAAGTTGGCAAGCTGGCTAGCAGTACCACTAAGTTGGCAAGCTGGCTAGCAGTACCACTAAGTTGGCAAGCTGGCTAGCAGTACCACTAAGTTGGCAAGCTGGCTAGCAGTACCACTAAGTTGGCAAGCTGGCTAGCAGTACCACTAAGTTGGCAAGCTGGCTAGCAGTACCACTAAGTTGGCAAGCTGGCTAGCAGTACCACTAAGTTGGCAAGCTGGCTAGCAGTACCACTAAGTTGGCAAGCTGGCTAGCAGTACCACTAAGTTGGCAAGCTGGCTAGCAGTACCACTAAGTTGGCAAGCTGGCTAGCAGTACCACTAAGTTGGCAAGCTGGCTAGCAGTACCACTAAGTTGGCAAGCTGGCTAGCAGTACCACTAAGTTGGCAAGCTGGCTAGCAGTACCACTAAGTTGGCAAGCTGGCTAGCAGTACCACTAAGTTGGCAAGCTGGCTAGCAGTACCACTAAGTTGGCAAGCTGGCTAGCAGTACCACTAAGTTGACTTGTACATTGTCATGCATTTCCCCACGCATAGTCCAGGACGAACTGTGAGCATGCTTGTTTAGTTTACAAGCAGCAGGTCGTTTTATAAACTACATACTAATAGCTGATGGTGCTTGCTAGCTAACTAACTCGGTCTTAAAACTGTATTAGAATCAGACCTGTTGATGAATGTTTTAACACAAGGGCCTCTGGGCTCTTTCTAAATAGTCCACAGGGGGATTTAAATATTTTACTGGCTAACTAGAAATCATCCTCACCTGGCCTGGCGTTATCTGATAAGCCAGCAGAAGGGGACAGGAAAGCAGAGGGTAGCCAAGCTAGTGTTAATCCACATGCCCATTATCCTCATGTGTCCACTGTCAAGTTAACTGGTTAACCTTCAGGAAAACTAGGAGGATCAGCTATGCTTTGTACCAGCCATTTATGCATTTATGCCTCAACTAATCTATTAGCCTAATGCATAGACCTTATTCACACAAGTCATAGACTTATCTGTACTACCGCACGGCAGGCGGTACCTACTGCCAACAGGACCCTGAACAGCATCTACCCCTTAGCCATAAGACTGTTAAATAGTAACCAAATAGCTACCTTTTGAGTCATCACATACTCTGCAGATACTGCTTATTATCTATCCTGTTGCCTAAACACTTTACCCCTACCTATATGTAAATATCTACCTCAATTACATTGACTCGGTATTGGTACCCAGTGTATATAGTCATGTTATCATTGACTCAGTACTGGTACTCTGTGTATATAGTCATGTTATCATTGACTCAGTACTGGTACTTACTCTGTGTATATAGCCATGCTATCATTGACTCAGTACTGGTACTCTGTGTATACAGCCATGTTATCATTGACTCAGTACTGGTACCCCGTGTATATAGTCATGTTATCATTGACTCAGTACTGGTACTCTGTGTATATAGTCATGTTATCATTGACTCAGTACTGGTACTCTGTGTATATAGTCATGTTATCATTGACTCAGTACTGGTACTCTGTGTATACAGCCATGTTATCATTGACTCAGTACTGGTACTCTGTGTATATAGTCATGTTATCATTGACTCAGTACTGGTACTCTGTGTATACAGCTAAGTATCGTTACTCATTGTGTATTTATTATTTTTTGTCTTTCTGTTATTCTCTCTGCATTGTGGGAAGGGCCCGTAAGTAAGCATTTCACTGTTAGTCTACACCTGTTTACAGAGCATGTGACTAATGCAATTCTTAATTCATTGGTATTGCTCATTTCATACAAATTGTATTAGTTCTATTATTTTAAAGGCTAATTGTCTAATGTAATTAGACTGCCATTAGGTTACAATGTCTTCGAGAGTGATAGCGAATGCTGTATTCTTATCTGCAGTTGTGAAATAACTAATGAGCACTAATGAGCACCTTAGAAAGCTCTAACACAATGAATGACATGTTTTACTTTGAGTTTTTTGGACAGGCGGGAACCATGGCTTCCCGAGCTGGACCTCGAGCTACTGGCACAGATGGAAGTGACTTTCAGCACCGCGAGAGAGTGGCCTCACACTACCAGATGAGGTTCGCTCTCATTTGAATGTTAATGCATTTTAGTCATTTAGCAGACGCTCTTATCCAGACCGGCTTACAGGAGCGATTAGGGTTAAGTGCCTACATAAAACAAGATGACAGGTTTTGTTCACAGTGACCCATTTGAAACATCACATTCTTGTGCTTCTCCTCTGTCTTTCTCATCAGTGTCGCCCTCAAGTCCGAGATCCGTAAGCTGAACATCGTCCATGTTCTGATCTGGCTCCTCTTAGCTGCCCAGGTGACAGTGAGCCAGCTGAACCTAGTGTCCCACAGTGTGGTGGCTGCTCCCTACCAGTGGGAGTACCCCTACCTGCTCAGTGTCATCCCCTCCCTCTTCAGCTTCATGGCCCTGCCCAAAAACAACATCAGCTACCTGGTGATCTCCATGATCAGTGCCGGCCTCTTCTGTATAGCACCGCTCATCTACGGGGGCATGGAGATGTTCCCGGTGGCCCAGCAGCTGTACCGCCACGGCAAGGCCTACCGCTTCATCTTCGGCTTCTCTGCCGTGTCCGTCATGTACCTGGTGATGGTGATCGCGGTGCAGGTGCACGGCTGGCAGATCTACTACAGCAAGAAGCTGCTGGACGCCTGGTTCACCTCCACACAAGACAAGAAGAAGAAATTAGGATAGAGGACTAAATTATTTAAACAACTGACAAAGAATGACTATTGCTGCCTGCCACTGTCTGACACCACTTCTAGGCCCATCTTCCATCTATATTTGAATTCTACATCCCCATCCCTAATTGATAGTTGTAGGACTAATTGGAATACTCAGCAGACTGTCCTGTCGTCTTCCTGGTAACCCTCTAACCTCCATTATCTCATCTCATCTCTTGGCTCTGGTGCCTGTGGACAGATTAAGACTGGAGTTGTCTGAGACTCCAGGGTTTAATGTTGACCTGTTCTGCTGCCTTTAGAAACCGTCCTCTTTATGTCTCAGTCCTGATCTATGGAGCTGGCTGCCATAATCTGTGAGGGATACAGTTGTGTCTTTGGCTATGCCGGATTAGGTGATTATGGCATGCTGTTCTATAAAATAATTTCTCTGTAACTAATATTACCTGATTTGAGCTAATCAGGTAAATAATTACCTAGAAAGTCGGGAAACCACGAAATAATGTTTATAGAGCTGTTATCTTCCGAATAAACTCTTAAAGACCTGGTAATCTTTTACATCAATAGCAGTCCATATTTAATCGTCGCCTTATTCAGTCTCATCTGAAAGTTGTACATTCTTGGTTATCTTCACGAACCCTGGCTAACAAGTTGAATCAGCAATACAAAATGTGGTGTATTTATTTACTAAATACCTAAATAATCACACAGAATTACATCTACACAGAATGGATCATACATTGATTACAAATGTCATAAAGGATAACGTCCCTAGCGGACGGAACAGATATGACGGCTGGTTACATACAGAAAGGGGGTTGGGGAGCAAAAAGATTGTGTCTATCGGGCTGTAGGCAGCTACTCTATCGTAAATACGGAATCTTATGCATTCTAAATAACCGCCCATTTGGAAAAGGAAAATGTAATAAATATTTACTCTGAGCTGCGCTTCGATCGGTTGGTCGTAGATGGGAGGCCGGGTTGTCCTTTGAAGAATGTCTGGTGGTAGAACGGCTACTTGGTAGTACCGTCGTCGTGTGGTAGGACTGATACTCTGTCCGTCCTCTCCTTGCCCACATCTACAGCTGCTGCGCTAACACAATGGCTAGGAGGTATCACTTCTTTAATAAGAGTTCAAAGTTCATGCCATACTTTAAGCTCATGCTATATTCTGGCTGGTATAGTCGAAATTCAACCTTCTGGCATGTAGGTCGTCACCTTCACATTGAAATTCGATGCTAATTTCGTTAGGTTCTTTCTGAGGTTGGTTCTGTAGGTGGTCCTTGTCCTTTCAACGTAGGGACCTCAAGTCCGCACGTCCTTGGAACAGAAAGTTACATTTTCATAAAGGGGCTTATATAGGGTTGGGAGAGAGGGCCGTGTTTCATAGTTTACAACCGATGTCTGTTCACATGGGCGGGGCCACTGAGTTGAGCATAGTTCACTCATGAAAACCAATTCTCTCATTTAGAAGCTAAAATTACATTTAATCTTTTCACAAATAGTTTCATATTTAAACATTTAAATTGCACAACAATTCCATGTGAATCTGATAACTAGAATGTGTGGACTTTCCAAGATACAGTTTGTTGTCCTATCATCAGTAATAATGTCTCAGACGCCAACTGATCTGACATCATTCATTAAGTACCAATGCATATTTTCAACTGGTTGGATTGCTGAAATAGGTTTCCGATTCCCACCTTTTGATGTTCCAAGACTCTGTTAACAAAGGGATTCTCAATAGTTACATCGGTAGAGTAGAGAGAGGAAAAAGGGGAAAGGTATTTATGGGGGTCATAAACCTCCCCCAACAGGCCACCGTCATGACACAGTAGCATCAATGAGGACATTGTTTCAGACTATTTTTATCCAAACTATTTAGATTTATCACTAAGCTGTTGTTTACAGACTGTCAATAGACTACTATCAGGTCTCAGATACAGTTGATAACAATAGCTTTTGCTATCAACTCTACCATTCCATTTATTGGCAGTGATAATGACAGAAGTACAGTAGAAGTACAGTAGAAAACATTTCTACACTGATGCAGACACAATGAAACTGGAACAGCATGGATCATCTGCTATGATTATAGGAACTGACACTATGTATCCTTGTTTATGTTGTTTACAGAGTTAATTATCTTTTTTAAAGTCTCTTTACAACGGGGATCTCAGCACATCATCTGCCATTCCAACCTCCATTGACATAACTACCTCAACTACTTACACTCAAACTGACAGTCCAGCTACAGATACTCCAACTACTGCTGCCCCTTTAACCCCTGATCATCCAACTACTGATGGCCCTGTAACACCTGACCCGGCTGTCCAAATACTGGCACGCCAACATCTGACACTCAACATCCTTCACTTCATGGACATCTGTGTGGAGTAAAGGTGGTCTAGAGTTCTTTTTCCTATGGTTGCAAATGTGACATGCTGGTAGAAATAAAAGTAAAATGGATTAAAATGTGCCTGCATTAAAGTCACCAGCCACTAGGAGCACCACTTCTGGATGAAAGGAGGATACCTAGTCAGTTGTACTACTGAAATGTCTCCCACAGTTAACCCAAACCCTCTGAATCAGAGAGGTGTGGGGGGTTGCCATAATCGACATCCACTTCTTCAGCTCCCGGGGAACAGTAGGTTAACTGCTTTGCTCAGTGGTAGAACGACAGATTTTTACCTTGTCAGCTTGGGGATTTGTTCTAGAAATATTTCAGTTACTGGTCCAACGCCCTAACAACTAGGCTACCTGAGGATTTCCTTGCTTGCTTATGGCCTTATACAGCTTGTTGCGTGCAGTCTAAGTGCCGGCATCGGTTTTTAGTTGGAAATAGACGGCTAAGAATATAGATAAACTCTCTTCCTACTGTAGATAGTGTAGTCTACAGCTTATCATGAGGTACTCTACCTCAGGCAAGCAGTGCTTCAAGACTTCCTTAATATTAGACATTGTGCACCAGCTGTTATTGACAAATAGACACACACACCCACCTCTTGTCTTACCAGACGTAGCTGTTCTGTCCTGCCGATGCATGGAGAAGCCAGCCAGTTCTATATTATCCATGTCGTGGTTCAGCCACGACTCTGTGAAACATAAGATATTACAGTTTTTAATGTTCTGCTGGTAGGATAATCTCAAACTGAGATCATCCAGTTTATTTTCCAGTGATTGCACATTGGCCAATAGAACGGATGGTAGAGATGGGTCACCCACTCGCCAACAAATTCTCACAAGGCATCCCGATCTCCCCCCCTGTATTTCCGTCTTTGCTTCACGGGAATGACAAGGACTCGGGCCTGGTCTTTGGGAAGCACTATATCCTTCGCGTCAGACTCATTAAAGAAAAAACATCTTTGTCCAGTGTGAGGTGAGTAATCGCAGTTCTGATATCCAGATGCTCTTTTCGGTCATAAGAGACCGTAGCAGCAACATTATGTACAAAATAAGTTACAAACAATGCAAAACAACAAACATAGCACAGTTGATGGCTGCCCTTTACGGGCTCCGAACCCCCTCCAGCGCCATTATCGTTATCCAACCTACCAGGCAGTCTGAGGTCCTTAGCGCTCTGGAGCAGGTCTTCATCAAGGATTGCTCTGTACTTTGCTCCGTTCATCTTTCCCACGTTCCTGACTGGTCTCCCAGCCCCTGCCGCTGAAAAACATCCCCACAGCATGATGCTGCCACCACCATGCTTCACCATAGGGATGGTGTCAGGTTTCCTCCAGACGTGATGCTTGGCATTCAGGCCAAAGAGTTCAATCTTGGTTTCATTTTGGCAAACCCCAAGTGTGCTGTCATGTGACTTTTACTGAGGAGTGACTTCCATCTGGCCACTCTACCATAAAGGCCTGATTAGTGGAGTGCTGCAGAGATGGTTGTCCTTCTGGAAAGTTCTCCCATCTCCAGAGAAACACTGTCAGAATGACCATCGTGGTTCTTGGTCACCTCCCTGACCAAGGCCCTTCTCCACTGATTGCTCAGTTTGGCCGGGTGGCCAGCTCTAGGAAGAGTCATGGTGGTTCCAAACTTCTTCCATTTAAGAATGATGGAGGCCACTGTTCTTGGGCACCTTCAATCCTACAGAAATGTTTTTGTACCCTTCCCCAGATCTGTGCCGCGACACAATCCAGTCTTGGAGCTCTACAGACAATTCCTTTGACCTCATGGCTTGTTTTTTTCTCTGACATACACTGTCAACTGTGGGACCTTATATAGACAAGTGTGTGCCTTTCCAAATCATGTCCAATCAATTGAATTTACCACAGGTGGACTCCAATCAAGTTGTAGAAACATGTCAAGGATGATCAATGGAAACAAGATGCACCTGAGCTCAATTTTGATTTCTTACAGCAAAGGGTGAATACTTTTTTGTAAATAAGGTATTTCTGTTTTGGGTTTCAATAAATTTGCAAAAATGTCTAAACCTCTTTTCGCTTTGTTATTATGGGGTATTGTTTGTACATTGATGAGGAAACAATTGTATTTATTCCATTTTAGAATAAGACTGTAAGGTAACACAATGTGTAAAAAGTCAGGGGTCTGAATACTTTCCGAATGCTCTGTATATGGCTGCATGCATGGGCTCCTGAGTGGCACAGAGGTCTAAGGCACTACATCTCAGTTCTAGTGGCGTCACTACAGACCCTGGTTCGATTCCAGGCTGTCTCACATCGGGCTGTGATTGGGAGTCACATAGGCCGGCGCACAATAGGCTCAGTGTCGTCCGGGATTGGCCGGGGTAGGCCGTCGTTATAAAAAAGAATTGACTTGTCTAGTTAAATAAAATGCAAAACTACCAGGCAATAACATCATTCTGTCTTTTAGGACTGCCTGCGGTTGTGGTGGCCCTCACCTTAGGAATTAGTTACAGAGTGGATGATCCACTGGGATACAGGCAGGAGGAATTGTGAGTTAATACTGTACTATACTACTCTATACTGTACTACTTCTCTGTATTATACTGTACTGCCCATAGGAAAACAATCTGTTGTTCACTCGGATATCCTCCAGATCTTTTGTGACTACCTAGAGCTTCTCAATTCGGAATCATTCTGTGACCATTTGTGTCTGGGTTATTGCTCCTAAAGGCCCCTTGGGAGAAATATTGAGATGTTAGAGACTTCTATGATACATATATAGGACACATGAAGTTGAATTGAGATTATCGTTTTGGCAGTATTTGAGAAGTATGATCAGCAGAGGTCTCATCATTGTAAACCGTTGAGCTCATCCTTGCCTCTGTTATTTTAGAGGAGACAAGTTTGAGACTTTTATTAGGCTAATGATCTTTGTCTGAGGGGATCATTTCAGAAATGTCTAAGAAGTATGAGCCATAAAGGAGATCTCTACATTGTATGTGCAACGTCTCATCCTCGTCTCATTTATCTTAAAATGACTACAGAAGCAATACATCAGCTTGATTAATGAGATGAGACAATTGAGAATTTAATTTGTTAGCATTCATTTGCAGTATTAATGATTAGCTGTTCAAAACAAGAATGAAAACTGATACAGTTCAACAAATGTATTCAACAGTGCTTATTATATTAACAAAGCATGTCACTTTTTTTTCATTCCCAGCACTCCCTTTTGCACACTGCTGCTACTTGCTATTTATTATCTATGCATAGTCACTTCACCCCCTCCTACATGTACAAATGACCTCAACTAACCTGTACCCCCGCACACTGACTCGGTACCGGTGACCCCTGTATATAGCCTCGTTATTCTTATTGCGTTACTTTTTATTTTAGTCTACTTGGTAAATATTTTCTTAACTCTTCTTGAACTACACTGTTGGTTATGGGCTTGTAGGTAAGCATTTCATGGTAAAGTCTATACTTGTTGTATTTGGCGCATGTGACAAAGTTTGATTTGAGATTGGTTTCCATTTACTGTAAGAATGTAAATACAATGAATATACAGCATATGCTCTTGTACATATGCTCTTGTATTACTTAAACCCCAAAATAATATTGTAGAGATGAAAATAGGCAGTTGTCACCCACCAGATGTAGTCAACAAAAAGTCTAACCTACATGTGACACCAAGCACATAGCAGTATGTTCTTAAATGAACCTTATTGCAAATATGAACATTGTACACAAACAAAAATATTTGAGTCACTACTCTGTCCTGCTCTGGTCCTACACTTGTTGATGAATGCCTCCATCGATTCCGGTCCAACCATCCAAGGAAGCACATCGCAAGACAGGCTGGAATAAAGTATATAAAACATTTCATGAATATTTTGACAAATAACACCTGACATTTCTACTCAAGGACTCAGTATGCAAAACACAAACATCTTAAAAAAAACATTGGGGATTTTAGTTTGTTTTAGAGGTATTTAAGATACAGTTTTCAGAAACTTGATTTGACTTGATTGCAGAGATAAATTAGCATATAACATACGTAAATCCTTTTCATCAAGAATCAATCCTAATTTGCTGTAGGCAGTTAAGGAACAAAGTAACCTAGCTTTGAGAAAATACTTACTTAGAATTCCGCTGACCTTCTTCCGGTCGAGGACTCGCTTCCCCTCTGGGATCTTGCCATGGCGTCCAAAGGCAAATGAATTGACACATTCTTCCACTGAGAAAAAACTGTCAAAAAGGATATGAAACAGATGCAAGAAATCTTGCCTAGATGCCTGATGGATGGCAGCAAGGTGGAAGGATGAGAGGAACATGCCACTGTCAGGAAACAACTCTCGCTCGCCGGACAGCACCGATGGCTTTCTCTCCTGTAGCTCACAGTGTTGCTCTCCAACGATGTCAATGAGAGCGTGCAGCTCTCGGATCTGGACTGGGTCTGAGATGAGACAATAGCACATACAGTACATTCATTATTATTAGGCCCAATCACTCTTCCAAATGTAAAAAACCAAACAAACAACAGAAATGGGGTTGGAGAAGTTGTTCAAAATGATTTACAATTCAACTTCACAAAATAAAGTTTGATAGGTGACATGATATTAATTACTTACCTATTCTCAAAATTACTTCCTCCATCCTTCCCTTGTCACACAGGATTTTTTCAACCTCATCCCTCATCACATAGCTGCCGTGCGGCTGGTGTGAGCTGACCCACTGGAGCTGGTGTGTGCTGTCCCACTGAGGCTGGTGCTTTCCATCCAGTGAGGGCTGGTGTGTGCTGTCCCACTGAGGCTTGTGTGTGCTGTCCCACTGGAGCTGGTGTGAGCTGACCCACTGGAGCTGGTGTGTGCTGTCCCACTGAGGCTGGTGCTTTCCATCCAGTGAGGGCTGGTGTGTGCTGTCCCACTGAGGCTGGTGTGTGCTGTCCCACTTGGGCTGGTGTGTGCTGTCCGACTGGAGCTGGTGTGTGCTGTCCCACTGAGGCTGGTGTGTGCTGTCCCACTGAGGCTGGTGCTTTCCATCCAGTGAGGGCTGGTGTGTGCTGTCCCACTGAGGCTGGTGCTTTCCATCCAGTGAGGGCTGGTGTGTGCTGTCCCACTGGAGCTGGTGTGTGCTGTCCCACTGAGGCTGGTGTGTGCTGTCCCACTTGGGCTGGTGCTTTCCATCCAGTGAGGGCTGGTGTGTGCTGTCCCACTGTGGCTGGTGTGTGCTGTCCCACTGAGGTTGGTGCGTTCCATCCAGTGAGGGCTGGTGTGTGCTGTCCCACTGAGGCTGGTGCGTTCCATCCAGTGAGGGCTGGTGTGTGCTGTCCCACTGAGGTTGGTGCGTTCCATCCAGTGAGGGCTTGTGCATGCTGTCCCACTGGGACTGGTGAATTCCATCCAGTGAAGGCTTGTGCATGCTGTCCCAATGGGGCTGGTGCGTGCTGTCCCACTGAGGCTAGTGCCTCAGTGGGACAGTTTGCAGTGCATCCATTCTCAAACCTCACAAAAGCAAAATGTCCTGAAAGAGAAATTGAAAAGAGGGAGAGAAAATGTTAAAGCCTTATGTCACTCAAAAGATCACTGGTTGAGACATGAGACATTCTCCTGGTGCTTATCCTACAGGTAGCAGACATTCAAATGATTTCAGATTAGTGCAGTACTTACCAGAATGCTCATTTGTGTCCAATTCTGGAGACATATCCTGCACTTTCTTTGTGGAAAACCATTGTCTCTATGGAGGACAATTCTTCTTAGCTGCTAACCCGGTTGTAGCTATATTACTGTAGCTACATGCAGCTGGCTACATGCAGCAGAAATACAACAGCACGCTATCATTTTCCATTTTGATATAGCCCTGAAAATGATATTATTTCACCTTGGGGTACGAAAATGTAATCGTTCACAGTGTATTCAGTTGATTATGATTCTTATCTTCTTAGCAAATTCAAACTATCTGTGGCAAGGATCCGCGTGGATCACTCATCGTCAGCATCAGCAAAGCAATGACCTCAATCTTAATTCCAATCGTCTTTCACGTGGGTCTTTGACTGGCGTCCAATAACATTTCAAGTAAGGTCGTCCAATATGTTCTTTGAAATAAACGCGAAACAGGGTTGATTAGGTAGTTGCCAGGGAGCAAATATACGTTATATGGTTTTGCCAGGGAGCTTGTACAAACTCACGGGGAAAAGTTGCGTTTGTGTTTGCAATAGCTAACTAAGTAAAATAGCGTTATCTTTTAGTATTAGTCATGCAAGTTTATCACATAATTTACTTCAGTCGAGACCCCCATGCATATTGAATTACAATATAACGTTTGCCTAGCTGTAGCCTTAGTATTTCAGCATATGTGTGTACTGTATAAAAGGGACAAAATTCCTAACAATTTTATTTGGTAATGCATATTAGTATTGCATCTTGAACAAGATGTATTAGCCTACGTATCTTGATGATAATTGTGTGAGTTGTGGCACTTGGCTAGCCATAATTAATTGTATCTTTATTAAATAATTTTGGAGACTCAAAATGACAAGACCAGAGCCTGGAAGCTGATGGAGAAGACAGATGAATAAAGACCATGCTGGGCCACTTAAAGGAATGCACATTTGGTGAGTGGCGTGGCATTGCTCAGCCATATTTTAACATAGCAGACACCCGCATGAATGGAATGCAAGCACCCCGTCAGGATAGATCGCACACGCCCCATCTGCATCAGGGCAGAACACACACGCCCCATCCGGACAAAACACACCCGCCCCATCAGGACAGAACACATAGGCCCCATCAGGACAGAACACACCCGCCCCATCAGGACAGAACACACCCGCCCCATCAGGACAGAACACACCTGCCCCATCAGGACAGAACACACCCGCTGCATCAGGGCAGAACACACCCGCCCCATCAGGACAGAACACACCCGCCCCATCAGGACAGAACACACCCACCCCATCAGGACAGAACACACCCGCCCCATCAGGACAGAACACACCCGCCCCATCAGGACAGAACACACACGCCCCATCAGGACAGAACACACCTGCCCCATCAGGACAGAACACACCCGCTGCATCAGGGCAGAACACACACGCCCCATCCGGACAGAACACACCCGCCCCATCAGGACAGAACACACCCGCCACATCAGGACAGAACACACCTGCCCCATCAGGACAGAACACACCCGCTGCATCAGGGCAGAACACACACGCCCCATCCGGACAGAACACACCCGCCCCATCAGGACAGAACACACCCGCCCCATCAGGACAGAACACACCCGCCCCATCAGGACAGAACACACCCGCCCCATCAGGACAGAACACACCCGCCCCATCAGGACAGAACACACCCGCCCCATCAGGACAGAACACACCCGCCCCATCAGGACAGAACACACCCGCCCCATCAGGACAGAACACACCCGCTGCATCAGGACAGAACACATCTGCCCCATCAGGACAGAACACACACGCCCCATCCGGACAGAACACACCCGCCCCATCAGGACAGAACACACCCGCTGCATCAGGGCAGAACACACACGCCCCATCAGGACAGAACACACCTGCCCCATCAGGACAGAACACACCCGCTGCATCAGGACAGAACACACCCGCTGCATCAGGACAGAACACACCCGCTCCCTCAGGACAGAACACACCCGCTGCATCAGGACAGAACACACCCGCTGCATCAGGACAGAACACACCCGCTGCATCAGGACAGAACACACCTGCCCCATCAGGACAGAACACACCTGCTGCATCAGGACAGAACACACCTGCTGCATCAGGACAGAACACACCTGCCCCATCAGGACAGAACACACCCGCTGCATCAGGACAGAACACACCTGCTGCATCAGGACAGAACATACCTGCTGCATCAGGACAGAACACACCTGCTGCATCAGGACAGAACACACCTGCCCCATCAGGACAGGACACACCCGCTGCATCAGGACAGAACACACCCGCTGCATCAGGACAGAACACACCTGCTGCATCAGGACAGAACACACCTGCCCCATCAGGACAGAACACACCCGCCCCATCAGGATAGAACACACCCGCCCAATCAGGACAGAACACACCCGCCCCCTCAGGACAGAACACACCTGCTGCATCAGGACAGAACACACCTGCTGCATCAGGACAGAACACACCCGCTGCATCAGGACAGAACACACCCGCTGCATCAGGACAGAACACACCCGCCGCATCAGGACAGAACACACTTGCTGCATCAGGACAGAACACACCTGCTGCATCAGGACAGAACACACCTGCTGCATCAGGACAGAACACACCCGCCCCATCAGGACAGAACACACCTGCTGCATCAGGACAGAACACATCTGCTGCATCAGGACAGAACACACCTGCTGCATCAGGACAGAACACACCTGCACCCATCGGGACAGAACACACCTGCTGCATCAGGACAGAACAGACCTGCTGCATCAGGACAGAACACACCTGCTGCATCAGGACAGAACACACCTGCCCCATCAGGACAGAACACACCTGCTGCATCAGGACAGAACACACCTGCTGCATCAGGACAGAACACACCTGCTGCATCAGGACAGAACACACCTGCGCCATCAGGACAGAACACACCTGCGCCATCAGGACAGAACACACCTGCGCCATCAGGACAGAACACACCTGCTGCATCAGGACAGAACACACCTGCGCCATCAGGACAGAACACACACTCCCCATCAGGACAGAACACACCTGCTGCATCAGGACAGAACACACCTGCCCCATCAGGACAGAACACACCTGCTGCATCAGGACAGAACACACCCGGTCCCTCAGGACAGAAAACAGCTGCCCCATCAGGACAGAACACACCCGCCCCCTCAGGACAGGACACACCCGCCCCATCAGGACAGAACACACCCGCTGCATCAGGACAGAACACACCCGCTGCATTAGGACAGAACACACCCGCTGCATTAGGACAGAACACACCCGCCCCATCAGGGCAGAACACACCTGCCCCATCAGTACAGAACACACCCGCTGCATTAGGACAGAACACACCCGCCCCATCAGGACAGAACACACCCGCCCCATCAGGACAGAACACACCCGCCCCATCAGGACAGAACACACCCGCCCCATCAGGACAGAACACACCCGCCCCATCAGGGCAGAACACACCCGCTGCATCAGGACAAAACACACCCGCCCCCTCAGGACAGAACACACCTGCCCCATCAGTACAGAACACACCTGCCCCATCAGTACAGAACACACCCGCTGCATCAGGACAGAACACACCCGCCCCATCAGGACAGAACACACCCGCCCCATCAGGACAGAACACACCCGCCCCATCAGGACAGAACACACCCGCCCCCTCAGGACAGAACACACCCGCCCCCTCAGGACAGAACACACCCGCCCCCTCAGGACAGAACACACCCGCTGCATCAGTACAGAACACACCCGCTGCATTAGGACAGAACACACCCGCTGCATTAGGACAGAACACACCTGCCCCATCAGTACAGAACACACCCGCTGCATCAGGACAGCACGAAGGATGAACAATATTTAAGTCAAAAATACATTCTTATTCCCCTTCCTATGTTTTATAGCAGAACCCTCTTGTACTAGAAACATATTTGCATAAACATCTCATTTGCTTTTATCAAGTCTATGTGTGTTTTCTTGCAGTTAATACTGATAAGCTTGAGAGTGCATGCAACGGAACAGACTGGCCAGTGTTGGGCTAGCTAGGAGCATCTGACCAATCACAGGATGCATGGGCAGTGCATGGGCAGAGTGTGGGGTGCATGGAGACAGTCTGATTGGCTGAAGCCACGAGCTGGAGCTGATGATATCTCTCAAAAGAACTGTACTGTACTACCAATATCAATGTGGGGCAATTGCTGTATAAAATGTTTTAACTAATACTGTAAAAGCTTTTCCCTATCAATGTTTGTATTGCATGCTTTTAACAATGGCAAATAGCAATTTTAAAAGTTGTAAAAAACAAAAAGAATGATCCATTGTGTTGAAAGGTTTCTTGTTTACTTATGCCACCCACCATGTTTACTTTATACCACATTATTCAAATCACTGGCATCCTGTTTTGTCTGTCACATAGTCCCACTAACTCATTAACCTAACCTCTGTTGATGGCTTGCTGCCATGCCAGTCTGGTGTTTCAAATCTAATCAAAGTTTATTTGTCATACGTGCCTAATACAACAGGTGTAGTAGAACTTATAGTGAAATGCTTACTTACAGGCTCTAACCAATACTGCAAAAAAGGTATTAGGTGAACAATAGGTAGGTAAAGAAATATAAACAACAGTAAAAAGACAGTGAAAAATAACAGTAGCGAGGCTATATACAGTAGCGAGGCTATATACAGACACCGGTTAGTTGGGCTGATTGAGGTAGTATGTAGTGTAGATATGGTGTACAGAGAGTAGGGGTTGGCGGAAGGTGGCGGGACACAATGCAGATAGCCCGGTTAGCCAATGTGCAGCAGGAGCACTGGTTGGTCAGGCCAATTGAGGTAGTATGTACATGAATGTATAGTTAAAGTGACTATGCATACATAATAAACAGAGAGTAGCAGCAGCGTAAAAGAGGGGTTGGGGGGAGGCACACAATGCAAATAGTCCGGGTAGCCATTTGTTAACCTGTTCAGGAGTCTTATGGCTTGGGGGTAAAACTGTTGAGAAGCCTTTTTGCCCTAGACTTGGCACTCCGGTACCGCTTGTCATGCGGTAGTAGAGAGAACAGTCTATTGCTGTGGTCTTTGACAATTTTTAGGGCCTTCCCCTGGATGGAAGGACCTCTACATCCCCAGTGAAGTACTGTGCCATACGCACTACGCTCTGTAGTGCCTTGTGGTTGGAGGCCGAGCAATTGCTGTACCTGGCAGTGATGCAACCAGTCAGGATGCTGTTGCGGCTGAAGAACCTTTTGAGGATCTCAGGACCCATGCCAAATCTTTTTAGTTTCCTGAGGGGGAATAGGCTTTGTCGTGCCCTCTTCACGACTGTCTTGGTGTGTTTGGACCATTCTAGTTTGTTGTTGATGTGGACACCAAGGAATTTGAAGCTCTCAACCTGCTCCACTACAGCCCCGTTGATGAGAATGGGGGTGTGCTCAGGTCCTCCTTTTCCTGTAGTCCACAATCATCTCCATCGACTTAGTTTATAGTGTAGTCTGTAGTTTTTAGCCTGGTGTTTATAGTGTAGTCTGTAGTTTTTAGCCTGGTGTTTATAGTGTAGTCTGTAGTTTTTATACTGGTGTTTATAGTGTAGTCTGTAGTTTTTAGCCTGGTGTTTATAGTGTAGTCTGTAGTTTTTAGCCTGGTGTTTATAGTGTAGTCTGTAGTTTTTAGCCTGGTGTTTATAGTGTAGTCTGTAGTTTTTATACTGGTGTTTATCGTGTAGTCTGTAGTTTTTATCCTGGTGTTTATAGTGTAGTCTGTAGTTTTTAGCCTGGTGGTTATAGTGTAGTTTGTAGTTTTTTAGCCTGGTCTATAGGCTAAATTAATGATGTGTCTATATACAGTATATCTGTTTATTTGACTGGTACTGTGTGTGTATATATATATATATATATATATATATATATATATATATATATATATATATATATATATATATATACACACATTTTGTCCGTATATAATCTGTTTGTTTATTGTCTGTCTGTATATTCTGTTTACTGTGGCAGCACCATTTCACAGAGTCAAATTCCTGTACATGCAAATGCGTTGGTGAATAAAGGTGATTCTGGTTGTGAGTTCCTTGATGGAGGAAGAAGGAGTAGCGATTGCGGTACCATCCAGCTCCCAGAATACTCAGGGTGGCGAGTACCTGTCAGGTGACCCAACAGCGATGACCCCCATTTAGATACTTCCTCGCAGTCAACATTTGCTCAAACTCGTCCTCTATCCCATCGATTTTGGAATATTCCAGGCTCCCTGACTGTCTAGCTTTTGTTTCGATTACTTTTATGAAGCTGGAAAGAGTGAAGTGACTATACATGCAGGTCCAGGCTAAATCTATCCTACCCTGCATCTCTAAGGTCTTCGAAAGCCAAGTTAACAAACAGATTAGTGACCATTTTGAATCACATCGTACCTTCTCTGCTATGCAATCTGGTTTCCGAGCTGGTCATGGGTGCACCTCAACCACGCTCAAGGTCCTTAACGATATCATAACCACCATCGATAAGAGACATTACTGTGCAGCTGTATTCATCGACCTAGCCAAGGCTTTCGACTCTGTCAATCACCACATTCTTATTGGCAGACTCAACAGCCTTGGTTTCTCAAATGATTGCCTCGCCTGTTTCATCAACTACTTCTCTGATAGAGCTCAGTGTGTCAAATCGGAGGGCCTGTTGTCCGGACCTCTGGCAGTCTCTATGAGGGTGCCACTGGGTTCAATTCTCGGGCCGACTCTCTTCTCTGTATACATCAATGATGTCGCTCTTGCTGCTGGTGATTCTCTAATCCACCTCTACACAGACGACACCATTCTGTATACTTCTGGCCCTTCTTTGGACACTGTGTTAACTAACCTCCAGACGAGCTTAAATGCCATACAACTCTCCTTCCGTGGCCTCCAACTGCTCTTAAACGCAAATAAAACTAAATGCATGCTATTCAACCGATCATTGCCCGCACCTGCCCGCTCGTCCAGCATCACTACTCTGGACAGCTCTGACTTAGAATACGTGGGTAACTACAAATACCTAGGTGTCTGGCTAGACTGTAAACTCTCCTTACAGACTCACATTAAGCATCTCCAATCAAAAATGTAATCTAGAATCGGCTTCCTATTTCGCAACAAAGCTTCCTTCACTCATGCTGCCGAACATACCCTCGTAAAACTGACCATCCTACCGATCCTTGACTTCAGTGATGTCATCTATAAAATAGCCTCCAACACTCTACTCAACAAACTGGATGCAGTCTTTCACAGTGCCATCCGTTTTGTCACCAAAGCCCCATATACTACCCACCACTGCGACCTGTACGCTCTCGTTGGCTGGCCCTCGCTTCATACTCGTCGCCAAACCCACTGGCTACAGGTTATCTACAAGTCTCTGCTAGGTAAAGCCCTGCCCTATCTCAGCTCGCTGGTCACCATAGCAGCACCCACTCGTAGCACACGCTTCAGCAGGTATATCTCACTGGTCACCCCCAAAGCCAATTCCTCTTTTGGTCGCCTTTCCTTCCAGTTCTCTGCTGCCACTGACTGGAACGAACTGCAAAAATCACTGAAGCTGGAGATTCCCATCTCCCTCACTAGCTTTAAGAACCATCTGTCAGAGCAGCTCACAGATCACTGCACCTGTTCGTATCTATCTACCTCATTCCCATACTGTATTTATTTATTTTGCTCCTTTTGCACCACAGTATCTCTACTTGCACATCCATCTTTTGCACATCTACCATTCCAGTGTTTAATTGCCATATTGTAATTACTTTGCCACCATGGTCTATTTATTGCCTTAACTCCCTTATTTGACCTTATTTGCACTCACTGTATATAGACTTTGTTTTCTTTTTGTTCTACTGTATTATTGACTGTATGTTTTGTTTATTCCATGTGTAACTCTGTGTTGTTGTATGTGTTGAACTGCTATGCTTTATCTTGGCCAGGTCGCAGTTGCAAAGCTTACCTGGTTAAATAAAGGTGAAATAAAAAATAAAATTATAATTTCAACACAGTTTCGATGTGGTTTAGGTCATTTCAATGTAGTTTGATTCAAATAATCAAATCTTGAGTTGGTTATTTGAATTAACTGTGTAGTGCTAGGGCAAAAAAACTAAACATGCACTGTACTGTACCTTCCCTGCTGCAACCAATAATGTTTTGCATAGAGAAGGGTAATGCTATTGGTTGAGTGGTGCATTTTATTCATCCTGTCACATAGCTGACTTATTTGTGTGTGTCTTTACTGATCCTGTTGACAATGTGAGTTGTGTTGGAGCCAATGTACAGTACTTCCCCCTTAATATCAAAAGTAAATAATTAACTGGTATCTGCGCGTTACTGCAGTCTCTGTGACAGGAGGAGAGCAGCACAGCATAAGACCCACAGACGGTCTAATAATGTGCAGTCTGCTGATACTGGATGACTGGAAACAGCAGAGATGAAGGAGCTATGGATTATGGTTGTCTTTGCTACAGGTAAGACTTGCTATATATTTGATTCATTCAGGGTGGTTTTAGATGTTCAGACATACACTGAGTGAACAAAACATGAAGAACACCTGCTCTTTCCATGACATAGACTGGCCAGGTTATTCCAGGTGAAAGCTATGATGCTTTATTAATGTCACTTGTTAAATTTACTTCAATCAATGTAGATGAAGGGGGGGGGGGGGGGACAGTTTAAAGAAGGATTTTTAAGCCTTGAGACAATTGAGACATGGATTGTGTATGTGTTCCATTCAGTGGGTGAATGGGCAAGACAAAAGTCCCTTTGAACAGGTATGGGTAGGTGCCTGGCCCACCGTTTTTGTTCAAGAACTGCAATGCTGCTGGGTTTTTCATGCTCAACAGTTTCCTGTGTGTATCAAGAATGATTCACCACCCAAAGGACATCCAGCCAACTTGACATAGCTGTGGGAAGCATTGGAGTCAAAATGGGACACCATCCCTTTCGACACCTTGTAGAGTCCATGCCCTGACGAGTTGAGGCTGTTCTGTGGGCGAAAGTGTGTGGAGGTGCAACTCAATATCAGGAAGGTGTTCCTAATGTTTGGTATACTCAGTGTTTGATGCTGTTGTTAAGAGTCTTCTGTGATTGAGAATTGTGTTGGAAAATTGCTTTCAATGAAGATGTGCCAAAATGTATGATGCATTTAACTTATCAATTGATTATTACCCATATATAACCTCACTGTTTTTACAGTGTGGTTTATTTAATTTTAAAGTTCGATTTATAGGCAATGATTGATTTATGTTTTGTCTGTTTGCTGTGAGGGATACAATAGCATCAATGAAGACATTGTTTCAGACTTTATTTTTATCCAAACACTTTTTAGATGTATTGTTAATCTGCTGTTTACAGACTGTAAATAGACTACTGTCAGGTCTCAGATACAGTTGATGACAGAGTAGCCTTTGCTATCAAATGTCAACCGTGTTAAAGATTTCTTTCTCTCATAAACTACAGTAGAAAACATTTCTACACTGATGCAGACACAATGAAACTGGAACAGCATGGATCATCTATGATTATAGGAACTGACACTATGTATCCTTGTTTATGTGGTTTACTGAATTAATTATCTTTTATAAAGTCTCTTTTCCACAGGGGGATCTCACCACATCCTCTGCCATTCCAACCACCATTGACATAACTATCCCAACTACTGATGACCCTTTAACGCCTGACTCTCCAGCTAGTGCCCCTCCAACTAATGACATTCCAACTACTGATAATCTAACTTCTGACAGTCCAACTACCGACATGCCAACTACTGATGATCTAACTACCGACACTCCAACTATTGATAATCTAACTACCGACACTCCAACTACTGACACTCCAACTACCGACACTCCAACTACTGAATACCCTGCAGCTACTACTGGTCATCCAACTACTAGTTACCTAACTACTACTGATCCTCCAGCTATTGGTTACATAAACACTACTGGTCTTGCAACTACTGGTTACCCTACCTCTATCCCTATCACCAGTATCAGTCTCCCCACCACCTCTACCAACACCACCACCACGTCTACCAACACCTCTACCAACACCTCTCCTACCATCTCTAACACCACCACCACCTCTAACATCACGTCTAACACCAACACCACCACCTCTCCTACCATCTCTAACACCACGTCTAACACCAACACCACCACCTCTCCTACCATCTCTAACACCACGTCTAACACCAACACCACCACCTCTCCTACCAACTCTAACACCATGTCTAACACCAACACCACCACCACCTCTCCTACCATCTCTAACACCATGTCTAACACCAACACCACCTCTCCTACCATCTCTAACACCATGTCCAACACCAACACCACCACCACCTCTACCAACACTACCACCACCTCTACCACCACCTCTAGCACCATCTCTAACACCAACACCACCTCTACCAACACTACCACCACCTCTACCAACACCTCTCCTACCATCTCAAACACCACCACCACTTCTCCTATCATCTCTAACATCATGTCTAACACCAACACCACCACCACCTCTCATACCATCTCTAACACCACGTCTAACACCACCACCTCCACCTCTACCACCACCACCTCTCCTACCACCTCTACCACCACCACCACCATCTCCACCTCTACCACCACCACCACCACCTCTACCACCATCTCCACCTCTACCACCACCACCACCTCCATCTCTACCACCCCCACCACCTCTCCTACCACCTCTACCACCACCACCACCACCACCACCTCTCCTATCATCTCTAACACCACGTCTAACACCAACACCACCACCACCTCTCCTTCCGTCTCTAACACCACGTCTAACACCACCACCACCTCTACAAACACTACCACCCCCACCACCTCTCCTACCATCTCTAACACCACCACCACCTCTCCTATCATCTCTAACACCACATCTAACACCAACACCACCACCACCTCTCCTATCATCTCTAACACCATGTCTAACACCAACACCACCACCACCTCTACCAACACTACCACCACCTCTACCAACACCTCTCCTACCATCTCTAACACCACCACCACCACCTCTCCTATCATCTCTAACACCACATCTAACACCAACTCCACCACCACCTCTCCCACCATGTCTAACACCACCACCACCACCACCTCTAGCACCATGTCTAACACCACCACCTCCACCCCTACCACCACCACCACCTCTCCTACCACCTCTACCACCACCACCATCTCCACCTCTACCACCACAATCCTTCCTCTGGTCTGTATCAACGGTGGTGAGCTGCAGAGTGGAGTCTGTATCTGTCCTGATGAGTGGAACGGAGAGACCTGTTCAGAGGGTACATCCACACACTTACACTATACCTAACCCTGGATCTACCATTCAGACTCCTCCACAATACTACACTACTATACCTAACCCTGGATCTACCATTCAGACTCCTCCACAATACTACACTACTATACCTAACCCTGGATCTACCATTCAGACTCAACTCCACAATACTACACTACTATACCTCACCCTGGATCTACCATTCAGACTCCTCCACAATACTACACTACTATACCTAACCCTGGATCTACCATTCAGACTCCTCCACAATACTACACTACTATACCTAACCCTGGATCTACCATTCAGACTCCTCCACAATATTACACTACTATACCTAACCCTGGATCTACCATTCAGACTCCTCCACAATATTACACTACTATACCTAACCCTGGATCTACCATTCAGACTCCTCCACAATACTACACTACTATACCTAACCCTAGATCTACCATTCAGACTACACTCCACAATACTACACTACTATACCTAACCCTGGATCTATCATTCAGACTCCTCCACAATACTACACTACTATACCTAACCCTGGATCTACCATTCAGACTCCTCCACAATATTACACTACTATACCTAACCCTGGATCTACCATTCAGACTCCTCCAGAATATTACACTACTATACCTAACCCTGGATCTACCATTCAGACTCCTCCACAATACTACACTACTATACCTAACCCTAGATCTACCATTCAGACTACACTCCACAATACTACACTACTATACCTAACCCTGGATCTACCATTCATACCTAACCCTGGACTACCTCCACAATACTACACTACTATACCTAACCCTGGATCTACCATTCAGACTCCTCCACAATACTACACTACTATACCTAACCCTGGATCTACCATTCAGACTCCTCCACAATACTACACTACTATACCTAACCCTGGATCTACCATTCAGACTCCTCCACAATACTACACTACTATACCTAACCCTGGATCTACACACTCAACTCCACAATACTACACTACTATACCTAACCCTGGATCTACCATTCAGACTCAACTCCACAATACACTACTATACCTAACCCTGGATCTACCATTCAGACTCCTCCACAATATTACACTACTATACCTAACCCTGGATCTACCATTCAGACTCCTCCACAATACTACACTACTATACCTAACCCTGGATCTACCATTCAGACTCCTCCACAATACTACACTACTATACCTAACCCTGGATCTACCATTCAGACTCCTCCACAATACTACACTACTATACCTAACCCTAGATCTACCATTCAGACTACACTCCACAATACTACACTACTATACCTAACCCTGGATCTACCATTCAGACTCAACTCCACAATATTACACTACTATACCTAACCCTGGATCTACCATTCAGACTCCTCCACAATACTACACTACTATACCTAACCCTGGATCTACCATTCAGACTCCTCCACAATACTACACTACTATACCTAACCCTAGATCTACCATTCAGACTACACTCCACAATACTACACTACTATACCTAACCCTGGATCTACCATTCAGACTCCTCCACAATACTACACTACTATACCTAACCCTGGATCTACCATTCAGACTCCTCCACAATACTACACTACTATACCTAAACCAGGAACTCACATTCAGAGTAAACAGCACTGCACTACTATACCTAACCCTGGATCTACCATTCAGACTCCTCCACAATTCTGCACTACTATACCTAACCCTGGATCTACCATTCAGACTCCTCCACAATTCTGCACTACTATACCTAACCCTGGATCTACTATTCAGACTCCTCCACAATACTACACTACTATACCTAACCCTGGATCTACCATTCAGACTCCACTCCACAATACCACACTACTATACCTAACCCTGGATCTCACATCCACAGTACACACCACTACAATACTACTCCTAACCCTGGATCTACCATTCAGACTCCTCCACAATACTACACTACTATACCTAACCCTGGATCTACCATTCAGACTCCACTCCACAATACCACACTACTATACCTAACCCTGGATCTCACATCCACAGTACACACCACTACAATACTACTCCTAACCCTGGATCTCACATTCACAGTACACACCACTACACTTTTATACCTAACCCTGGATCTCATATTCACAGTACACACCACTACAATACTACTCCTAACCCTGGATCTCACATTCACAGTACACACCACTACACTTTTATACCTAACCCTGGATCTCACATTCACAGTACACACCACTACACTTTTATACCTAACCCTGGATCTCATATTCACAGTACACACCACTACAATACTACACATATCCCTGCATCTCACATTCAGACTACACACCACTCTGCTACTATACCTAACCCTGGATTTCACATTCACAGTCCACAACACTATTCCTTGGATCTCACATTCAGAATATATATTTCATGTTCAGTCATACATTTGCTCCATGTTGAAATGTATTTTACTTCTATAGGGAATTTCTGCAATTCCACCATCATTGGTGATTTTTCCTTCCCAAGAACAACGGTTGGCTGGTCTGCTTATTCAGAAGAGTCATGTGATGAGAAGACAACCAGTGGTTTGCTATTCACCACTTTTATTCACCTGAAATTACAAAAATGTATTTGTCTGTTACAGTCCTAATTAATGTTGGACTAGGTAACACAAAACCTTGAGTATCTGTTCATCTTGGTTCCTCCAGCCGGTTTACCAAAAGCCTCAGCAAGATGTTTGAATGACACTGGCTCTCCAATGTTTGGTCCTCCTCATGAACTGCAGTGTGAATTTACCCTCAGTGACATTCAAGGAAATGTAAGTCAATAGGCATATGTTTTTATTTTCTTGATTTATGACCAGTCTCAATTTACCGTTCTTCTTTCTTTGGGTCAGTTACTGTCATCATTATGAGGAGTGGATCTTACAGTTTGAAGATCAGTAACAACTGGCTTTTACCTTCAGATCATGTATTCTGTTCCTTTATTCTGCTTAACAGGTGATGAGAAACATGATTTATTTATTTATTGTGTTTTACGTTTAGTAGACGCTCTTATCCAGAGTGACCTATAGTAGCGAGTGCATACATTTTCATACTTGTCCCCTGTGGGAATCGAACCCACAACCCTGGCATTGCAAGTGCCATTCTCTACCAACTGAGCCACATAAACTCAGCAAAAAAAGAAACGTCCCTTTTTCAGGATCCTGTCTTCCAAAGATAATTTGTGAAAGTCCAAATAACTTCACAGATCTTCATTGTAAAGGGTTTAAACACTGTTTCCCATGCTTGTTCAATAAACCATAAACAATTCATGCACCTGTGGAACAAGACACTAACAACTTACAGACGGTAGGCAATTAAGGTCACAGTTATGAAAACTTAGGACACTAAAGAGGCCTTTCTACTGACTGAAAAACACCAAAAGAAAGATGCCCAGGGTCCCTGCTCATCTGCGTGAACATGTCTTAGGCATGCTGCAAGGAGGCATGAGGACTGCAGATGTGGCCAGGGCAATAAATTGCAATGTCCGTACTGTGAGACACCTAAGACAGCGCTACAGGAGACAGGACGGACAGCTGGTCGTCCTCGCAATGACAGACCACGTGTAACAACACCTGCACAGGATCGGTATATCCGAACATCACACCTGCGGGACAGGTACAGGATGGCAACAGCAACTGCCCGAGTTACACCAGGAACGCACAATCCCTCCATCAGTGCTCAGACTGTCCACAATAGGCTGAGAGAGGCTTGACTGAGGAATTGTAGGCCTGATGTAAGGCATCACCGGCAACAACGTCGCCTAGGGGCACAAACCCACCATCGCTGGACCAGATAGGACTGGCAAAAAGTGCTTTTCACTGACGAGTCGCGGTTTTGTCTCACCAGGGGTGATGGTCGGATTCGTGTTTATCGTCGAAGGAATGAGCGTTACTGCGATGCCTGTACTCTGGAGTGGGATTGATTTGGAGGTGGAGGGTCCGTCATGGTCTGGGGCGGTGTGTCACAGCATCATCGGACTGTGCTTGTTGTCATTGCAGGCAATCTCAATGCTGTGCGTTACAGGGAAGACATCCTCCTCCCTCATGTGGTACCCTTCCTGCAGTCTCATCCTGACATGACCCTCCAGCATGACAATGCCACCAGCCATACTGCTCATTCTGTGCGTGATTTCCTGCAAGACAGGAATTTCAGTGTTCTGCCATGGCCAGCGAAAAGCCCGGATCTCAATCCCATTGAGCACGTCTGGGACCTGTTAGATTTCCCCCCATAAATGTCCGGGAACTTGCAGGTGCCTTGGTGGAAGAGTGGGGTAACATCTCACAGCAAGAACAGGCAAATCTCCTGCAGTCCATGAGGAGGAGATGCACTGCAGTACTTAATGCAGCTGGTTCAGGATGTTGCTGCAACTTATACAATGTTCTGTTGAAAATCAATGCTAAAATATAATAAATAAAAATCCTTGTCTCTCCCTGTTCAGATCTCCAGCAGTTCAGGTGATTTACTACAGTTAGCCTTCAGTACTCAGATCCTGACCTCCCAACCAGAGCGGCTGTCAGCTGACAACATCACCACAGCAGCTCAGATAGCTAACACACTGCTTCAGTCTGCAAATATCACAGAGGTATAACATGTTTTGAAATCAAGTCGTGAACTATGACATGTTCTGGAGAGAAACGTGAGGTTGTCACTGCAGTGACTTGAACACTTGAGGTTCATCCCCTGGTTTTGATTATGTTGCAGGACATCGCAGTGGCAGCTGTAACCACCATCAGTCAGCTGCTGAATGCCAGTGAGGAGAGTACACAGGAGAGAGACGCTGTCCAAAAGTACAGGAGTGTGTTTGTCTGTGTGTGTGAGCGTGCGTGTGTGGTGGTGTGTATTTCTACATATGCTTGAGTTTATGTGTGTACGTGTGCCTCAGTGCGTGTCTGTATGGGTGCATGTAAACTAATGTTTTTCTGTGTTTCTCTCTCAGCCTCACAGAGACCCTGGAGAAGTTTTCCCTGGACCAGTACAATAATGTGTCCTTGGTGGTTCAGCCCAACCTGGCAGTCCAGTCTGTCCAAGTACCAAGTGACACAGTAGGGATCCAGTTTACTGCTCTGACTGGTGGGTGAGACTGCTAGTGAACCTACACACTGGCATTTAAAGTGATAGTTTCTATCTGTGTTGACAGACTGGGTAAAACTTCTCAATTTTCAAATGTTTCTCCTCTGATGGTCAATAAGGTTTGGTATGGATTTGATTTGTTGTACTGCAGAACTGTGGTGGCTGCTGAGGATGGCTCATATTAATGGCTGTAATGGAGCGAATGGAATAGCATAAAACACATTGATGTATTTGATACAATTCAACTTATTCTGCTTCAGCCGTTACTATGAGCCTGTACTCCCATGAATGTGCCACCCACCTCCTGTGGTACTGAAGTAACACTATATTGTTCTGATTTAAATTGCTAAATCAAATGAATCTCCTTCTCCAGGAAGATCTGGTCATTTTGTGGCCAACAGAATTAATCTCAACACAAATACTTCTGAACTGATAGCTGATGAAGGAGGTGCGACCGATGTCCAGATTGTCTTAAAATTCACACCAGGTGAGCCAGTGTTGGTATGCAAACATAGTGTATGAACTCAAATTTCAATTTCCTTGTTCCGCATTCACCAAGAGAGCTTAACTGCTCTTTGTGGTCTCCAAACATTTACATTTAGAGTCACTATCGAGATAAGCCCTCAAGGCAAGGTCAAACTACTCATGTATATGAAGTCCTGATATGAACAACAATCACTCTTTCTCCCTCTCTCTCTCTCCCCTCTTTCTCACCCCACTCAGTTTTACGTAGTAAAAACACAAACAACTCCATTGGTTTTGTGCTCTACCAAAACGACCGGTTCTTCAGGTCCAGGGCTTTCAGAGCTTCTTCAGGGACCAGCAGAAGAGTCATCTCTGCTAACCTGGGACAAGTGTCTGGGTTACATGTTGAGATGCTCTTCAAGCCCACAGTAAGATTTCTCTTAGAATCAATAAACACAACGTGGTCCAAATTCTCTGGGAAATGCATTGGGAAGTTATTCATGATCTAAGTCACATGTTTGACACCCCTGATCGAAGTTCTCCATTGATGCTTATCCGCTACAGGGAACATATGTTGTCTTGTACATAATACAATCTATTATAATTGGTATTTCTTCTTTCCCACATTTACTTAAACCTGTTAGACTTCACAATTGACTGAGAATTTTAAAAAGATGAGTACTGTGAGTACACGTCTTTTGCTGAAGGATTTACAGTGAGTTTGTGTCTGTTCTCACTTCTCAGGCTGTTCCCAACGCCTCCCTCTATGACTTTGCCTGCGTGTCATGGAACTACACGTTGAAAGACTGGAGCACCTTTGGCTGCTCCAAAGTCAACCACTCAGCAGACGGCCTGCGATGTTTCTGTAATCACACAACTAACTTTGCTGTGCTGATGGTGAATAGCTAGCTGCCTTCATCTCCCTTTTACTAACCACACTCTGACATATCTGGCGTTCCTAGACTTTTTTGAAACATGTCCCCATTTTGATATCTGAAGATTCTCGTGACCCAGCCATTTTGTAGTGTCTTAGCTCTTATTACTAATGGACATAATAAGAAAGTCTCCAATACAAGGAAGTGAACTGGAGCTTCACATTTGCTAAAGCTAGTTAGTGCAAGTACAGTGCTCTGTTCTTAAAGGAGACATCAGTAATTAACAGAACATGACATTCCTTCTCTTATACAATCAGAGTTACTTCTACCAAACCACAACTGAAACATTTCCCAGAACTTGTTGTCGTTATTTTGCATCTTTTGATTTGAACTTGAACAGTTCATTTTTGTTTGTGTTTGTTTGTTTATAAGTCCAGTCTGTCTGGTGTCTTCTTTCTGGGTAGCGCCTTGGATTGTCTGGTGTCTTCGTTCTGGGTAGCATCTTGGATTGTCTGGTGTCTTCGTTCTGGGTAGCGCCTTGGATTGTCTGGAGGCTCCTGCACATCTGCAGTGTGTGCTTGGTCCATAATAGTTTCTGCTATAGCAGCACCTTCATCCACACGTTCCCTTCTTTCAGCCTGGGGTCTCTGTACCGTCCCACCGTCTTCTACAGTTCCCTGTGTGTCACTCTCAGGATCTCTCTGTGCCTGTTCTCTCTCGATTGTTGTTCTGTTTTCCATGGAATGCATTTGGTTAATGTGACGCCGTCACATTATGTCTGGGCTCACTTGAACCTGGTAAGTTCTGGGTCCCGTTTGTGTGTGTACGGTCCCACTTGTCCATTTCCTCACCCTTCTGTAATCTCGCACCATCACTTCCTGTACTGTTTGGAGATGGCGTTCCCGGCCGACATGAATCTTGAAAACTCATCACTTACAAAAGCTGGCACTTTGTCGCTTGCCAGCTGCAGAACCGATCCGGAGCGAGTAAAAGTTGTTCTGAGACACTATAGTCTGAGCTGAGGTGGAGGAGTCAGTGCCAAACACCTCTGTTCATTTGGAATTGACATCAACTATAACCAGAAACGTGCTTTTTAAAGGGGCCGGCGTCCACATGAATTCTCTGCAATGGGCTATTCCCATAAGTGGACTGGGGTAGGAGCAGTATGTGAAAGGTTTCCAAACATCCGCTACAGTTCTTTGCCATATCTTCTATCTGTTGATCCAGCCTGAGCCACCAGATGTGGCTCTCGCAAGCAGCTTCATTTTGACAATTACAACATGCCTTTCATGTAGTTGCTGTAAAAGCTGTTTGTATTTCTGGGGTATGATGACTCTCAATCCCCACATCAAACATCGAAGGTTACATATGAAACCACGGTTATGTGAGCTATATGGTTCACTCCAATATAGTGGTGTCACTCCGTGGCAGAGGGACACATCCGAGGTGAGGATTTACAGATTTACTCCCGTGTACACCTGTCACGGATGGGGTCCGCCCCTATGTATAGACCCCATGGCCGCGACACACATTCTCTACATACTTTTTGAGGAGCCTCTAGCACCGTAGAGAATTGTAGTGATCCATATAGCTCACATACGTAACTTTTGTTGTGTTTCACTATATTGGATCACTCCAATATATTGGTATACACGTACCAGATTTAGTCGGTGCTAGAGAAACATGGCCAGCCAGCGGCGAAGTCCCAGCGCGGGACCACGATGCAGGGTTCGACAATGAGGAAGGGGTCCCAGCGACGCCCGGGGCTGCTGAACCAACCGCAGAGGGAGGTGCCACATTTATCCGATAGTACCTAGCAAAGGAGCAAGTGGAAACCTAGCTGGCCGCAGCACAGTTATCAGCGAGGGGCTATGCCAGTCGGCTCTCAGTAGAGCCCAGGGTGCAGCCACACCTCGTGTTGAATGTGCCCCCACAGATCCCAGCACCGGCCTGCCAGTCAGGCGGTATGCTGTCTTAATCGTGTCCACGATCCAGTGAGAGAGCCTCTGCTTTGATAACCCAGCCCTCAGGACTCTCTCACCATAGCAGACAAAGAGTTGGTCTGTTGTTCTCACTGACCGTGTCTACTCCACATAGGCAGCCAGTGCCCTCACAGGGCACAGCATGCCCGGAGGAAGGCCCAGACTCCCCCTCACTGCCGGGGGGTTGTAAGCAGTCAGGATAAAAGGGATGTTCACATGCCTGTCTGACAGAACCTTCAGGAGGAATGAAGGGTTGGGGAGGAGAGATATACTCCTCCCACTGGGGTCTATACATATGAACAGGTTTCTCACATACAGTGGGGCAAAAAAGTATTTAGACAGCCACCAATTGTGCAAGTTCTCCCACTTAAAAAGATGAGAGAGGCCTGTAATTTTCATCATAGGTACACTTCAACTATGACAGACAAAATTAGAAAAAAATTCCAGAAAATGACATTGTAGGATTTTTAATGGATTTATTTGCAAATTATGGTGAAAAATAAGTATTTGGTCACCTACAAACAAGCAAGATTTCTGGCTCTCACAGACCTGTAACTTCTTCTTTAAGAGGCTCCTCTGTCCTCCACTCGTTACCTGTATTAATGGCACCTGCCTGAACTTGTTATCAGTATTATGGCTGTCTTTGCTACAGACAAGACTTGCTCTATATTTGATTTATTCAGGGTGATTTAAGATGTTCATTAAGAGGTTAAGAGTCTTCTGTGATTGAGAATTGTGTAGGAAAATTGCTTTCACTTCAGATGTGCAAAAATGTATGATGCATTTAACTTATGAAATGATTATTACCCATATATAACCTTACTGTTTTTAGTTTGGTTTATGAATTTTTAAGTTTGGTTTATAGTCAATGATTGATTTATGTTTTGTCTGTTTGCTGCGAGGGATACAATAACATCAATGAAGACATTGTTTCAGACTTTTATCCAAACAGGTTTGATTTACTGTTAAGCCATTGTTTACATACTGTGAATAGACTACTGTCAGGTCTCAGATACAGTTGATAACAGAGTAGCCTTTGCTATCAGCCGTTTATTGGCAGTGATAATGACTTCTTTCTCTCATAAAGTACAGTAGAAAACATTTCTACACTGATGCAGACACAATGAAACTGGAACAGCATGGATCATCTTTATAGCATGCTTATAGCAACTGACACCATGTATCCTTGTTAATGTGGTTTACTGAGTAATTATCTTTTATAAAGTCTCTTTATCACAGGGGGATCTCAGCACATCCTCTGCCATTCCAACCACCATTGACATAACTACCCCAACTACTACTGCTCCTATAACCCCTGACCCTCCAACCACTACTGCCCCTATAACCCCTGACACTCCAACTAGTGCTCCTCCAACTAATGACACTCCAACTACTGATACAATGGGGCAAAAACGTATTTAGTCAGCCACCAATTGTGCAAGTTCTCCCACTTAAAACGCCTGTAATTTTCATCATAGGTACACTTCAACTGTGACAGCCAAAATGATTTTTTTTTTCTCCAGAAAATCACATTGTAGGATTTTTTATGAATTTATTTGCAAATTATGGTGGAAAATAAGTATTTGGTCACCTACAAACAAGCAAGATTTCTGGCTCTCACAGACCTGTAACTTCTTCTTTAAGAGGCTCCTCTGTCCTCTACTCGTTATCTGTATTAATGGCACCTGTTTGAAATTGTTATCAGTATAAAAGACACCTGTCCACAACCTCAAACAGTCACACTCCAAACTCCACTATGGCCAAGACCAAAGAGCTGTCAAAGGACACCAGAAACAAAATTGTAGACCTGCACCAGGCTGGGAAGACTGAATCTGCAATAGGTAAGCAGCTTGGTTTGAAGAAATCAACTGTGGGAGCAATTATTAGGAAATGGAAGACATACAAGACCACTGATAATCTCCTACGATCTGGGGCTCCACGCAAGATCTCACCCCGTGGGGTCAAAATGATCACAAGAACGGTGAGCAAAAATCCCAGAACCACACGGGGGGACCTAGTGAATGACCTGCAGAGAGCTGGGACCAAAGTAACAAAGCCTACCATCAGTAACACACTACGCCGCCAGGGACTCAAATCCTGCAGTGCCAGACGTGTCCCCATGCTTAAGCCAGTACATGTCCAGGCCCGTCTGAAGTTTGCTAGAAAGCATTTGGATGATCCAGAAGAAGATTGGGAGAATGTCATATGAAACCAAAATATAACTTTTTGGAAAAAACTCAACTCGTCGTGTTTGGAGGACAAAGAATGCTGAATTGCATCCAAAGAACACCATACCTACTGTGAAGCATGGGGGTGGAAACATCATGCTTTGGGGCTGTTTTTCTGCAAAGGGACCAGGACGACTGATCCGTGTAAAGGAAAGAATGAATGGGGCCACGTATCGTGAGATTTTGAGTGAAAACCTCCTTCCATCAGCAAGGGCATTGAAGATGAAAAGGTGGCTGGGTCTTTCAGCATGACGATGATCCCAAACACACCGCCCGGGCAACGAAGGAGTGGCTTCGTAAGAAGCATTTCAAGGTCCTGGAGTGGCCTAGCCAGTCTCCAGATCTCAACCCCATAGAAAACATCACTGCTCTAGAGGAGATCTGCATGGAGGAATGGGCCAAAATACCAGCAACAGTGTGTGAAAACCTTGTGAACTTACAGAAAACGTTTGACCTCTGTCATTTCCAACAAAGGGTATATAACAAAGTATTGAGATAAACTTTTGTTATTGACCAAATACTTATTTTCCACCATAATTTGCAAATAAATTCATAAAAAATCCTACAATGTGATTTTCTGGATTTTTTTTCCCTCATTTTGTCTGACATAGTTGAATTGTACCTATGATGAAAATTATCTTTTTAAGTAGGAGAACTTGCACAATTGGTGGCTGACTAAATAGTTTTTTGCCCCACTGTAGGTGTTCCTTTTGTCCAGGTGGGAAAGGACAGTGTGGAGTGCGAATGAGATTGTGTCATCTGTGGTTCTGTTGGGGCGGTATGCAAATTAGAGCGGGTCTAGGGTTTCCAGCATGATGGTGTTGATGTGAGCCATGACCAGCCTTTCAAAGCACTTCATGGCCACCGACGTGAGTGCTACGATAGTAGAGGGACACATCCGAGGTGAGGATTTATAGATTTACCCCCGTGAAAAACAATGTGTCACGGCTGGGGTCCGCCCCTATATATAGATCCCATGGCTGCGACACACGTTCTCGTTCAATTTCTCGGGGGACGTCCGTATGGTTTGAGGTAAAAACTTTATGAAGTTCACTTGGTCCTATTATTTTCCAGGAGCTGATTGAGAGGCTGGAGTACTGCTGAAAGGTTTGTGAGGAATCTTCTGTCGTAATTGATCTGTCCAGTGAAAGATCTCACTTCAGTCACATTTTGCGGTCGTGGTGCCTGTACCACTGCATTGATTTTTGTCCTGTGTTTTGGGAAATCCATTGCGGTCAATTTCATGTCGACAGAAGACAATCTTGTCTTTGAGGAACTCACACTTCTGTAAGTTTGCCTGCAGTCCGTACTCTTTGTCTTCTCAGGACCTCTTCCAGGTTAGCCAGGTGCTCTTTGTCTGTGCGTCCTGTTACGATACACTGGGTTCATGGGATTCCTTGCAAACTCTGGCCAATAGTTTGTTGCCAAATGGTTGGGCCGTTGCATTGCCAAAAAGCAGGCGGTATTACCTTTTGTGTGTGTTTATTGTCAGGTACTGTTTGAACCTCTCTTCAACCGGTAGCTGCAGATAAGCCTTCACAGTTAACAAACCTATCTTTCTTCACAATAGGAACTATAGGTGTGGCCCATTCACTTTCGGCAGGATTCGTGTATCCTGTAAGCGTTCCATTTCCGCTTCCACCTTTGGTCTCAGGGAGTATGGAACAGATCTGGCTTTGTAGAATTTTGTGTTGCATCATCTCCCAGTACGAGTTTGGCTGTGAAGCCTTTTACTGTTCCCATCTGATCACTGAAAACGGTGGCATATTTCTTCAGCAAGTGTTCCAGTGTTTGGTCTGTGCCTTTCCTTTTAGGCTGGGATGTGTGGAGCATTTTCAAGTCACACCAGTTCAGCTTTAGTTTAGACAGCCGTTCCCTGCGAACAAATAGGGGGTCAGTTCCAGGCTCCACATACACCTGTAACTGCTGTGTTTGCTTCCCATAATTCACTCTGTCTTGTAACCATTGGGCTCAATGACTCTCCTGAGTAGGTCTTCAGCAACACATTTGTTTTCTTCAGCTTGATATCCTTGAAGTGTTCATTGTAGCCAGTTGTGGAAACACTGCAGATCCTGTGTCCAGCTCCATTTTGAGTGATGTGCCTTCGATTTCTGGTGTCACCGATATTGCGCTACTGCTAGGAGAAGTCACTGTGTTTAACACCGTTGTACCAATGAATTGTTCAACTGAATCACTGCCACTGTTCTCTGCTAGTGCATTCACAGGCCTTTTCACTTTCTCAGTTTTCCTGTTGTGACTGTAATTTGCTCTGCATGCTCTTTGAATGTCCCCTTTCTATTGCATTTGTGACCAATTTTGTCTTTGAAATGGCAGTCCTCTGCTCTGACCATCCCTGTTGCATTTTTAGGCCACACGGGGGTGCTGTCGACTGCATGAGAACTTGTGCAGGCAAGTTTGTGAGAGGAGGTCAGTATTTATACAACTCAATTGCATCTTTGGTCGCGGATTCCATAGCTACAGCAATTTCAACAGCCTTTGCAAAAGTGAGATCTGATTCTGTGAGCAAACTTTTCTGAATGTGTTCATGTTTCAGTCCATAAACAAATCTTTCCCTTAATGTGTAATTTAGGTTCTCTCCAAACTGGCAATGCTCAGACAGTTTAATCAACTCTGCTACCCTCCCCTCATTCTGGTGTCTCTTCTGGAAGTGAAAATGTTCCGCGATCAGGAGTGGTTTAGGTGATCTTGCAATATCTCCACAATCTCTGTGAATGTTTTCTTGGAGGGCTTCAGAGAGGCAGTCAGATCTCTTAGCAAACTGTACGTTTTGGGGCCAATCAAACTCAACAGCACTGATACAATGTTGTTTGCAATGAAGTACTGTTCCAGACGTTCAATGTAAGTTGCCTCCTTTTCTTGCGTGTCATCAAACTCAATGCTATATATTCCCTTTACCTCCGGTTCTGCGGGTCTTTGATCTGCAGCCTCATGATCGTCAGCACTCCCCTCGTCATCACTGGTTGCTGGCTGCTGCGCTACATCGTTGAAATGTTCCTCTCTTTCTACGAGCCCCGTCTGCATTCGTGATGCACAATGTAGGTAATCATCCTTGTCGCCATTGTAGTGTCTTCGCTCTTATTACTAATGGATATAATAAGAAAGACTGAATACAAGGAAGTGAACTGGAGCTTCATATTTACTAAAGCTAGTTAGTACAAGTATCAATCACATTTTTTTTATAAAGCCCTTTTTACATCAGCCGATGTCACAAAGTGCTGTACAGAAACCCAGCCTAAAACCAAACAGAAGCAAATGTAGATGTAGAAGCACGGTGGCTAGGAAAAAATCCCTTGAAATGCCAGAACCTAGGAAGAAACCTAGAGAGGAACCAGGCTCTGAGGGGTGGCCAGTCCTCTTCTGGCTGTGCCGGGTGGAGATATTAACAGTACATGGCCAAGATGTTCAAACATTCATAGATAATCAGCAGGGTCAAATAATAATAATCACAGTGGTTGTAGAGGGTGCAACAGGTCAGCACCTCAGGAGTAAATGTCAGTTGTAAGTCATTCAGACTTAGTGACAGCAGGTGCAGTAGAGAGAGAGAGAGTCAAAAAGCAAGTCAGGGTTCCATAGCCGCAGGCAGAACAGTTTAAACTGGAGCAGCAGCACGACCAGGTGGACTATGGACAGCAAGGAGTCATCTGGCAAGGTAGTCCTGAGGCATGATCCTAGGGCTCAAGGCCCCCAAAAGAAGAGAAAGAGTGAATTAGAGGGAGCATATTTCACACAGAACACCGGATAAGACAGGATAAATACTTCAGATTTAACAGACTGACCCTAGCCCCTGACACATCAACTATTGCAGCATAAATACTGGTGGCTGAGACAGGAGGGGTTGGGAGACACTGTGGCCTCGTCCGACAATACCCCCGGACAGGGCCAAACAGGCAGGATATAACCCCATCCACTTTCCCAAAGCACAGCCCCCACACACCACTAGAGGGATATCTTCAACCACCAACTTACTACCCTGAGACAAGGCTGAGTACAGCCCACAAAGATCTCCGCCACGGCACAACCCAAGGGGGGCGCCAACCCAGACATGAATATCACGTCAGAGACTCAACCCACTCAAGTGATACACCCCTCCTAGGGACGGCATGGAAGAGCACCAGTAAGCCAGTGACTCAGCCCCCGTTATAGGTTTAGAGGCAGAGAATCCCAGTGGAGAGAGGGGAACCGGCCAGGCAGAGACAGCAAGGGTGGTTTGTCGCTCCAGTGCCTTTCTGTTCACCTTCACACCCCTGGGCCAGACTACACTCAATCATAGGACCTACTGAAGAGATGAGTCTTCAATAAAGACTTAAAGGTTGAGACAGAGTCTGCGTCTCTCACATGGGTAGGCAGACCATTCCATTAAAATTGAGCTTTATAGGAGAAAGCCCTGCCTCCAGCTGTTTGCTTAGAAATTCTAGGGACAATAAGGAGCCCTGCGTCTTGTGACTGTAGCGCACGTGTTGGCATGTACGGCAGAACCAAATAGGAAAGATAGATAGGAGCAAGCCCATGTAAGGCTTAGTAGGTTAGCAGTAAAACCTTGAAATCAGGCCTAGCCTTAACAGGAAGCCAGTGTAGAGAGGCTAGCGCTGGAGTAATATGATCACATTTTTTGGTTCTAGTCAAGATTCTAGCAGCCGTGTTTAGCACTAACTGAAGTTTATTTACAAGTACAACATAGAGCAACACTGCACATGACCAAGGGTGCTCCGATCTTAAAGGGGACATCAGTAATTAGCAGAACATAACACTTTAATGTTTTGTAGTAATTAAGAGCCAATGTTAACTTTTTTATTTGGGGCTATGGCAGTCAATTGCAAAACATTTTAACAGTGTTTCTGCTTGTCTTCTTTGGTTTTAATGCTGGTACACTAAATCCAGCCGCGCACAGATATGAGCTGTCAAAGGGGTATCATGAGTTTTAATACTCAGAGGGAGACGGCAGGGTATTTATTCCCTTTGAGTCAGGAACCAAAATGTGCTGTCTGCAGCATTCGGTCATATGATGAGTGGATCAGTTTTTCAATGTCACTTCCCGGCATGTCAACTAAGTCAGGATCACACTCAAACGGATTTCTCTCCAATAAGACATTTTCTCGTCTGAATCTACGGTCACTCATCTGCAGAATGTTAGAATATTTTAGTATTTCTCTTGCATGCTTTCGTTCAGTTTCCCTAATATGACAGTTGCATAGGCAGTGCGACACATTAATTTTAATTTCACAGAAAGTTTTGCCCACCATTCAATCCTATGGAATCTGTTTTTTTGTCAGTATAGTCACGCAGCACACTGAACATCCTCTGTGCTGTTTCATGCTCGAGAATCGTGAGACAGAACAATATGTCCTTGTGAATAACATCCCCGACATGTAGCTAACAAAAGTAAATGAATGGGCATCTTGGCCCTGACAACAAATGTCCATTTGGAAAGCTGGGGACTTTTTGAGTGGTTCAGTCAGTTTCCTATTGATTGCTAGCTATATACTTCTTAGATTTACAGTGTTATCAGACAAAGGTATTGATGTGAGATTCTGTACCTCCTCACACCTTGTTTTCACCATATCGATTGTTGCAGTAATATACCTGAAATAGTGTGTGGTTTCACACAGTAGTGGGCCTAGCCATTCACCATGGGAATAGAGTGACCACATGTCCCAGATTGTGCAGGACAGTCCTCCATTTTGGACCTTTGTCCCGCAACCAAACCATCACGTCCCACATTTTATCAACACATTCAAACACCACCACCAATTTAGAAAAAAGTCTCTTGCAGTCCCGTTGCCTGTATACCTGTATATCATAAGGATGTCGTAGCTTACAGCCATGGTGATGTTAAAGACTTTTCTCCAATCAGTGTTGAGATCTGACATTCTGCTCAGCACAAGATGAGACCTAGGCCTATCATCAACCAATATTTCTCAAAACCTTTCAGACTAAATTCCAGCAAACGTGGAGAGGACATTTAGGCCTCCTAACTACTTCAAGCTTCTGATGAAGAGCTAGAAAGGTAAGTAAATAGCCATATTAGACTGAAAGAGATAAGCATAGCAGTGGGAAGTAGGGTGCTGAGGGTGTTACACCCCCTGAAAAAAGTGAAAATAATAATAAATATTTTCACAACAATAGTGCACTGGGCCTTTACTAGTCTTGTATTAGTGACTAACAGTCACGTCAAAAATTGCAGCCAAAACAACAGAAAAGTAACTGCATTTGCATTTGTTTAAGCTGTTTTCTAGTGATATTTATTTGGATGACATTTCGCCTGACAGAGAAAATGTGCTCACTAGTCAGGACACTGTTATTTAAAGGAGCTAGCCAACAACAACACAGCTAACACAATCACTTCAAACTGAAGCTGGAAAGAATGCAAATTAGCTGCCCTTTGTTTTGTTTGACCTTTTACCAATTGACATTTCTTTGTATATATCCATAAAAATGATGCCAGCTGATTCATGATTTCAACTGGCTGAGAAACGTTGCCTCCCTGTCAAATCTACAATGTAGAAAACAAAAAGAAATAGGAGATAATATCTAGATGCTTTTTATAGTAGAGATAAAGTTTATACATTGACTGGCTGGGCTGATGAGATAGTGGATTCAGATGTCAGATGGGACAGAGTAAATAGGCATTTTAACGTCATAGATTTAGTCGGTGATAACTTGTGGAATAGACACCAGCTGGAATGCAGTCACCAATCAGCATTCAGGATCAGACCCACACATTGTATAAAAAAGCTGAATTAATATCTTGGAAGATCACATAATTATTATTTATTATTCTACATAACAGTATCAAATATAATAGCATAATATAATGTTACTATTGCATTAAAAACACCACCTCGTGAGATTCAGGTGGTTGGTTAGCTGTATATTCCCAAAAAATGATCATGCCACTAGGCAGAATGTGCTTTGATTGAAAAAAAAAATCATGAAGGCTATATAGTTTAACACCATCTGCTCTAATTTGTGCATGAAACAGTAACTCAATAAGATCTAAATGCATATTCTCATGAATCTGATTGAGGTTAAACGATTGGCTATCAGACACAGTTTGGACATTTCACTGGCAAAACATGAAGAATTATCATTCATGATTGACAGGGATGATGCATTGGCCTATTTTGAAGTTAGGTACAGGGTAGGTTACACTGTCCCATAAATCCTCCTGTTGTCTCGCATGTGTATTTTAAATGTGGTCACCTTAACTGGGAATGATTCAAGTGCAGCGGTCAAGTGCGGCCTTTTCCCACGATCTAAGGGTGCTCTCTGGTTGATTTTTATGTTTTAGATTTGAATAATTTTCATTTCGATTTTTAAGGTTATCCACATCATAGTGATTTTGAGAAACAAAGACACTAATTATTTTATATATATATATTTTTTTGCAGGATTTTGGATATTTTCCTGCAACCCCATTTTCATATCAGGCGACGATGTGGGGTCGTGACCCCTAGTGTTGGAACCGCTGACCTATGGTTTACCACAGCATATCCAGACAGATGAGGGCGAGGCCTTTATACAGTATGATTGAGACAGAAATTTAGTGTTGAAATATTTTTTGTTTGTTTTTTTCTACAGTCGTTCAGGAGGGATTTTAAATACGCTGAAGTGCTAAACTGGATCACCACATTGGGATGTTCCATGTCCATCATAGGGTTGAGTTTAACAATAACATTCCAGATGGTGACCAGGTAAGATCCTACAGGGATCCAGAACCAATTCAAAATATACAGTAACATTCCAGATCGTGACCAGGTAAGATCCTACAGGGATCCAGAACCAATTCAAAATATTGGGTGCTTCTCAATGGTGTAAAGAAGCCCATTGATCCAACAGGACTTGATAGGTGAAACCATTATAAAACCCACTATTAATGAACCAACACATCCATAGCTACACATCTAACTTCCCTAACATAGTGTTGTCTATCACCTGTCCCCAGGAAATCACGCAAAACCAACCCAACGGTCCTCTTAGTGAGCGTCTGCATGTGTCTCCTGATCTTCACCCTCCTCTTCATGTTGGGAGTGAACAACCCTCATAAACAGCTGGGCAAACCTGAAATACAGAAGGACAACATTCTCCCCCCGTCCGACACACACACAGAGCGGGACAGAGGTCCCTGTACTGCAGTGGCAGTCCTGCTGCAGTACTTCCTGTTGGGGACGTTCACCTGGAACACGCTGTACGCCACACATGTCTTCCTAATGATCAGAAACAGCCTGGCCACCAGCCCGCCACACTTCACAGCCTATACCGTGGCCATCGGATGGGGTAGGACAGCATGGAGAAACAAAGTATTTAGTAGTTTCAGAAGCTATGGCTGGCATTAGACCTGGGCTCCTTGAACTAAAACTAATGCTAAGTGATATTTTCAGGCTCTAATAAGCCTGAAATAGAACTTAAAAGCTACTTGTATAGTGATGTAATGTCTTTAGAGGATGTATGTGTGGTATATATATGCTCTGTATATGGCTGCATGTAAATCTACCAGGAAATAACAACAACATTCTCTCCTTTAGGACTGCCTGCAGCTGTGGTGGCCCTCACCTTAGGAATTAGTTACAGAGTGGATGATCCACTGGGATACAGGCAGGAGCAATTGTGAGTCGATACTGTAGTATACTACTACTGGCCTACTTCTCTGTACTGTATTGTACTATACTATGCTATACTATATTATACTGCGCTGTTGTGTACTGTGCTGTTCTGTTCTATGCTATACCTTACTCTACTGTGCTATACTACCAGTATTACACCTGAGTACTGTGCTGTGCTGTACTGCAATTTACTTCCTCTTCAGTGGTTATTGTATAATAGGTTCAATTTAAATTAAAGTGGGGCAATTGCTTTATAACATTTTATAACTCATGCTGTAAAAGGTTATCCCTCTCAATGTTCGTATGCATGTTTGTAATGCATGCTAATAATTGGCCAATAGCAATATAAAAAGTTCAAACATAAGTTATTAAAATAATGTTCTATTTCATTCAAAGGTTTCTTGTTTACTTTATACCACGTTACTCAAATAACAGGCGTTCTGTTTTGCCTGTCACATTGTCCCACTCTCTAATTCATTCATTTGACCTGTCAGTTGCTGGCTTGCTGCCCTCGATCCAAAGGGGAACTTTGACTTCAAGCTGCCAATGTTTTGGGGGTTCCTGATCCCTGTGGCGTTCATGCTTATCTTCAACACAGTGGTGTTGGTATGTTTTGTAGTTACAACAGCCAAGACCAACCCACATTTAACCAGGTAACATTAATTGGGGCATTTTGGAGGCACAAAGTAGAAACTTGTAGTCATTATGATGTCTTGATTTAAATGCTTGTTAATGTTTTATTGTCTTACTTACTTAGCTTGTAATAAATAATATGTATTATTATTCTATTATTATTAATTGTCATTAGTAAGAAAATCATCAAATGTAATGATCACCGTGCACTAACCCACTCAGTCAATGGAAGCATACTGTTCTTATACCACAGCATTACGGCAGTCTATTACAGCAATCTATTACAGCAATCTAAGTATGTTGGTTATGTTTCCCAGTACAAGACACACATCGATGAAGAAGAAGTTCCTCAGTAGCTTTTCTCTGGCTGTGGTGCTCGGTCTCTCCTGGATCCTGGGCTATCTGTTGCTCATTACACAGAACCAGACCATGTACACCATACTCAACATCTCCTTCTGTGTTCTCACCACCACTCAGGTAGTAAACGTATGCACTCACTACTGTAAGTCACTCTGGATAAGAGAGTCTGCTGAATGAATCAAATGTCAACTAGAAATACTAGTGTACTATTGTACCACAGAATCCAGACATTGATGAAAATTAGACACCTACTAAACATAAATAAATTGAGCTGGTCTTTATGGAAACACTACCTTTTGTTTGTCCTTTTGTTTGTCCTTGTGTGTTCCTGAAAATCCTTGATAATGTCGTTGTGTTTTCGCTCCACAGGGCTTGCAGATTTTCATTCTGTTCACCGCAAGAACATCAATTGTCAAGAAAATGATGGCAGATGCTTTGAAATCTGTCTCTAGTGTTGAGATCCCACGTCACACCAAGAGGTTCAGTCTATGGCGTGGCAAGCACAGTGATAACGTAGAATCATACACACAGCTGGACCCTATTCTGTCAACACATTAACCCTTTAACTGCCACATCATTTTTTTCTTCTGAAAAATATGTGTATTTAGCCTTAATATAGGCCATAAATAATTTGTATTTGCTTGCTAACATCTCAACCAGCCTGTTCAGTTGCCCAATTAGGTTAAACTAGTTTTGTATTGGATTTTACATATGCTTTTTAAATAATCTGAAAAATGGTACATTAATTAACGTCATGTCTGCTTCAGTTACTTATAATGGAAGACAGGCCAAGATAAAGGATGACTGATATCAAATATGAATACAATATGATATATTTGTGTGTCAATATATGACTATTCAAATATATCTACATTAATGTTTACTGTTTATATGTTCATAATACCTGTAAAATGACATGTCCTGAAAACATTTGTGAAACAAATTGAAGATAACAGGTTGACTTTAAATACTGATATGAATATGAACATATATTTGTATTTGCACAGACAAAAAAATCCCACAACAATATTTTTCCATTGTCCATAATAGCTAGCTTTGTCTAAATAGCATTCCTTTAATGGGCAACTCAACCGCCTGGTAGAGCATATTTTTCAAGAGTTCCTCAAATTAATAAATAACATATTAGTAATTTTGTGATACCAAAAATGATGTTTTAGAGGTCAACAACATTGTACAGTCATGTAATATCCCATTTTATACCCAATTAGTACTGACAATGTGTGATTAATCAGGTTCAGTTTTGCTCAAGTTCACGTCCGGGTTTTTAACCATCTTTGAATGTTTGTGTAAAAATATATAGGAGTCCAATAATGAAAACCACATGGTCATTTTACTAAATGGCATGATAAAATATGGTGAACAAAAGTTATGTTTATTTGAATTTACATTTGGTTGTCAGCCACTCAGTTGAGCTGCCTCTTAAAGTGTTAATTTCCAACTTGTTACTCACAGATTGTATAAAGCATCTAATTGATTGGCTGCAAGTTCAACCTCTGTCAATATCTCATAGACCTCCATTATTGCCTATACACACACCATTTATATATATCAAAAGTGTTATTGCCCAATAATGTTTTGGCAATGCACATGTTTGCAAATTGACATTGTTGGGTCAGTAAACCAAGGCAGACTGGTTCGGGGATGCAGAACCAGTTCAAGCTGGAAGAAAGCAGATCCAAAGGAGTGCTGTGGTGCAGAGGGAGATATGAAAGACTAAGAAAGCAGGGAGGAATGAAAGGCTGAGGAAGAAAGCAGGGAGGTGTGAAACACTGAGAAAGAATGCAGGCATGTCAGAGGGAGGTATGAAAGGCTGAGGAAGAAAGCAGGGAGGTATGAAACACTGAGAAAGAATGCAGGCATGTCAGAGGGAGGTATGAAAGGCTGAGGAATAAAGCAGGCATGTCAGAGGGAGGTATGAAACACTGAGGAAGAAAGCAGGCATGTCAGAGGGAGGTATGAAAGGCTGAGGAAGAAAGCAGGCATGTCAGAGGGAGGTATGAAACACTGAGGAAGAAAGCAGGCATGTCAGAGGGAGGTATGAAAAGCTGAGGAAGAAAGCAGGCATGTCAGAGGGAGGTATGAAAAGCTGAGGAAGAAATCAGGCAAGTCAGAGTCGTAGCCATAAAAAAACAGGGCAGCGTGACATGCTGGGGGAGCGTGAGAAAGAGGTCACTTAACAGGAACATGGAAGGGCAGCGGATTAAGTTTCTGCTTTGCTCTGTGTACAATGTTTTTCTTTGACGTCTTTGCCAACCCCCCACACCAACAAACCTTCATACGACAGCTGCACTTTTACTTGTGTTTAAGAGCAGTTGGAGGCCACGGAAGGAGAGTTGTATGGCATTGAAGCTCGTCTGGAGGTTAGCTAACACAGTGTCCAAGGAGGGGCCAGAAGTATACAGAATGGTGTCGTCTGTGTAGAGGTGGATCAGAGAATCACCAGCAGCAAGAGCAACATCATTGATGTATACAGAAAAGAGAGTCGCCCCGAGAATTGAACCCTGTGGCACACCCATAGAGACTGTCAGAGGTCCAGACAACAGGCCCTCCGATTTGACACACTGAACTCTATCAGAGAAGTAGTTGGTAAACCAGGCGAGGCAATCATTTGAGAAACCAAGGCTGTCGAGTCTGCCAATAAGAATGTTGTGATTGACAGAGTCGAAAGCCTTGGCCAGGTCGATGAATACGGCTGCACAGTAATGTCTCTTATCGATGGCGGTTATGATGTCGTTTAGAACCTTGAGCGTGGCTGAGGTGCACCCATGACCAGCTCTGAAACCAGATTGCACAGCGGAGAAGGTATGGTGGGATTCGAAATGGTCAGTAATCTGTTTGTTAACTTGGCTTTCGAAGACCTTAGAAAGACAGGGTAGGATAGATATAGATCTGTACCAGTTTGGGTCTAGTCACCCTCTTTGAAGAGGGGGATGACCGCGGCAGCTTTCCAATCTTTGGGAATCTCAGACGATACGAAAGAGAGGATGAACAGGCTAGTAATAGGGGTTGCAACAATTTCGGCAGATCATTTTAGAAAGAAACATGAGAAGAAGATCAAGAAATACCAGTCCCTCATCCTGCTGAAACCTTCAGAGTCAGCAGAATGGATGGAGAGCCTGAAATCTACCTGGTGAGGTCGGCTGCAAGCGCTTGACAGGCCAATCACTCTGGAGAGCCCTGGGGCTGCTCGGCATTGAAGGAGTGGCAAGGAATGAGCTGTGGCAGAGCGAAGCAGACAGTAGGGACTCAGGGCTGAGTTGAGTGGTGGATTGAGGGGTTAGCTCCAGGATGCTGCCAACCAGCATTCTAGCCTGGTGTTTATAGTGGAGTGAGTAGTTTTTTTTAGCCTGGTGTTTATAGTGTAGTCAGTAGTTTTTTTTTGCCTGGTATTTATAGTGTAGTTTGTAGTTTTTAGCCTGGTGTTTATAGTGTAGTCTGTAGTTTTTAGCCTGGTGTTTATAGTGTAGTCTGTAGTTTTTATACTGGTGTTTATAGTGTAGTCTAGTTTTTAGCCTGGTGTTTATAGTGTAGTCTGTAGTTTTTATCCTGGTGTTTATAGTGTAGTCTGTAGTTTTTATACTGGTGTTTATAGTGTAGTCTGTAGTTTTTATACTGGTGTTTATAGTGTAGTCTAGTTTTTAGCCTGGTGTTTATAGTGTAGTCTGTAGTTTTTATCCTGGTGTTTATAGTGTAGTCTGTAGTTTTTATACTGGTGTTTAGAGTGTAGTCTGTAGTTTTTATACTGGTGTTTATAGTGTAGTCTGTAGTTTTTAGCCTGGTGTTTATAGTGTAGTCTGTAGTTTTTATCTTGGTGTTTATAGTGTAGTCTGTAGTTTTTAGCCTGGTGTTTATAGTGTAGTCTGTAGTTTTTAGCCTGGTGTTTAGAGTGTAGTATGTCGTTTTTATCCTGGTGTTTATCGTGTAGTCTGCAGTTTTTAGCCTGGTGTTTAGAGTGTAGTATGTCGTTTTTATCCTAGTGTTTATCGTGTAGTCTGCAGTTTTTATCCTGGTGTTTATTGTGTAGTCTGCAGTTTTTATCCTGGTGTTTATAGTGTAGTCTGTAGTTTTTAGCCTGGTGTTTATAGTGTAGTCTGTAGTTTTTATACTGGTGTTTATCGTGTAGTCTGTAGTTTTTAGCCTGGTGTTTAGAGTGTAGTATGTAGTTTTTACCTGTTGTTAATCGTGTAGTCTGTAGTTTTTAGCCTGGTGTTTATAGTGTTTAGTTTTTATACTGGTGTTTATAGTGTAGTTTGTAGTTTTTAGCCTGGTGTTTATAGTGTAGTCTGTAGTGTAGTTTTTATACTGGTGTTTATAGTGTAGTCTGTAGTTTTTAGCCTGGTGTTTATAGTGTAGTCTGTAGTTTTTAGCCTGGTGTTTATAGTGTAGTCTGTAGTTTTTAGCCTGGTGTTTATAGTGTAGTCTGCAGTTTTTAGCCTGGTGTTTAGAGTGTAGTATGTAGTTTTTAGCCTGGTGTTTAGAGTGTAGTATGTAGTTTTTACCTGTTGTTAATCGTGTAGTCTGTAGTTTTTTTAACCTGGTGTTCACTGTGTACATAGTGTATGTGGATGTTGTCTATATACAGTAGATATGTATATTTGACTGGTACTGTATGTATATATATTATATATATATATATACACTAATGTTCAAAAGTTTGGGGTCACTTTGAAATGTCCTTGTTTTTGAAAGAAAATAAAAAAAATTGTCCATTAAAATACATTGTAGACATTATTAATGTTGTAAATGACTATTGTAGCTGGAAACTGCACATATTTAAAGGAATATCTACATATGCGTACAGAGGCCCATTATCAGCAACCATCACTCCTGAGTTCCAATGGCTAATTGGGTTAGCTAATCTAAGTTTATAATTTTAAAAGGCTAATTGATCATTAGAAAACCCTTTTGCAATTATGTTAGCACAGCTGTAAACTGAAGAAGCAATACAACTGTCCATCTTTTGACTGTTGAGTATATGGAGCATCAGCATTTGTTGGTTCGAAGAATAACTTTCTTCTGAAGGTCATCAGTCTATTCTTGTTCTGAGAAATTAAGGCTATTCCATGGATTATGGCTGATTATGGCTGTCTTTGCTACAGATAAGACTCTATATTTGATTTATTCAGGGTGATTTAAGATGTTCATTAAGAGGTTAAGAGTCTTCTGTGATTGAGAATTGTGTAGGAAAATTGCTTTCACTTCAGATGTGCAAAAATGTATGATACATTTAACTTATCAATTGATTATTACCCATATATAACCTTACTGTTTTTAGTTTGGTTTTATGAATTTTTATGTTTGGTTTATAGTCAATGATTGATTTATGTTTTGTCTGTTTGCTGCGAGGGATACAATAGCATCAATGAAGACATTGTTTCAGACTTTTATCCAAACACGTTCGATTTACTGTTAAGCCATTGTTTACATACTGTGAATAGACTACTGTCAGGTCTCAGATACAGTTGATAACAGAGTAGCCTTTGCTATCAGCCGTTTATTGGCAGTGATAATGACTTCTTTCTCTCATAAAGTACAGTAGAAAACATTTCTACCCTGACGCAGACACAATGAAACTGGAACAGCATGGATCATCTTTATAGCATGCTTATAGCAACTGACACCATGTGTCCTTGTTTATGTGGTTTACTGAGTTAATTATCTTTTATAAAGTCTCTTTATCACAGGGGGATCTCAGCACATCCTCTGCCATTCAAACCACCATTGACATAACTACCCCAACTACTACTGCTCCCATAACCCCTGACCCTCCAACCACTACTGCCCCTATAACCCCTGACACTCCAACTAGTGCTCCTCCAACTAATGACACTCCAACTACTGATATGCCAACTACTGACCTTCCAACTACCGGCACTCCAACTACCGGCACTCCAACTACCGGCACTCCAACTACTGACACACCAACTACGACACACCAACTACCGGCACTTGAACTATTGACACTCAAACTATTTACACTCCAACTACTGAATACCCTGCAGCTACTACTGGTCATCCAACTACTGGTTACCTAACAGAGAGAATACAGTAGACGGCAACCGTCAAAGCAGTGATTTATGATGATTTTATGGGTCACTTGGTAACACCCATATATGTACATCCTGTCCTTCCATTCTCACGCTATTGAGTGAGTGTTTATTTCACTTCTTATGGCTGCCATCCCGTTAATAGGATAATTCTCATCAACAACCGCTGAATTGCATAGCGCCACATTCAAAAAATATTACAAAAAATATTTATATTCATGAAATCACAAGTGTAATATAGCAAAACAACTTAGCCTTTTGTTAATCCACCTGTCGTCTCAGATTTTGAAAATATGCTTTACAGTGAAAGCAATCCAAGCGTTTGTGTAAGTTTATCGATCGCTCGACCAAACATTATGTACACCTAGCATCAAGTAGAATGGTCACGAAAATCAGAAAAGCAATCAAATTAATTGTTTACCTTTGATGATCTTCGGTTGTTTTCACTCACGAGACTCCCAGTTACACAATAAATGTTCATTTTGTTCCATAAAGATTATTTTTATATCCAAAATACCTCAGTTTGTTTGGCGCGTTATGTTCAGAAATCCACAGGAAAGAGTGGTCACGACAACGCAGACAAATTCCAAATAGTATCCGTAATGTCCACAGAAACATGTCAAACGTTTTTTATAATCAATCCTCAGGTTGTTTTTAAAATATATAATCGATAATATACTGTATTAACCGCAACTGTCTTTTTCAGTCAGAGAGGGAAAGGCAATGGCTGCCCAAACTCTGTTACGCTTATAAAACGATGCTGGCACCCGGCCATACAATGACGCGATGTTATCTTTCTCACTCATTTTTCAAAATAAAAGCCTGAAACTATGTCTAAAGACTGTTGACGCCTTGAGGAAGCGATAGGAAAAGGAATCTGGTTGATATCCCTTTAAATGGAGCAAAGGCAGGCTATGGAACATGGAGTTTTCAAAATAGAAGTCACTTCCTGGTTTGATTTTCCTCAGGGTTTCACCTGCAATATCAACCCGCCTGCAATATTAACCCCAGAACACTAAATAAGAAATTAAAATAAACCCTGAACACTAAAGAAGAAATTAAACATGTCTCCTAGACAAATTGTAGGTGTACTGTGTTCCTCGTGTCAAGAACACAACGACAAAACCATCTAAGACATTCTTTAGGATGCCCCTGATTGTTTTAATGGAGTGCTGGATATGAGTGACGGCCATATGGGTTACGTTTTCCAACAAGAAAACCACAGCACCCTATTTCAAACAAAAGCCGGGTTTTTTTCTCCAGCGTTGCGGATGAGAGAATGGCTTAAGATACGGCTTGCGCTATGCCAGATCGAACAGACCCTGAGTGGGACAACCCTGATGGGGACGCACTGGAAGAGGAAATCTGCAGGCGAGATGATTTGAAAGCCATAAGAATCTCTTCAGTAGCGTATAGTCCCGACTCCAAAGTGACAATTTTTTGTCCTGAATTCAATAGTTCCAATGCAACCAAATCAGTTAGTTCGTATGTATTTTCAAAAGCCTGCACGGAGGTCAATTATTTTGTGCCTGTCTTTAGCTTTAGGTGGGGGGATTAACATACGTTCCTTAACATGATGAAACAACTGGAAAATATTTTCCAACATCGTGAACAATTACGCCGATGGGCGCTTCTATCCTTAAGACAGACTTGGGCCTAAAGACAAGACGGTTGATCTATCCAGGGAAAGAAAACATACGGAACCTGGATGGAGCGGGATATCGTGCGGGGAAGATACATTGTCTGAACCAGTCAGACCCTGAAGATGGGGATTTAAAGACGGATGGATGTGTTTGTTGACCAAAGAGCCTCCCCCTTTTCTGTAACAAAGGAATAGTAAAATTGTTTAACTAATTATAACATGTTTAATTCCTTATGGGTACCTGGGACGGTAGAGTCCAACCTGGCCAACATCCGGTGAAATTGCAGAGCGCCAAATTCAAATTAAATTACTATAAATATTTAACTTTCATGAAATTACAAGTGTAATACATCAAAATAAAGCTTAACTTGTTGTTAATCCAGCCGTCGTGTCAGATTTCAAAAAGGCTTTACGGCGAAAACAAACCATGCGATTATCTGAGGACAGCGCTCAGCACACAAAACATTACATACAGTTACCAGCCAAGTAGATTAGTCACGAAAGTCAGAAATAGCAATAAAATTAATCACTTACCTTTGATGATCTTCGTATGGTTGCACTCACAAGACTCCCAGTTACACAATAAATGTTTGTTTTGTCCGATAAAGTCCTTCTTTATATCCAAAAACCTCAATTTTGTTGGCGCGTTTTGTTCAGTAATCCAATGGCTCAAATGCAGACGAAAATTACAAATAGTACCGGTAAAGTTCGTAGAAACATGTCAAACAATGTTTATAATCAATCCTCAGGTCGTTTTTAACCTAAATAATCGATAATATTTCAACCGGACAATATAATATATAGTCAATATAAAAGAAAAAGTAAAGCAGCAAACAGCTCTGGGGACATCCCACTATCCACTCACTCAAAGTTGTCATTCTCCCTCATTCTCAGAATAAAAGCCTGAAACAATGTCTAAAGACTGTTCATAGTGGAAGCCATAGGGAACGGAATCTGGGTCCTATCCCTTTAAATGGTGGATAAGCTTTCAGTGGAAAAACAGCCGTTTCAAAATAATGGCACTTCCTGGATGGATTTTCCTCAGGTTTTCGCCTGCCATTTCAGTTCTGTTATACTCACATACATTATTTTAACAGTTTTAGAAACTTTGGAGTGTTTTCTTTACAAATCTATTATATGCATAACCTAGCTTCTGGGCCTGAGTAGCAGGCAGTTTACTTTGGGCAAGCTTTTTATCCGGTGGTGAAAATAGTGCCCCCTACCCTAGTGAGGTTAAAAGGTCTGTACTAAAGATTTAGAATTAAATCAAGGGTTTTAAAATTGTATCTTACCTTTAACAAAAGGAATCTCCGTTTTTTTCTCTCTCTCATTCTGTCTCAGAGAAAGGCTTCTGGGAAAGAGGTGTGTGTGTGTCTCCGCAAATGTGTTTCAAAACAATGTTTTTTTCAGGGGGTGTGTCTCTGAAATTGTTTTTTTTAATTATTTTTTTTAAATAGTGTTTTAAACACTAGGGGGTCAATTGCATATAGGGTTTCTCCAAAACAACAGGTGTTATTTCCCGAGGATGGGGGTTAAGCCCCAGGGTTTACACACACCTAGAGAATCTTCAATATAATCAAAAGGCCTTATTTTTATATGAATATTTTCTTACAACAGACAGTTATAAATATAAGCAGTTAAAGGGTATTAAAGGTTAGTACTGTGTGGTAATAATATATATTTATCTGTTGTATAAACATTTTTTGTGTATAAAAACATTCTGGCTTGGTTAAATATTGCATAGTAAAATTGTTGAACTAATTATAACATGTATAAAAGGTATGTACTAAAGATTTAGAATTAAATAAAGGGTTTTAAAATTGTATCTTACCTTTAACGAAAGGAATCTCAGCTTTTTCTCTCTGTCTCTGTGTGTGTCTCAGAGAAAGCCTTCTGGGAAAGAGGTGTGTATGTGTGTGTGTCTCTGCAATTGTGTTTGAAACAATTCAACATTAGGGGGTCATTTGCACATAGGGTTCTCAAAACAAACATTTTCCCGAGCATCCCATTTACCTTCAAGGAGGTTGAAATATCAGGCTCTCTCTGTCTATGTACCTCAAAAGGTGTGTGTGTGTGTGTGTGAGTGTGTGTGTGTGCTGGGTGGGTGGGTGGGGGATTAACAGTCAACAGTCAATTAAATGTTAGATATTACTGCACTGTTGGAACTCTCTCTCTCTCTCTCTCTCTCTCTCTAATAAGATGCATCAAACAACCAGAGGTAATTTAACTAAAACCCCAAGGCCTAACAGCGAGAACTGTGTTAATATATTAATATATTTTAAATGTATTTGAAATAGACATTTTTATATAATATATCATTTATTTTTAATACACTATTTTGTATGTATTTTTCTTTCAGACTCCTCCCAGGGGTACACAGAAGGCCCAATATGTCGAGAGGAAGAGGCCGAGGAGGAAGCCGATGATAATTCCAATGCCGTAAATGACAATGATGAGGAAGACGATGTGTATGAAGCGGCCAAACAGCTTGATACAGTCAATTCTGAGGTGAAACAACATTCATTGAAGATAGTCTCAATGTGGACACAGATCCTGAAATAGATCGTCAAGATAGGTTTCTCACAGCCTTTTACAGGGCTCTAAAAGCCAGAGAGGTTCAGCTACACACACGTATGGTTGCTTTACTGAGGCGTCAATACAGTCAAGATCTACCCTTCTGGCATAGAACATAGATTGTTAAGCAACAATCTGATAAAAAAATGCCCAAACAAGCGAACAAGCGAACAAACTGTACGTAACATGGATACTTCTAGAAATACCAACAGAACTCACATCATTAATTGACAAAATGAATGAGACAGGGCCAACCTCCCCATCAATAACTCAGATACCTGAACACCCATTATCACAGGTCCCCCTGGAACTCATTTCCCTAATTAACCGAATGAGACAGGGCCAACCTCCCCATCAATCAAATCAAATCAAATGTATTTATATAGCCCTTCGTACATCAGCTGATATCTCAAAGTGCTGTATAGAAACCCAGCCTAAAACCCCAAACAGCAAGGAATGCAGGTGTAGAAGCACGGTGGCTAGGAAAAACTCCCTAGAAAGGCCAGAACCTAGGAAGAAACCTAGAGAGGAACCAGGCTATGAGGGGTGGCCAGTCCTCTTCTGGCTGTGCCAGGTGAAGATTATAACAGAACATGGCCAAGATGTTCAAATGTTCATAAATGACCAGCATGGTCGAATAATAATAATCATAATAGTTCAGCAGTAGTGCAGCAAGTCAGCACCTCAGGAGTAAATGTCAGTTGGCTTTTTATAGCCGATCATTAAGAGTATCTCTACCACTCCTGCTGTTTCTAGAGAGTTGAAAACAGCAGGTCTGGGACAGGTAGCACGTCCGGTGAACAGGTCAGGATTCCATAGCCGCAGGCAGAACAGTTGAAACTGGAGCAGCAGCACAGCCAGGTGGACTGGGGACAGCAAGGAGTCATCGTGCCAGGTAGTCCTGAGGAATGGTCCTGGGACTCAGGTCCTCCGAGAGAAAGAAAGAATAAGAGACAGCATACCTAAATTCACACAGGACACCGGATAAGGCATGAGAAGTACTCCAGATATAACAGACTGACCATAGCCCCCTGACACATAAACTACTGCAGCATAAATACTGGAGGCTGAGACAGGAGGGGTCAGGAGACACTGTGGCCCCATCCAATGATACCCCCGGACAGGGCCAAACAGGAAGGATATAACCCCACATACTTTGCCAAAGCACATCCCCCACACCACTAGAGGGATATCTTCAACCACCAACATACCATCCTGAGACTAGGCCGAGTATAGCCCACAAAGATCTCCGCCACGGCACAACCCAAATGAATGAGACAGGGCCAACCTCCCCATCAATAACTCAGACACCTGAACACCCATTATCACAGGTCCCCCCGGAACTCACATCCTTAATTAACCAAATGAATGAGAGCACAACATCTTCAACACCCCCCTACACACACACCTCCTTTAACTCCTATGTCCGAAGAATCTGAGCAACCCCACAATGTTTTTGAGGAATTGGAAAATTGTGTAATAAATCAGAGTGGTGATCGTATTGATAGATGTGTCCGTGTTGTGTACTGCAATAAATTCAGCAATACAAATATTTGTCTGTTTTTTCATTTCACATGTATGAATCAGAGCCTTGATTATGCAGTTTTTATGTGATGATCTTGGATACTCTTGGCAAACTTTTAGAAAGGGCTACAGATTTTGCAGGACCTCGGGATGTCTTACAACTTGAAATATGTGGAGATAGTCTGCAAAACACAGTATCTCTTGTTTTACCCAATGGCGAAGCAGATCTTGAACAATTTATAGCCCTGCTGGAGCGCCTTGTTCAATCTAATTTAGCCATCATTGCTGATAGGACCCTATAGCTTGTTGTACAAATAGTTCACCAACCCCTAGGCAGAGGGGGTCAGAGAAGGAAACTTGGTAGTCTCATGCAATCAGAAATCATAAACAATAAGAAGGCATATCTCATAAACGTTAACAATCCTGTTAATCAGTTATGCTTTGCAATAGGCCCATCACATTTACTCAACCCTGGATGTACTGATCTAGAAGCTTTACAAAAGGCTAGGGAGCTCCAAAATGCCGTCGATCTAGGTATACAGGAGGCTGTTGCTTTCTCTGACGTAGTCAAATTTGAAAATGTTCTGAACATCAAGATTGTGGTTTTGTACCATAGTAGAGGTAATTCAGCTCTCTTGAAATTCCAGAACAACCCACCACCTCATCCTCAGATTCTGTACTTTTATGTGCAAAACGCCCATTATTATGCTATTACCAACATCAGAGATTTTTTAGGAGCACCATATGTGTGTCCATCATGTCATACAGGCTACACCCGAAAGGGGGGCACTCTTGTCGTTATAACTGTTCAGTATGTCAGGATGAAAATTGTCCGATGCAACCCTTAAACCTAACACCCTGTGTGGATTGTCAACGCACATGTCATTCGGCCTACTGCTATGAAAAACACAACCTTAAACACAATTACAACCTTAAAATAGTCAACCCCAAAACTCACGTGTGTGGGATCATAAATTGCCCAATCTGTAAAGGGCCTTTGAAAAGCAGAGACACTGAAGTGGTTCAAGAAGTGCCACACGAGTGCTATATTCAGCCCTTGGCTGAAGATGAACATTCAGAGAAATATGTGTTTTATGACTTTGAGACTAATCAGCAATCCGGGGTTCATTTGCCTATTTTTGTAATCTACCATGACTTTCAAGGGTGAAAAGAGGTCGGCAGAGGGAACCAACTGTGCACTACTCGTTCTAAAACACTTCAGAAAACCCCAGTACAGAAACTTCACGTTTGTAGCTCACAATTCTAGAGCCTATGATTCCTATCTTCTTTTGAACCCCTTGATACAACAAGGCGTTGCACCCAGGGTCATAGCGCAAGGTAGTAATATCTTGTGTTTCGGAGACCCCGCTTTCAACCAGAGATACATTGACAGTCTAAATGTCTTACCTATGCGATTGCCTCTAATGCCTGAGGCCTTGGGTTTTGAAAACTCTGTGAAAGGGTGGTTTCCTAATTTCTTCACATCTGAGGAGAATCTACATTATATTGGATCTTATCCAAGCCCCATGAAATGTATTGGTGTGATCAAATGTCTCCCAAAGAGCGAGAGAGATTCATGACATGGTATGAGACAGTACGTCATATTACCTTGGATTTCTATAAAGAGATGGAGTCATACTGTGACAATGATGTGGTTATACTGCGTGAAGGATGCCTCAGATTCTGAGAATAGGTCATCAAAGATGCCGGCATTGACTCCTGGAGTGGTACAACTATTGCATCGGCATGCATGAAAACCTACCTTTACCCCCGGCATCTATAGCCATTTCATCGCATGACAACTACCGCCGACAATTCATGTCATACTCTTGCGGGTACATTCAATGGTTGGAGTACTTGGCCCAGGATAAAAACATTTTTATTCAACATGCTTTGAACGGCTATTGGGCCGTTTCACGGAGATGGATACACAGAGATTGACGGTGTTGAGACAGTGTTTGAGTACAACGGTTGTTTCTTCCACGGTTGTAAATCTTGCTTTGTGCCCCAGGCCATGTGCTTTGTGCCCAAGGTCACAGAGCCTTCCTCTGCGCCCGGTGCCCAGTTCGGGCATGGCGTTCAGCCCGGTTCCATGGTCGGTTCCGCGATCTGAGTGGGTGCTATGTCCCGCACCGGAGCCGCCAAATGTGGAACTCTACTCACGCTGCGCCTGTGTGTCTATTCTGTTTATTGTAGCAACTCCATTTCACCCAGTCAAATTCCTGTAAGGTGATTCTGAGTTCCTTGAAGGAGGAAGAAGGAGTAACGATTACAGTGACATCCGGCTCTCAGAAGACACAGGGTGGCGAGTACCTATCAGGTGAGCCAACAGTGATGACCCCCATTGTATTTTAAATACTATACTTCCTCACAGTCAACTTTTGCTAAAATTAGTCCTCTATCAAACGCTTTTTGAATATTCCAGACTCCCTGACTGTCTCGGGTTTATTTTACTTTTATTAAGCTGGACAGAGGGAAGAGACTATAAATGTAGGTCCATTATAATTTCAACATAGTTTCGATGTGGTTTGATTCAAATAATCAGATCTTGATGAGTTGGTTATGTTAATTCACTGTGTAGTGCTTGGGCAAAAAAAGCAAAACATGCACCCAGGAGGGCCCCAGGTTTGAGTTTGGGGAACCCTGTTCTAGAGAATTACACCCTCTAGTGGCCTCACATTCTAATCCAAACCTCCAAGACACTTCCATTACTTTGTTTTATTCTTCCACTCTAATCCGGAGATCTGATTACACCTGATCTAGTGGAAAACAGTTGTTATGTTTACCAAAACATGTACTGTAATTTGCCAGCTGCAACCAATAATGTTTTGCAAAGAGATGCTATTGGTTAATGCTATTGGTTGACTGGTCCTCACAGTATCCATCCATGTGTATCCATTTTATTCATCCAGTCATGTAGCTGATCTACTTGTGTGTGTCTTTACTGATCCTGTTGACAATGTGAGTTGTGTTGGAGTCAATGTACAGTACTTCCCCCTTAATATCAAAAGTAAATAATTAACTGGTATCTGCGCGTTACTGCAGTCTCTGTGACAGGAGGAGAGCAGCATAAGACCCACAGACGGTCTAATAATGTGCAGTCTGCTGACACTGGACGACTGGAAACAGCAGAGATGAAGGAGCTATGGATTATGGTTGTCTTTGCTACAGGTAAGACTTGCTATATATTTGATTCATTCAGGGTGGTTTTAGATGTTCAGACATACACTGACTGTACAAAACATGAAGAACACCTGCTTTTTCTATGACATAAACTGGCCAGGTGATTCCAGGTGAAAGCTATGATCCCTTGTATCAAGAATGGTCCATCACCGAAAGAACATCCAGTCAACTTGACACGACTGTGGGAAGCGTTGGAGTCAACATGGGCCAGCATCCCTGTCAAATGCTTTCAACACCTTGTAGAGTCCATACCCTGAAAAATTTAGGCTGTTCTGAGGGCAGAATATGTGTGTGTCTGTTGGGGAGTGTGTTCCTAATGTTTGGTATACTCAGTGTATGATGATGTTGTTAAGTTTCTTGTATGATTGAGAATTGTGTAGGAAATTTGCTTTCACTTCAAATGTGCAAAAATCTATGATTTATTTAACTTATCAATTGATTATTACCAATATGTGAATTTACTGTATTTACAGTTTGGTTTAAGTATTTAAAAGTTTGGTTTATGATTGATCAATGTTTTGTCTGTTTGCTGTGAAGAATACATTAGTGTCATTCAAGACATTGTTTCAGACGTTCTTTTATGCAGACACTATTGACGGTGAATAGACTACTGTCAGGTCTCAGATACAGTTGATAACAGAGTAGCCTTTGCTATCAACCGTTTATTGGCAGTGATAATGACTTATTTCTGTTATAAAGTACAGTAGAAAACATTTCTACACTGATGCAGATGAAACTGGAACAGCATGGATCATCTGCTATGATTATAGGAACTGACACTATGTATCCTTGTTTATGTTGTTTACTGAGTTAATACTCTTTTTTAAAGTCTCTTTTCAACAGGGGGATCTCACCACATCCTCTGCCATTCCAACCACCATTGAAATAACTATCCAAACTACTGATGACCCTATAACCCCTGACCCTTCAGCTACTGACACTCCAACTACTGAGTCTACAAGTACTGATTCCCCTTTAACCCCTGACCCTACATCTACCGATTCCCCTTTAACCCCTGACCCTACAACTACCGATTCCCCTATAACCTCTGACACTATATCTACCGATTACACTCTAACCCCTGAATATGGAACTACTGATTCCTCTATAACCCCTGAATCTGCAACTACTGATTCCACTATGACCCCTGACCCTACATCTACTGATTCCCCTATAACCCCTGAACCTACACTTACTGATTATCCTATAACCCCTGACCCTACAACTACTGATTCCCTCATAACCCCTGACCCTACACCTACTGATTCCCCTATAACCCCTGACCCTACAACTACTGATTCCCCTATAACCCCTGACCCTAGAACTACTGATTCCCTTATAACCCCTGACCCTAGAACTACTGATTCCCTTATAACCCCTGACCCTACATCTACTGATTCCCCTATAACCCCTAACCCTACATCTACCGATTCCCCTATAACCTCTGACCCTACATCTACCGATTACTCTATAACCCCTGACCCTAGAACTACTGATTCCCTTATAACCCCTGACCCTACATCTACTGATTCTCCTATAACCCCTGACCCTACACCTACTGATTCTCCTATAACCCCTGACCCTACACCTACTGATTCTGCTATAACCCCTGACCTTACACCTATTGACACTCCAACTGCCGAATACCTAACTACTACTGGTCTTCCAACTACTGGTTACCCTACCTCTATCCCTATCACCAGTACCAGTCTCCCAAACACCTCTACCACCACCACCACCTCTCCTACCACCTCTACTACCACCACCACCACCACCACCACCACCACCACCACCACCACCACCACCACCACCACCACCACCACCTCTACCACCACAACCCCTCCTCTGGTCTGTATCAACAGTGGTGAGCTGCAGAGTGGCGTCTGTATCTGTCCTGATGAGTGGACCGGAGAGACCTGTTCAGAGGGTACATCCACACACTTACACTATACCTAACCCTGGATCTACCATTCAGACTCCTCCACAATACTATACTACTATACCTAACCCTAGATCTACCATTCAGACTCCTCCACAATACTACACTACTATACCTAACCCTGGATCTACCATTCAGACTCCTCCACAATACTACACTACTATACCTAACCCTGGATCTACCATTCAGACTCCTCCACAATACTACACTACTATACCTAACCCTGGATCTACCATTCAGACTCCTCCACAATACTACACTACTATACCTAACCCTGGATCTACCATTCAGATTCCTCCACAATACTACACTACTATACCTAACCCTGGATCTACCATTCAGACTCCTCCACAATACTACACTACTATACCTAACCCTGGATCTACCATTCAGACTCCTCCACAATACTACACTACTATACCTAACCCTGGATCTACCATTCAGACTCCTCCACAATACTACACTACTATACCTAACCCTGGATCTACCATTCACAGTACACACCACTACATTACTATACCTAACCCTGGATCTACCATTCACAGTACACACCACTACACTACTATACCTAACCCTGGATCTACCATTCACAGTACACACCACTACAATACTATACCTAACCCTGGATCTCACATTCACAGTACACACCACTACAATACTATACCTAACCCCGGATCTCACATTCACAGTACACACCACTACAATACTATACCTAACTCTGGATCTCTCATTCAGAATGTATATTTCATGTTCAGTCATACATTTGGTTCATGTTGAAATATATTTTCCTTCCTATAGGGAATTTCTGCAATTCCACCATCATTGGTCATTTCTCCTACCCAAGAACAACGGTTGGCTGGTCTGCTTATTCAAAAGAGTTGTGTGATGAGAAGACAACCAGTGGTACGTTATTCACCACTTTTATGTCCCTAAAATGAGAAAAATGTTTTTGTCTGTTACAGTCCTAATTAATGTTGGACTAGGTAACACAAAACCTTGAGTATCTGTTCATCTTGGTTCCTCCAGCTGGTTTATCAAGAGCCTCAGCAAGATGTTTGAATGACACTGGATCTCCAATGTTTGGTCCTCCTCATGAACTGCAGTGTGAATTTACCCTCGGTGACATTCAAGGAAATGTAAGTCAATAAGCATATTTTTTATGATCCTGAAATTTGACAAGTCTCGATGTTGCGTTACTTAGGTCATCATTATGAGGAGTGGATCTTACAGTTTGAAGATCAGTAACAACTGGCTTCTACCTTCAGATCATGTATTCTGCTCCTTTATTCTGCTTAACAGGTGATGCAGAACATTCTTTTTTATCTGTTTCACATTACGGTATTTGGGGCATTTTGTAATTTAGCAGACTCTTATCCAGAGCGACATTTTCATACTGGTCCCTCATGGGAATGAAACCCACAACCCTGGTGTTGCAAGTGCCTTGCTCTACCAACTGATCCACATATTTAATAGTGACAATTTTAATATTGAAATGTACTCACAGTTGGTAGTGCAACTTCACTTCCACAATGTTCTGTTGACAAACAATACTAAAATCTTTGTCTCTCCCTGTTCAGATCTCCAGCAGTTCAGGTGATTTACTACAGTTGGCCTTCAGTACTCAGATCCTGACCTCCCAACCAGAGCAGCTGTCAGCTGACAACATCACCACAGCAGCTCAGATAGCTAACACACTGCTTCAGTCTGCAAATATCACAGAGGTATAACATGTTTTGAAATCAAGTCGTGACTATAACATGTTCTGGAGAGAAACGTAAGGTTGTCACTGCAGTGATTTGAACACGAGGTTCATCCCCTGGTTTTGATTATGTTGCAGGACATTGCAGTGGCAGCTGTAACCACCATCAGTCAGCTGCTGAATGCCAGTGAGGAGAGTACACAGGAGAGAGACGCTGTCCAAAAGTACAGGAGTGTGTGTGTGTGTGTGTGTGTGTGTGTGTGTGTGTGTGTGTGTGTGTGTGTGTGTGTGTGTGTGTGTTTGTCTGTGTGAGCGTGCATGTGTGGTGGTGTGTATTTCTACATATGCTTGAGTTTATGTGTGTACGTGTGCCTCAGTGCGTGTCTGTATGGGTGCATGTAAACTAATGTTTTTCTGTGTTTCTCTCCCAGCCTCACAGAGACCCTGGAGAAGTTTTCCCTGGACCAGCACAATAATGTGTCCTTGGTGGTTCAGCCCAACCTGGCAGTCCAGTCTGTCCAAGTACCAAGTGACACAGTAGGGATCCAGTTTACTGCTCTGACTGGTGAGTGGGACTGCTAGTGAACCTACACACTGGCATTTAAATTGATAGTTTATGTCTGTGTAAAACTTATAATTTTTCAAATGTTTCTCCTCTGCTGTTGGTCAATAAGGTTTGGTATGGATTGTATCTGTTGTTCTACAGACAAGTACAGAATTAACACTATATTGTTCTGCTTTCGATTGCTAAATCAGTTTAATCTCCGTCTCCAGGAAGATCTGGTAATTTTGTGGCCAACAGAATTCATCTCAACACCAATACCTCTGAACTGATAGCTGACAAAGGAGGTTCAACCGATGTCCAGATTGTCATAAAATTCCCATCAGGTGAGTCAATGTTGGTATGCAAACATAATGTATCCTTCCTTATACCACTTTCACCGAGAGAACTTAACTGCTCTTTGTGGTCGTCGAAAACAGGTAAGCAGTGCCACAAATATTGATTGTTCAATAAAGTTGAGTCACATGAGATAAGCCTATAAGGCAAGGTCAAGCTACTATGTATATATTTCTCCCTCTCTCTCCCTCACTACACTCAGTTTTACGTAGTAAAAACACAAACAACTCCATTGGTTTTGTGCTCTACCAAAACGACCGGTTCTTCAAGTCCAGGGCTTTCAGTGCTTCTTCAGGGACCAGCAGAAGGGTCATCTCTGCTAACCTGGGACAAGTGTCTGGGTTACATGTTGAGATGCTCTTCAAGCCCACAGTAAGATTTATCTTAGAATCAATAAATGCATAGCGGTCCAAATTCTCTGGGAAACATAATGGGAAGTTAATTATTATCTTAGTCATGTGTCAAACTCATTCCACGGAAGGTTGAGTTGCTGTGGCTTTTTGCTTCTCCCTTGTACTTGATTGATGAATTAAGGTCACTATTTAGTAAGGAACTCCCCTCGTCTGATTGTCTGTCTTAATTGAAAGGAAAAGACTAAAACCAGCAGACACTAGGCCCTGCATGGAACGAGTTTGACAACCCTGATCAAAGTTTCCATTGACGCTTATATTTTGGCCAGTGAACAGGGAAGCAAGTTTTTGATAGTGAACCAGGAAGCATATGTTGTCTTGTATATAATATGATCTATAATAATTATTTCCCACATGTGCTTAATGACCTGTTGTATTTCACAATTTACTTTATGATGATTATTTTTTAAATAAGGAATACTGTGAGTGCATGTCTTTTGCTGAAGGATTTACAGTGAGTTTGTGTCTGTTCTCACTTCTCAGGCTGTTCCCAACACCTCCCTCTATGACTTTGCCTGCGTGTCATGGAACTACACGTTGAAAGACTGGAGCACCTTTGGCTGCTCCAAAGTCAACCACTCAGCAGACGGCCTGCGATGTTTCTGTAATCACACCACTAACTTTGCTGTGCTGATGGTGAGTAGCTAGCTGCATTCATCTTCCTTTTACTGACCACACTCTGACCTATGGAGGGATTCACAAACTTTTTTGGCCCATGACCCAATTTTGATATGTGATAATTCTCCTAATAATTCTCCTTTTTTTGTAGTAATTAAGATGGGGTATGACAGTCAGTTACAAAACATTCTAACAGTGTTTCTGATTGTCTTCTCAATTCCCATCACACACTTTTAATGTGGGACTATGATAGTCAATTGTAAATTTGTCTGACATAATGTCTCTTATCTCACCACCACTAATGAGATGGTGATATAGGAGACATACAGTGGGGCAAAAAAGTATTTTGTCAGCCACCAATTGTGCAAGTTCTCCCACTTAAAAAGATGAGAGAGGCCTGTTTTCATCATAGGTACACTTCAACTATGACAGACAAAATCAGGAAAAAAAATCCAGAAAATCACATTGTAGGATTTTTTATTAATTTATTTGCAAATTATGGTGGAAAAAAAGTGTTTGGTCAATAACAAAAGTTTATCTCAATACTTTGTTATATACCCTTTGTTGGCAATGACAGAGGTCAAACGTTTTCTGTAAGTCTTCACAAGGTTTTCACACACTGTTGCTGGTATTTTGGCCCATTCCTCCATGCAGATCTCCTCTAGAGCAGTGATGTTTTGGGGCTGTTGCTGGGCAACATGGACTTTCAACTCCCTCCAAAGATTTTCTATGGGGTTGAGATCTGGAGTCTGGCTAGGCCACTCCAGGACCTTGAAATGCTTCTTACGAAGCCACTCCTTCATTGCCCGGGCAGTGTGTTTGGGATCATTGTCATGCTGAAAGACCCAGCCACGTTTCATCTTCAATGCCCTTGCTGATGGAAGGAGGTTTTCACTCAAAATCTCACGATACATGGCCCCATTCATTCTTTCCTTTACACGGATCGTCGCCCTGGTCCCTTTGCAGAAAAACAGCCCCAAAGCATGATGTTTAACATCATACTGATCCCCATGCATCACAGTAGGTATGGTGTTCTTTGGATGCAACTCAGCATTCTTTGTCCTCCAAACACGACGAGTTGAGTTTTTACAAAAAATTATATTTTGGTTTCATATGACATTCTCCCAATCTTCTTCTGGATCATCCAAATGCTCTCTAGCAAACTTCAGACGGGCCTGGACATGTACTGGCTTAAGAAGGGGGACACGTCTGGCAATGCAGGATTTGAGTCCCTGGCGGCGTAGTGTGTTACTGATGGTAGGCTTTGTTACTTTGGTCCAAGCTCTCTGCAGGTCATTCACTATGTCCCCCCGTGTGGTTCTGGGATTTTTGCTCACTGTTCTTGTGATCATTTTGACCCCACGGGGTGAGATCTTGCGTGGAGCCCCAGATCGAGGGAGATTATCAGTGGTCTTGTATGTCTTCCATTTCCTAATAATTGCTCCCACAGTTGATTTCTTCAAACCAAGCTGCTTACCTATTGCAGATTCAGTCTTCCCAGCCTGGTGCAGGTCTACAATTTTGTTTCTGGTGTCCTTTGACAGCTCTTTGGTCTTGGCCATAGTTGAGTTTGGAGTGTGACTGTTTGAGGATGTGGACAGGTGTATTTTATACTGATAACAAGTTCAGACAGGTGCCATTGATACAGGTAACGAGTGTAGGACAGAGGAGCCTCTTAAAGAAGAAGTTACAGGTCTGTGAGAGCCAGAAATCTTGCTTGTTTGTAGCTGACCAAATACTTATTTTCCACCATAATATGCAAATAAATTCATAAAAAATGTGATTTTCTGGATTTTTTTTCCTAATTTTGTCTGTCATAGTTGAAGTGTACCTATTTTAAGTAGGAGAACTTGCACAATTGGTGGCTGACTAAATACTTTTTTTGCCCCACTGTACTTGATGCATGTTGCTTTGGATCTTCTCAAAATCAGGGGGTGTGATTTACAATGCTCCCTCATCTCTGCTGTCACTTCCAACCTGGATCGTTATTTGGTTTTAATGCAGACTAGTGCACTAAATACAGCTTCACACCGATATGAGCTATCAAAGGGTACCATGAGTTGTAATGCTCGGAGGGAGACGGCAGGATATTTATTCCCTTTGCGTCAGGAACCAAAATGCTTTATGCATTCAGTCATAAGGGCACAGAGCGAGACCCAGGTGCAGATACGGGAGGTAAATGGTTCGAGTCTTTGATATTTATTAGTATCCAAGGGGCAGGCAAGAGATCATAAGGTCAGAGTCCAGGAGGTACAGAGTGGCAGGCAGGCTCGAGGTCAGGGCAGGCAGTATGGTCCGGCAGGCTTGGGGTCAGGGCAGGCAGTATGGTCAGGCAGGCGGCAGGCCAGGGTCAAAACCGGGAGGACTAGCAAAAAACAGAGAAGGAAAAAGTAGGAGCACGGCGTAACATGCTTGTTGACTTGACAAAACAAGACGAACTGGCACAGACAGACAGACAGACAGAAAACACAGATATAAATACCCAGTGGATAATGGGGAAGATGGGTGACACCTGGAGTGGGTGGAGACAAGCACAAGGACAGGTGGAACAGATCAGGGTATGACAATAATGGCTCTTGAAGCTTTTGATTTCACTTACTGGCATGTCAACTGAGGCAGGTTAACAGTCGAACAAATTTCTCTCCAGTAATAAATATTTTCTCTGAATCCACTGATCCAGTCACTCATCTGTAGAATGTTTTGCATTTCCCCTGCATGCTTGCGTTCAGTTCGTTCCATTTCCCAAATATGTAATTTACATAGGCAACAACACGTTGTTTCTTTTCATTACAAAGAAAGTCAACAAAGGCGTTTTTTTCTTTTGCCCACCAGTCAATCCCATAGAATCTGTTTTTTTGTCAATATAGTCACGCATCCTCTGTGCTGTTTCATGCTCGAGAATCGTGAGACAGAACAATATGTCACCGTGAATAACATCCCCGACATGTAGCGAACAAAAGTAAATGAATTGGCATCTTGGCCCTGACAACAAATGTCCATTTGGAAAGCTGGGGACTTTTTGAGTGGTTCAGTCAGTTTCCCATTGATTGCTAGCTATAGAATCAATTTTTAGATTCAGTGTTAGCTGACAAAGGTATTGATGTGAGTTTCTGTGCCTCCCAATTCGCCTGAGAATAGGGTGACCACATATCCCGGATTGTGCGGAATTTTGGAACATTGTCCTGCAAACAATCACATCCCAGATTGTATCCATAAATTCAAACACCACCATCAGTCAGACATTCCAACCTGTCTCTTGCAGTCACGTTGAGAGAGAGACTTTTTATAAAAGCTGTTTATTATATACCTTTTTTCAATTGACATTTCTTTGTATATATATCCATAAAAATTATGCCAGTTGAATCACGATTTCGACTGGCTAAGAAACACTGCCTCCCTGTCAAATCTCCAAGTGTTGTTGAAAATGAAATGTTAGTCTAAAAGAAATGTGAGATAATGTCTAGATGCTTTTTATAGTGGAGATCAAGTTTATACATTGACTGGCTGGGCTGATGACAGTGGACAGCGCAGTCAGATGGAACAGAGAAAATAGGCATTTTAACATCATAGATTTAGCCAGTGGAATAGACGCACACTTGTGGAATAGACACCAGCTGGAATGTAGTTTGAGCCAAACAGCATTCAGGATTAGACCCACACATTGTATAAAAAAGCTGAAACAATTTCTTGGAAGATCACTTAATGATTAATTAGTATTCTGCATTACAGAATCAAATATAATAGCATAGTATAATGTCACTGTTACACTAAAAACACCCCCCCATGAGATTTAGGATGGTTAGCTGAACAGTCCCAAAAGATGATAATGCAGCCAAACCTCAACAGTGCACACGCCACTAAGCAGAATGTGGTTTGATTGAAAAAAATTCAGGAAGGCTATATACTAACACCATCTGCTCTAATTTGCGCATGAAACAGTAACTCAAGAATATCTAAATGCATATTCTCATGAATCTGATTGAGATTAAACGATTGGCAATCAGATGCATTTTGGACATTTCATTGGCAAAACAGGAAGAATTATCATTTGTGATTGACAGATGATGCATTGGTCTATTTTGAAGTTAGGTACAGGGTAGGTTACACTGTCCCATAAATCCTCCTGTTGTCTCGCATTTGTGCATTTGAAATGTGGTCACCTTAACTGGGAATGATTCAAGTGCAACGGTCAAGTGCAGCCTTCTGCCACAATCTAAGGCGCACTCTGGTTTAATTTTATGTTTAATATTTGAATCATTTTTATTTAAATTAAGGTTAACCACATTAAATTAAGGTTAACCACAGGGATTTTGAGATTACGTTTTTTGCAGGATTTTGGAAATTCTCATTTTCATATCAGGTGACCCCTCGTGTGAGAACCGCTGACCTATGGTTTACGTTAGCATATCCAGACACATGAGGGTGATGACTTTATACAGTATGACTGTGACAGAAACTTTGTGTTGAAATGTATTTTTTCTTTCTTTCTATAGTCATTCAGGAGGGATTATAAATACGCTGATGAGCTAAACTGGATCACCACATTGGGATGCTCCATGTCCATCATAGGGTTGAGTTTAACATTAACATTCCAGATGGTGACCAGGTAAGATCCTACAGTGTCCAGAACCAATTCAAAATATACAATAACATTCCAGATCGTTACCCGGTAAGATCCTACAGGGTTCCAGAACCAATTCAAAATATACAATAACATTCCAGATCGTTACCCGGTAAGATCCTACAGGGTTCCAGAACCAATTCAAAATATACAATAACATTCCAGATCGTTACCCAGTAAGATCCTACAGGGTTCCAGAACCATTTCAAAATATTGGGTGTTTCTCAATAGTGTAAAGAAGCCCTTTGTCTGATCCAACAGGACTTGATAGGTGAAACTATTATAAAACCCACTATTAATGAACCAACACATCCATAGCTACACATATAACTTCCCTAACATAGTGTTGTCTATCACCTGTCCCTAGGAAATCACGCAAAACCAACCCAACGGTCCTCTTAATGAGCGTCTGCATGTGTCTCCTGATCTTCACCCTCCTCTTCATGTTGGGAGTGGACAACCCTCATAAACAGCTGGGCAAACCTGAAATACAGAAGGACAACATTCTCCCCCTGTCCGACACACACACAGAGCGGGACAGAGGGCCCTGTACTGCAGTGGCAGTCCTGCTGCAGTACTTCCTGTTGGGGACGTTCACCTGGAACACGCTGTTCGCCACACATGTCTTCCTGATGATCAGAAACAGCCTGGCCACCAGCCCATCACACTTCACAGCCTATACCGTGGCCATCGGATGGGGTAGGACAGCATGGAGGAAAATAAAGTATTTAGTAGTTTAGTAGTTTTTTTTTTAAATTTGATTTTAGTAGTTTCAGGAGCTTTGGCTGGCATTAGCCCGTGGCTCCTTGAACTAAAACTAATGCTAGGTGATATTTTCAGGCTCTAATAAGCCTGAAATAGAACTTAAAAGCTACTTGTATAGTGATGTAATGTCTTTAGAGGATGTATGTGTGGTATATATACTCTGTATATGGCTGCATGCAAATCTACCAGGAAATAACAACATCATTCTCTCCTTTAGGACTGCCTGCAGTTGTGGTGGCCCTCACCTTAGGAATTAGTTACAGAGTGGATGATCCACTGGGATACAGGCAGGAGGAATTGTAAGAAAATTCTTTACTATACTACTGCCGTACTGAACTATACTGTACTGTACTGTACTATACTAAGCTATACTTTACTGTACTATACTACTACACCTGAGTGCTGTGCTGAACTACAATTTACTTCCTCTTCTGTGGTTATTTTATAATAGGTTCAATTTAAATTAAAGTGGGGCAATTGCTTTATAGTTAAGTTATTACATAACTCCTGATGTTAAAGGTTATCCCTATCAATGTTCGTATGCATGCTAATAATTGGCCAAAGGCAATGTAAATATATTTATTCTTAAAAAAATAATGATGATCCGTTTTGTTCAAAGGTTTCTTGTTTACTTATGCCACCCACCATGTCTACTTCATACCACGTTATTCAAATCACTGGTGTCCTGTTTTGTCACTGTCCCACTCTCTAACTCATTCATTTGACCTCTCAGTTGCTGGCTTGCTGCCCTCGATCCAAAGGGGAACTTTGACTTCAAGCTGCCAATGTTTTGGGGGTTCCTGATCCCCGTGGCGTTCATGCTTATCTTCAACACAGTGGTGTTGGTATGTTTTACAGTTACAACATGCAAGACCAACCCACATTTAACCAGGTAACGTTAACGAGGGAATTTTGGGGACACAAAGTAGAACGTTGTAGTCATAATTGATTTAAATGCCTCCTAACGAGCTTGTTAATTTTTTAAAATTGTATTTCAGTGAAAAGCTGTTATAAATCAAATGTATTATTATTTTGTCATTATTAATTCAGTCATTAGTAATCAAATCATACAATTTAATGAGCACCGTGCACTAACCCACTCAGTCAATGGTAGCATACTGTTCTTATACCACAGCATTACAACAGTCTATTACAGCACTCTAAGTATGTTGGTTATGTTTCCCAGTACAAGACACACATCGATGAAGAAGAAGTTCCTCAGTAGCTTTTCTCTGGCTGTGGTGCTCGGTCTCTCCTGGATCCTGGGCTATCTGTTGCTCATTACACAGAACCAGACCATGTACACCATACTCAACATCTCCTTCTGTGTTCTCACCACCACTCAGGTAGTAAACGTATGCACTCACTACTGTAAGTCACTCTGGATAAGAGTGTCTGCTGAATGAATCAAACGTCAACTAGAAATACTAGTGTACTATTGTACCACAGAATCGAGACATTAATGAAAATTAGACACCTAGTAAACATAAATAAATTGAGCTGGTCTTTATGGAAACACTACCTTTGTTTGTCCTTGTGTGTTCCTGAAAATACTTGATAATGTCTTTGTGTTTTTGCTTTTGCTCCACAGGGCTTGCAGATTTTCATTCTGTTCACAGCAAGAACAGCAATTGTCAAGAAAATGATGGCAGATGCTTTGAAATCTGTCTCTAGTGTTGAGATCCCACGTCACACCAAGAGGTTCAGTCTATGGCGTGGCAAGCGCAAAGAAAATGTTGAATCATACACACAGCTGGACACTATTCTGTCAACACATTAACACCTTAACTGCCACAGAAAAAGTATTTTCCTGAAAAATGTCTATTTAACCTTAAACTCGTTAGGGATAGGCGGGACGCAAATGTCTCAACTGGCCAATTGCCAGGGAAAATGCAGAGCGCCAGATTCAAATAAAATACTATAAAATACAAACTTTAATTAAATCACACATGTAAGATACTCAATTAAAGCTATACTCGTTGTGAATCCAGCCAACGTGTCAGATTTTAAAAATTTTCGGCGAAAGCATAAGAAGCTATTATCTGATAGCTTGCACCATCTGCACCAGCAGTAAACAAAGGAGTTAGCATATTTCAACCCTGCAGGCGGTACACAAAACCCTGAAATAAAATATAAAACATGCATTACCTTTGACGAGCTTCTTTTGTTGGCACTCCAATATGTCCCATAAACATCACAATTGGTCCTTTTGTTAGATTAATTCCGTCCATATATATCCAAAATGTCCATTTATAAAGCGCGTTTGATCCAGAAAAAAACAGCTTACAAAAAACACGTCACTCCAAAATATTTCAAAAGTTGCCTATAAACTTTGCCAAAATATTTCAAACTACTTTTGTAATAATACTTTAGGTATTTTTAAACGTTAATAATTGATCAAATTGTAGACGGGGCAATCTGTGTTCAATACAGGAATGAAAACAAACCAGCGCCACTTTTCACGTCTTGCGCAACTCACGAAAGTGTACCCAGTTCCTAGTTGGCCTACTTCTTCATTGCACAAAGGAATAACCTCAACCAAATTTCAAAGACTGGTGACATCCAGTGGAAGCGGTTATATTTCCTAAGAAATATCCCTTGGCAATAACAAGTCAGGGAACAGAGAGAGGCAAAAAAAAAAGCACAATTCTGAACAGTTAGTCCTCGGGGTTTTGCCTGCTACATAAGTTCTGTTATACTCACAGACATGATTCAAACAGTTTTAGAAACTTCAGGTCACCTGCACATCTATGAATGTTTGTGTAAAAAAATATAGAGTCTAATAATGAAAACCACATGATAATTGTAATAAATGGCATGATAAAATATGGTAAATAAAATGCATATGTTGAATTTCATTTAATTTGGTTGTCAACTGCTCAGTTGAGCTGCCTCTTAAAGGGTTCATTTTCACCTAATTCACAAAAAAAAGAAAGAAAATATATAATTTTTTATTTCACCTTTATTTAACCAGGTAGGCCAGTTGAGAACAAGTTCTCATTTACAACTGCGACCTGGCCAGTTAAAGCAAAGCAGTGCGACAAAAACAACAACACAGAGTTACACATGGGATAAACAAACATACAGTCAATAACACAATAGAAAAACAAGTATACAGTGTGTGCAAATGAAGTAAGGAGCTACGGCAATACATTGGCCAATAGTCGTGAAGTAATTACAATTTAGCAATTAAACACTGGAGTGATATATGTGCAGATCACGATGGATGTGCAAGTAGAAATACTGGTTTGCAAAAGAACAGAAAAACAAAAAACAAATATGGGGATGAGGTAGGTAGTTGGTTGGATGGGCTATTTACAGATGGGCTGTGTACAGCTGCAGCGATCGGTAATCTGCTTTGACAGCTGACGCTTAAAGTTAGTGAGGGAGATATAAGTCTCCAACTTCAGTGATTTTTGCAATTCGTTCCAGCCATTGGCAGCAGAGAACTGGAAGGAAAGCTGACCAACGGAGGTGTTGGCTTTGGGGGTGACCAGTGAAATATACTTGCTGGAGTGCCTGCTACGGGTGGGTGTTGCTATGCTGGCCAGTGAGCTGAGATAAGGCGGAGCTTTACCTAGCAAAGACTTATAGATGACCTGGAGCCAGTGGGTTTGGAAAAAATATGTAGCGAGGACCAGCCAATGAGAGCATACAGGTCGCAGTGGTGGGTAGTATATGGGGATTTGGTGTCAAAACGGATGGCACTGTGATAGATTGCATCCAATTTGCTGAGTAAAGTGTTGGAGGCTATTTTGTAAATGACATCGCCCAAGTCAAGGTTCGTTAGGATAGTCAGTTTTATGAGGGTAGGTTTGGCAGCATGAGTGAAGGAGGCTTTGTTGTGAAATAGGAAGCCAATTCTATATTTAACTTTGGATTGGAGATGCTTAATGTGAGTCTGGAAGGAGAGTTTACAGTCTAGCTGGACGCCTAGGTATTTATAGTTGTCCACATATTCTAAGTCAGAACCGTCCAGAGTGGTGATGCTAGTTGAGCATACATTTAGTTTTACTAGAATTTAAGAGCAGTTGGAGGCCACGGAAGGAGTGTTATATGGCGTTGAAGCTTGTTTGGAGGTTTGTTAACACAGTGTCCAAAGATGAGCCAGATGTATACAGAATGGTGTCGTCTGCGTAGAGGTGGATCAAAGAATCAACCGCAGCAAGAGCGACATCATTGATATGTACAGAGAAAAGAGTCGGCCCGAGAATTGATCCCTGTGGCACACCCATAGAGACTGCCAGAGGTCCGGACAACAGGCCCTCCGATTTGACACACTGAACTCTGAGAAGTAGTTAGTGAATCAGGCGAGGTAGTCATTAGAGAAACCAAGGATGTGTAGTCTGCCGATAAGAATACAGTGATTGACAGAGTCGAAAGCCTTGGCCATGTCGATGAAGACGGCTGCACAGTATTGTTTTTTATTGATGGTGGTTATGATATCGTTTAGAACCTTGAGCCTGGCTGAGGTGACCAGTTCGGAAACCGGACTTCATAGCGGAGAAGGTACTGTGCGATTCGAGATGGTCGGTGATCTGTTTGTTTACTTGGCTTTCAAAGACTTTAGAAAGGCAGGGCAGGATGGATATAGGTCTGTAACAGTTTGGGTCTAGAGTGTCACCCTCTTTGAAGAGGGGGGATGACCGTGGCTGCTTTCCAATCTTTAGGAATCTCAGACGATACGAAAGAGAGGTTGTAACAGACTAGTAATTGCGACAATGGCGGCGGATAATTTTAGGAAGAGAGGGTCCAGATTGCCTAGCCCAGCTGATTTGTCGGCAGAGCTGTTGGCCGGGGTTGGGGTAGCCAGGTGGAAAGCAAGGCCAGTGACAGTGTTACCTAGCCTTAAGGCAGTGGGCAGCTGCGAGGAGGTGCTCTACTTCTCCATGGACTTTAGTGTCCCAAAACTTTTTGGAATTTGTGCTGCAGGATGAAAATTTATGTTTGAAAAAGCTAGCCTTTGCTTTCCTAACTGACTGTGTATATTGGTTCCTGACTTCCCTGAAAAGTTCCATATCGCGGGGACTATTCGAAGCTAGTGCAGTGTGCCACAGGATGTTTTGTGCTGGTCAAGGGCAGTCAAGTCTGGAGTGAACCAAGGCTATATCTATTCTTACTTTTACATTTTTTGAATGGGGCGTGCTTATTTAAGATGGTGAGGAAGGCACTTTTGAAGAGCAACCAGGCATCCTCAACTGATGGGATGAGGTCAATATCCTTCCAGGATACCCGGGCCAGGTCGAAAGGCCGAAAGGTTTTTAGGGAGCTTTTGACAGGGATGAGTGGTGGTCGTTTGACCGCGGACCCATAATGAAGAAAATGTACGCTCACCACGCTGCACTTGGTCTGGTCATTTCCCTGATGACGTTCGTGACAGAACTACCCACCACAAACGGACCAAGCGGCATGGCCGGGAGGAGCAGTGTTTTCTGGAGGAATGGACATGGGAGGAGATCTTGGAAGGCAAGGGACCCTGGGCAAAGGCTGGAGAGTATCGGCGTCCAAGGGAGGAGATAGAGGCGGCGACAATACGAGGAGTTGGCACAGCGGAGCAGGTACGAGAGGGAGCCGCAAAAATTTATTTTTGGGGGGCACACGAGGAGATTGGCTGAGTCAGGTTGGAGACCTGAGCCAACTCCTCGTGCTTACCGTAGGGAGTGTGGTACTGGTCAGGCACCGTGTTATGCGGTGGAGCACACGTTGTCTCCAGTGCGCGTTCAGAGCCCGGTGCGCTACATTCCAGCTCCCCGCATTGGATGGGCTAGAGTGGGCATCCAGCCAGGACGGATGGTGCCGGCTCAGAACGCCTGGCCTCCAGTGCGTCTCTTCGGCCCAGGATATCCTGTGTCGGCTCTGCGCACTGTGTCTCCGGTGTGTCTGCACAGCCCAGTGCGTCCTGTGCCAGCGCCCTGCATTTGCCAGGCGAAGGTAACCATCCAGCCAGGACGGGTTGTGCAGGCTCTACGCTCGAGAACTCACACTGGGCCATGAAGGCGCACTGATCCGGTGCCTGCTCCAAGAACCAAGCTTCCAGTATGTCACCCCAGCCTGGTGAGTCCTGTGCCTGCTCCCAGAACCAGGCCTCCTGTATGTCTCCCCAGCCTGGTGAGTCCTGTGCCTGCTCCCAGAACCAGGCCTTCTGTATGTCTCCCCAGCCTAGTAAGCCCTGTGGCAGCTCCACGCAGCAGGCGTCACTCCAGTAATGATCCATGGCCTGAAGCCTCCAGTGATGATCCATGGCACGACGCCTCCAGTGATGATCCATGGCCGACGCCTCCAGTGATGATCCATGGCACGAAGCCTCCAGTGATGATCCATGGCACGAAGTCTCCAGTGATGATCCATGGCACGAAGCCTCCGGTGATGATCCATGGCATGAAGCCACTGGTGATGATCCCATGGCACGAAGCCTCCAGTGATGATACATGGCCCGGGGCCTGCAGCGAAGGTTCCCAGTCCGGGGCCTGCAGCGAAGGTCCCCAGCGAAGGCCTGCAGCGAGGGTCCCCAGTCCGGGGCCTGCAGCGAGGGTCCCCAGTCCGGGGCCTGCAGCGAGGGTCCCCAGTCCGGGGCCTGCAGCGAGGGTCCAAAGTCCGGGGCCTGCAGCGAGGGTCCCAAGTCCGGGGCCTGCAGCGAGGGTCCCCAGTCCGGGGCCTGCAGCGAGGGTCCCCAGTCCGGGGCCTGCTGGGAGGGGCCCCAGTCCGGGGCCTGCTGCGAGGGTCCCCAGTCCGGGGCTTGCGGCGAGGGTCCCCAGTCCGGGGTCGGCAACGAAGGTCCCCGCACTAGAGGTGCCACCAAAGTGGGGTGAGTCAGAGGTGGAGCGGGGTCTGCGTCCCGCACCGGAACCTCCACCGAAGTAGATTCCCACCTCCCCTATAGGTTCAGGTTTGCGGCCGGGAGTCCGCACCAAAAATGTCAAAAATTTTTGACCATGCACATGTTTGTAAATACTTTATGTACCTATGTTTTTTTATGAATGCTGACTGTTTTGAATAAATCTGATTATTCTCTTGTTTCAGTGTTCTTAGTGAAAGAAATGTTTTTTTTATTTTACACAATCTCTCAGAAAATAGCTTTAGACAGTGTAGAGGATGTCAGGCACATGAGGGGACCTAGACTTGGCGCTCCGGTACCACTTGTCGTGCGGTAGCAGAGAGAACAGTCCATGACTAGGGTGGCTGGAGTCTTTTATAATTTTTAGGTCCTTCCTCTGACACTGCCTGCTATAGAGGCCCTGGATGGCAGGAAGCTTGGCCCCAGTGATATACTGGTGCCTTGCGGTGGGAGGCTGAGCAGTTGCTGTACCAGACAGTGATGCAACCAGTGCATCACTGTCTATGAGATATTGACAGGTTGAACTTGCAGCCAATCAATTAGATGATTTCCAATCCAAGCAAGACGTGTTTGTCTTTGTCCCGTCTAAATATTTTCTGTGTTTAAATCTCTTTTTCCATTTTCAAATTAAATATACCTTTCTGCAACCCGCCTCATCCAACATCAAATCAAATAAAATACAATTTTATTTGTCACATACACATGGTTAGCAGATGTTAATGCGAGTGTAGCGAAATGCTTGTGCTTCTAGTTCCGACAATGCAGTAATAACCAACGAGTAATCTAACCTAACAATTCCACCACTATTACCTCATACACACAAGTGTAAAGGGATCTACTATTTTTTTTTACATTTCTTATTCTTATCCGTATTTTTTTTTACTGCATTGTTGGTTTACACCTGTTGTATTCGTCACATGTGACTAATACAATTTGATTTGATTTGCCTACTAGCCAAAAAAGTGCAGAGCATGCATGATGCGTATAACTCATCATTCCAACATTTTGAACATTTAATTAATCCTTCATTCAGTTCAGTCAATCAGTATGTCATCAATTCTGTCATTTGTCTGAGTTGCAATAGGAACTAAATTGAAGAGAATAGAACAGTCATCCATTTGTTTATTGAAATAATGTATTCTTCAAAGTTCTTTAGCCTATCACTTTAATAATTCAATGTTTCATTTAGGCCTATCTTTCTGAAAAAAATAGGCCTTCAACTTGTAGGCATTGCAATTTAGGCTATCATTTTGAGTACTGATGTCTTGAGGAATAATTTTAGAACTCTGTGTTTTATAACTGTTTTTATAATAGGCCTCCCCTCACAGCCCTCTAGAAATAGTTTCTAAATAAAACATTTACAAACTAGTTGAAGAAGCACATGCATTGGCTGATAAGGAAAACAGATCTGGCAATAATAGGCTATAGATAGTCTTGACCATTTGGGACCCCTTGGCTATTTCGCTCAAGACAGGTTATAGCCAAGACTTAATCAACATTTTTTTTGTCTCATTCATTGATATGGATATAGCCTCTGCATAATAGGGTTGTGTAACGCAAATGTCTATAACAAGCCTCCATACAGAGTGAAATGTGCAAATACAACAGTCAAAATGCCTAATACAAGGCCTACAGTCTGTGCTCCCAAATACTGGGAAAACAATTTTTTTTTTATTTAACTAGACAAGTAAGTTAAGAACAAATTCTTATTTTCAATGATGGCCTAGGAACAGTGGGTTAAATACCTTGTTCAGGGGCAGAACGACAGATTGTTACCTTCTCAGCTCAGGGTTTTGATCTTGCAACCTTTCGGTTGATCACATGATCACCACAGTAGTCCCAAGCGGCTATACAAATAAATTATGCAGTTATATGGCCATTAAATAACACAACAGCATTGCATATTTAGTGAGCAGAATAAGCCTAAATCATATTTATTTTCTATTTTGCAGCTCAGGTGGTTATTCTAGACAAGGCTCTTCTGTGTCTTTATGGTATTATTCTCACACAAGTCATTTGCTGAAGGCCCAAGCCTATACTACGCCATCTACTGGTATAAAGTCGTTATCTAATTCCGTTCTAAAACAACCTCTATACTTTTATTTTGGAAATTAAACTGGAAGCTGCAAAGCAACTGACACGCTGCGCGAGCATTGCAAAATACATTTACACATACATGTTATTCAATCATTGCATCCAAACTGCTCGCACGCGTCAACAAGCGTCTGTATAACCAGGCGCTAAAATAGAACTTGGTTCTATTTGTGACGCTTGATTTGCTGCAAGTCCCGCCTCTCCCATCGCCTCATTGGTTTTTAGGAGCATATACCCATGCGCCATCTCCTCATTGGTTTTTAGGAGCATATGCCCACATGGGAGATTGAAAGATGAACTCAGGTCCACATTCCAGTCGGTACTGGTAATGCTTGGTTGAGAGGAGAGATTACTAGAAACAAACTTTTATCTGTGAATGAATTGTCGGAGAAGAGGATTTTGTGCATTTTAGGTAAAATAACAACCCAATGTTTATATCCCAGGGCAAATTAGCTAGCTAAATTGGCATACATGTTTAATGCTTTTCGACCTGTCCCCAAACTAATATAGTTGGTTCAGAGTTTGTTTTGATATTTCAACCTGCGTGTCCTGATCACGTCTGGTGTGGGTGGACAAAATCAACATGCGAGCGGTCTGTTCAGAACTGTAGCGAGCTAACTTAGTTATTCTTTGATAACTCAATAGAAAAATGAATAACGACAATCAATAACTTATCTAGGTACTGGATGTGAGTCCTTGACTAGGGCAACCTTGTGGACAGGAAACGTTATCCTCCTTGCTAGCTACCAATAACCATAACGGTATTTGGTAGTTAAACAGTGGCTAGCTTGACACAGGCTTACTCCTTGCGCAACAAAGTGTAATTTTGTCAGTGACATGAGCTAACTAGCTAGGCCATATCATATGCCATGAGTAGAGATCGACTGTGTAAGCTAGTTAGTTAGCTAGCTTTGTGTCATTAGCTAGCTAGTGCTATCTAGATTTACATTAGCTACCTAAATGTGAAGTAAACTCAACTGAGGAGTAATAATTGACAACACAATCCTTACATGAGAATTAGGCGGACCAGCACCATGTCCCTCTACCATGTCGCTCTTCTCACACAGACTTATTGCTACTCCGGCAGGAGCATGTGGACTCAGTTCACACTACGAATAGAGAACGGAGACTTGAAAATGTGCAGAATACCTCTTTCTGGTTTCCCTGACTTCTGTTTTTTTTTTACTGTGTTATGCTTGTTCACGTAGCACTCCTCACAGGCGTTGCGTTTTTTGTTGGTATTTGGTATTTTATTAGGATCCCCATTAGCTGTTGCAAAAGCAGCAGCTACTCTTCCTAGGGTCCACACAAAACATGAAACATAATACAGAACATCATCATACAAGAACAGCTCAAGGACAGAACTACATACATTTTTAGAAAGGCACACGTAGCCTACATATCAATGCATGTGCACAAACTATCTAAGTCAAATAGGGGAGAGGTGTTGTGCCAGGAGGTGTTGCTTTATCTGTTTTTTGAAACCAGGTTTGCTGTTTATTTGAGCAATATGCGATGGAAGGAAGTTCCATGCAATAAGGGCTCTATATAATACTGTACGTTTTCTTGAATTTGTTCTGGATTTGGGGACTATGAAAAGACCCCTGGTGCCATGTCTGGTGGGATAAGTGTGTGTCAGAGCTGTGTGTAAGTTGACAATGCAAACAATTTGGGATTTTTAACACAATAATGTTTCTTATAAAAAGAAGAAGTGATGCAGTCAGTCTCTCCTCAAGTCATAGCCAAGAGAGACTGGCCTGCATAGTATTTATATCAGCCCTCTGATTACAATTAAGAGCAACATGTGCCGCTCTGTTCTGGGCCAGCTAAAGCTTAACTAGGTCTTTCCTTGCCGCACTGGACCACACGACTGAACAATAATCAAGATAAGACTAAACTAGAGCCTGCAGAACTTACTTTTTGGAGTGTGGTGTCAAAAAAGCAGAGTATCTCTTTATTACGGCTAGACCTCTCCCCATATTTGTAACCATTGAATCCATATGTTTTCACCATGACAGTTTACAATCTAAGGTAACGTTCAACAGCCACACCATTCATTACCAGATTCAGCTGAGGTCTAGCACTTAAGGAATGGTTTGTACCAAATACAATGCTCTTAGTTTTAGAGATGTTCAGGACCAGTTTATAACAGGCCACCCATTCCAAAAAAGACTGCAACTCTTTGTTAATGGTTTCAGTGACTTCATTAGCTGTGGTTGCTAATGAACCAGGAGGTTTGTCATTATTGGCCGTTAACAATACTCCCACACTAACTTTACAAAATTCAAACTTGCACTGCTTTTATTTCATAATTTGTTTTTTATGCATGAACATAATTGCTCACTGTTTGTTGTGGGCATTTCCTGCCTAAGTTTGCCCACTTTGCCAATTAAATAATCATTAAAATAATTGGCAACTTCAAATAGTTTTGTGATGAATAAGCCATCTTATTCAATGAAAGATGGAGATGAATTTGTTTTTCTGCCCATAATTTAATTTAAAGTACTACATATTTCTTTATGTCATTGATTTTGGCTTCATAATAAAGTTTCTTCTTCTTTTTGTTGAGTTTAGTCTCATAATTCCTCAATTTGCAGTAAGTCAGCCAGTCAGATGTACACAGCCAGACTTATTAGCCACTCCTTTTGCCCCATCCCTTTCAACCATACAGTTTTTCAATTCCTCATCAATCCATGGAGCCTTAACAGTTCTAACAGTTAGTTTCTTAACAAGTGGATGTTTATCAATAATTGGAAGAAGCAATTTCATAAATTCAGATGAAACTGGCAAAACTCTGAAAGGTATATGTCAGATTATATATATATGTCAGATTTGTTCAAGCCTAAAATGTTAGTCTGTAATCGCAACGTGGTGTTCATATATTCACAGATGAAATTTCACGTCTACGTTTCACACATTTCTTATGAGCCTAACAATTTACATTTGGATTTTCTTACTATCCTAACAATGCTATCTGGCTCCATACTGGCTCACAAAAAAAAAGTGTCACGGAAAGCAAGCTTGGATTTTGGCGTCACTCCTCACTCAAATCCCTTTGACAGCATACGTCATTGACAGATAAACTTGCATTTTTGCATCTCGTTGTGTTGTTGTCCCCCGGTGGCTAGCTAACAAAAAAAAATGCCCTTTCCTAAATTAGCCATGGATGGAGATAGGGATTTGGACTTGTTGTTTTATTTATCCTCCGTAATGGTGATTCTGATCCAACCATTAATTCATACATTGTTGTGCCACTGGCCTGAGAGGATGGAAGTTCAATATGTAGCTACAGTAACATTAGATGTAACGTTAGAAGGCTAATGTTGCCTCGAATTGAAGTTAGGCTAGCGAACAAGCATTTTAGTCAGGTAGCCTAGGACAACAAACAAATAAAGGCGTGTACTGTTGTATGACAGAGTGATAGACCGTGTCCTCAACATGAAAGAGAGGAGGATGGCATTGGCGTTTCTCTACAAGTAGGGTGAGTCAACATGTTTTTCTACTTGCGCACAGAAATCAGAACCAAGACAGCCACCTCATATTTAGCTTACGTTGATTGGACTAAATTGTTTTGGTATCTTTTTGTTGTGACTGTATTAGACAAAGCAGAGGTGATTCAATGATCAAATGTTAAAGTTGAAATGGTACTGGAATAGTGGAGGCAGCTCCCGTTTTCTTTGCGACTTGTGGTAACACTGGTTCTAATTCAATAGTTGTTTAGTGGTCATAAAATGTTGAAACATTAACTTGCTTGACAATGCTAGGTCATGTAACTAACTGTCTGTTACTGTACACGCAATATGCTTTGTGGACTTCATTGGACAGAGCTATCTGGTTTTGTGATAAAACAAAGGTGTGGTTGAATTTATTCTGCCACTTTTGTCTTATTGTCTCGGCCTTTAGACCTATATATCACGGTCGCAAAGCATATGAATTAGGTTATAGCACAATTATCACAACACAGGTTGTAATATGGCTTTTTTTTGTTGGGGGGGGCTTGGCTTCCCCAGTGATTTTACCCAGGCACCGCTGCTGATAGTCTACACCTGTTGATTAGAAGCATGTGTCAAGTACAATGTTATTTGATTTTGAAGCAGCCTCTGTGTCTACCTTCAACTGCCTTGTGGTGGCGCCAAACGCTTCCTCTAAATGAGGATTTATTATGGCAGTGGAACGTTCCATCTAAACTGTTCACCAGTCTTCCTCATTATTGTGCAGATAAAGAGATGTTTATGAAAACACTTTGAGCATATTCACTGTCACTTATGTATGTCTAATTTCAATAATTCAAGGTTAATTTGTTTCATAAGGTTCATTTAGGGGTACACTCTTAGAAAACTGCTATACATTTTGCCCACTGTTATAGGGAAAAAAGTGACAGTTCAATAAAGTGTTTCTTTATTATTATTATTTTTTTAAATGAGTTCAGCCTTTGAGCCTTCATTAGGGCCAATAGGCTGTCCTGTCATCTACCTGGTAAACCCTCACCTCCATTATCTCATCTCCTGCCTCTGGAGCCTGTGGACAGATTAAGACTTGAGTTGTCTATCTGAGACTCCAGGGTTTAATGTTGACCTGTTCTGCTGCCTTTAGAAACCCATCCTCTTCTATCTCATCCTGATCTATGGAGCTGGCTGCCATAATCTGTCCTGCAAGGGATAGTACGCTAGTTACTGTACCTCCAGTCTTAGACATATAGTGCCTTGCGAAAGTATTCGGCCCCCTTGAACTTTGCGACCTTTTGCCACATTTCAGGCTTCAAACATAAAGATATAAAACTGTATTTTTTTGTGAAGAATCAACAACAAGTGGGAATTAATCATGAAGTGGAACGACATTTATTGGATATTTCAAACTTTTTTAACAAATCAAAAAGTGAAAAATTCAGTTGATAACAGAGTAGTCTTTGCTGTCAACCGTTTATTGGCAGTGATAAAGATTTATTTCTCTCAAACTACAGTAGAAAACATTTCTACACTGATGCAGACACAATGAAACTGGAACAGCATGGATCATCTATGATTATAGGAACTGACACTATGTATCCTTGTTTATGTGGTTTACTGAATTAATTATCTTTTATAAAGTCTCTTTTCCACAGGGGGATCTCAGCACATCCTCTGCCATTCCAACCACCATTGACAAAACTACCCCAACTACTACTGCCCCTTTAACGCCTGACTCTCCAGCTACTGACTCTCCAACTACTGGTTACCTAAATACTACTGGACTTCCAACTACTGGTTACCCTACCTCTATCCCTATCACTAGTATCATTCTCCCCTCTCCCACCACCTCCACCACCCACTCTCCCACCACAATCCCTCCTCTGGTCTGTATCAACGGTGGTGAGCTGCAGAGTGGAGTCTGTATCTGTCCTGATGAGTGGACCGGAGAGACCTGTTCAGAGGGTACATCCACACACTTACACTATACCTAACCCTGGATAACCATTCAGACTCCACTCCACAATACTACACTAATATACCTAACCCTGGATCTACCATTCAGACTCCACTCCACAATACCACACTACTATACCTAACCCTGGATCTACCATTCAGACTCCTCCACAATACTACACTACTATACCTAACCCTGGATCTACCATTCAGACTCCTCCACAATACTACACTACTATACCTAACCCTGGATCTACCATTCAGACTCCACTCCACAATTCTACACTAATATACCTAACCCTGGATCTACCATTCAGACTCCACTCCACAATACTACACTACTATACCTAACCCTGGATCTACCATTCAGACTCCACTCCACAATACTACACTACTATACCTAACCCTGGCTCTACCATTCTTACTCCTCCACAATACTACACTACTATACCTAACCCTGGATCTACCATTCACAGTACACACCACTACATTACTATACCTAACCCTGGATCTACCATTCAGACTCCTCCACAATACTACACTACTATACCTAACCCTGGCTCTACCATTCTTACTCCTCCACAATACTACACTACTATACCTAACCCTGGATCTACCATTCACAGTACACACCACTACATTACTATACCTAAACCTGGATCTCACATTCAGAGTAAACATCACTACACTACTATACGTAACCCTGGATCTCACGGCAGGTAGCCTAGTGGTTATAGCGTTGATCTAGTTACCGAATCCCCGAGCTGACAAGGTAAGAATCTGTACTTCTGCCCCTGAACAAGGCAGTTAACCCACTGTTCCTAAGCCCTCATCGAAAATAAGAATTTGTTCTTAACTGACTTGCCTAGTTAAATAAAGGTTAAATAACAAATATAAAACATTCCTAACCCTGGAACTCACATTGAATCCACAACAATATTCCCTGGATCTCACATTCAGAATGTAAATTTCATGTTTGCATTCCATGTTGAAACGCATTTTACTTCAATAGGGAATTTCTGCAATTCAGCCATCAAGGATGGATTCTCCTTCCCAAGATCAACGGTTGGTTGGTCTGCTTATTCAGAAGAGTTGTGTGATGAGAATACAACCAGTGGTATGTTACTTTTATTCACCTAATCTTACAAAAATGTTACAGTCCTAATTAATGTTGTGTTAGGTAACACAAAACCTTGAGTTTCTTTTTGTCTTGGTTCCTCCAGCCGGTTTAACAGAAGCCTCAGCAAGATGTTTGAATGACACTGGATCTCCAATGTTTGGTCCTTCTCATGAACTGCAGTGTGAACTAACCCTCGGTGACATTCAAGGAAATGTAAGTCAATAAGCATATTTTTTATTATCCTGATTGAAGTCTTGATTTAGCGTTCTTCTTTCTTTGGGTCAGTTACAGTCATCATTATGAGGAGTGGATCTTACAGTTTGAAGATCAGTAACAACTGGCTTTTACCTTCAGATCATGTATTCTGTTCCTTTATTCTGCTTAACAGTTTTAGGAACTTTATTTTTTTATTTTTTGTGTTTGACATCACATTTTATTTTTACAATTATAATATGTTTTTATCCAAAGCAACTTACAGTAATGAGTGCATACATTTTCATACTGGTCCCCTGTGGGAATTGAACCCACAACCCTGGTATTGCAAGGGCCATACTTTACCAACTGAGCAACTATAATATCCAAATGCACTCACAGTTCAGGATGTTGCTGCCACTTATACAATCTTTTGTTGAAAAACAATAAAACAAATAAAATGAATAAAAACCCTTGTCTCTCCCTGTTCAGATCTCCAGCAGTTCAGGTGATTTACTACAGTTAACCTTCAGTACTCAGATCCTGACCTCCCAACCAGAGCAGCTGTCAGCTGTCAACATCACCACAGCAGCTCAGATAGCTAACACACTGCTTCAGTCTGCAAATATCACAGAGGTATAACATGTTTTGAAATCAAGTCGTGACTATAACATGTTCTGGAGAGAAACGTAAGGTTGTCACTGAAGTTGAAATTTGATTTGAACACCTGAGGTTCATCCCCTGGTTTTGATTATGCTGCAGGACATTGCAGTGGCAGCTGTAACCACCATCAGTCAGCTGCTCAATGCCAGTGAGGAGAGTACACAGGAGAGAGACGCTGTCCAAAAGTACAGGTGTGTGTGTGTGTGTGTGTGTGTGTGTGTGTGTGTGTGTGTGTGTGTGTGTGTGTGTGTGTCTGTCTGTCTGTTGTGTCTGTGTGTCTGTCTGTCTGTCTGTCTGTCTGTCTGTCTGTCTGTCTGTCTGTCTGTCTGTCTGTCTGTCTGTCTGTCTGTCTGTCTGTCTGTCTGTCTGTCTGTCTGTCTGTCTGTCTGTCTGTCTGTCTGTCTGTCTGTCTGTCTGTCTGTCTGTCTGTCTGTCTGTCTGTCTGTGTGTGTGTGTGTGTGTGTGTGTGTGTGTGTGTGTGTGTGTGTGTGTGTGTGTGTGTGTGTGTGTGTGTGTGTGTGTGTGTGTGTGTGTGTGTGTGTGTGTGTGTGTGTGTGTGTGTGTGTGTGTGTGTCTGTGTGTGTGTGTGTGTGTGTGTGTGTGTGTGTGTGTGTGTGTGTGTGTGTGTGTGTGTGTGTGTGTGTGTGTGTGTGTGTGTGTGTGTGTGTGTGTGTGTGTGTGTGTGTGTGTGTGTGTGTGTGTGTGTGTGTGTGTGTGTGTGTGTGTGTGTGTGTGTGTGGTGGTGTGTGTGTGTGTGTGTGTGTGTGTGTGTGTGTGTGTGTGTGTGTGTGTGTGTGTGTGTGTGTGTGTGTGTGTGTGTGCGGTGGTGTGTATTTCTACATATGCTTGAGTTTATGTGTGTACGTGTGCCTCAGTGCGTGTCTGTATGGGTGCATGTAAACTAATGTTTTTCTGTGTTTCTCTCCCAGCCTCACAGAGACCCTGGAGAAGTTTTCCCTGGACCAGTACAATAATGTGTCCTTGGTGGTTCAGCCCAACCTGGCAGTCCAGTCTGTCCAAGTACCAAGTGACACAGTAGGGATCCAGTTTACTGCTCTGACTGGTGGGTGGGACTGCTAGTAAACCTACACACTGGCATTTAAAGTGATAGTTTATATCTGTGTTGACAGATTGTGTAAAACTTCTCAATTTTTAAATGTTTCCTCTGCTGGTCAGTAAGGTTTGGTATGGATTGTATCTCATATTAATCTCCTTCTCCAGGAAGATCTGGTAATTTTGTGGCCAACAGAATTCATCTCAACACCAATACCTCTGAACTGATAGCTGACAAAGGAGGTTCTACCGATGTCCAGATTGTTATCAAATTCACACCAGGTGAGCCAATGTTGGTATACAAACATAGTGTATAAACTCAAGCTTAATTTTCCTTGTACCGATATCACAGAGAGCTTAACTGCTCTTTGTGGTCTCAGAAAACATGTCAGCAGTGATAAAAATATTGATTGTCCAGTAAAGTTCAGTCACATGACATATGGATAAATAAACTATTGAGAAGTCATTTCCACAATAAGCCTACAAGGCAAGGTCATGCTACTCATGTATATGAAGTCCTGACATGAACAACAATCTCTTTCTTTCTTTTTCTCTCTTTCTTTTTCTCTCGCTCTCGCTCTCGCTCTCTCTCACACACACACATCAATTCCAAGGGTTTTATGGGCATTAGAAACAGATGTTTACACACTCACAAAGATTTCAAAGGGATATATAAATTTCAAATGTCATTATGCCTATGTAGTGTTTTAATGATGTCTCTCTCCACTCAGTTTTGCATAGTAAAAACACAAACCACTCCATTGGTTTTGTGCTCTACCAAAACGACCGGTTCTTCAGGTCCAAGGCTTTCAGCGCTTCTTCAGGGACCAGCAGAAGGGTCATCTCTGCTAACCTGGGACAAGTGTCTGGATTACATGTTGAGATGCTCTTCAAGCCCACAGTAGGATTTATCTTGGAATCAGGAAACACATAGTGGTCCAAATTCTAAGTCAGGGGATAGGCAGCACAGTTCCTGGAGTGCCGCAGGTATTTCTAGGCACTACATCTGACCAACTAAGCTAATTGATCAGTTCAGTGATTGCCTAAAGTAAACACACCTGGTCTTCCAGGTCGTTTAAATAACAAACATGACGTGCCTGTAGCCCTCCAGGACCAGGGTTGCCTACCCTTGATCTAAGTTATCCATTGTTGCTTATCCGCCATAAGGAACAGGGAAGTATGATATGTTGTATTGTATACAATATGATTTATGATAATTGTAATTTCTTCTTTCCCACATTTGCTTATTAATGACCTGTTATATAATTGACTTTTTATATATTTATTTTTATAAGGAATACTGTGAATGCATGTCTTTTGCTGAAGGATTTACAGTGAGTTTGTGTCTGTTCTCACTTCTCAGGCTGTTCCCAACACCTCCCTCTATGACTTTGCCTGCGTGTCATGGAACTACACGTTGAAAGACTGGAGCACCTTTGGCTGCTCCAAAGTCAACCACTCAGCAGACGGCCTGCGATGTTTCTGTAATCACACCACTAACTTTGCTGTGCTGATGGTGAATAGCTAGCTGCCTTCATCTCCCTTTTACTGACCACACTCTGACATATCTTATACATCATTAGCAGGATCCAGACACATGAGGCAATGACTTTCTATATGACTGTGACAGAAACATATTTTTAATGTTCTTTCTACAGTCGTACAGGAAGGATTTGAAATACCCTGAGCGCTCACCATATTGGGATGTTCCATGTCAATCATTGGGTTGAGTTTAACAATAACATTCCAGATGGTGACCAGGTAAGATCCTACAGGGTTCCAGAACCAATTAAAAATATACAATAACATTCCAGATGGGGACCAGGTAAGATCCCTCAGGGTTCTAGAACCAATAAAAAATATTGGGTGCTTCTCAATGGTGTAAAGAAGCCCATTGATCCAACAGGACTTGATAGGTGAAACCATTATAAAACCCACTATTAATGAACCAACACATCCATAGCTACACATCTAACTTCCCTAACATAGTGTTGTCTATCACCTGTCCCCAGGAAATCACGCAAAACCAACCCAACGGTCCTCTTAGTGAGCGTCTGCGTGTGTCTCCTGATCTTCACCCTCCTCTTCATGTTGGGAGTGAGCAACCCTCATAAAGAGCTGGGCAAACCTAAAATACAGGAGGACAACATTCTCCCCCCGTCCGACACACACACAGAGCGGGACAGAGGTCCCTGTACTGCAGTGGCAGTCCTGCTGCAGTACTTCCTGTTGGGGACGTTCACCTGGAACACGCTGTACGCCACACATGTCTTCCTAATGATCAGAAACAGCCTGGCCACCAGCCCGTCACACTTCACAGCCTATACCGTGGCCATCGGATGGGGTAGGACAGCATGGAGAAACATCAAGTATTTAGTAGTTTCGGCTGACATTAGACCTGGGCTCCTTGAACCAAAACTAATGCTAGGTGATATTTTCAGGCTCTAATAAGCCTGAAATAGAACTTAAAAGCTACTTGTATAGTGATGTAATGTCTTTAGAGGATGTATGTGTGGTATATATATACTATGTATATGGCTGCATGTAAATCTACCAGGAAATAACAACATCATTCTCTCCTTTAGGACTGCCTGCAGTTGTGGTGTCCCTCACCTTAGGAATAAGAGACAGAGTGGATGATCCACTGGGTTACAGGCAGGAAGAATTGTGAGTCAATACTGTACTATACTAATTCTGTATTACTTCTCTGTACTATATTGTATTATACTATACTGTACTATACTACTACTGTCTTACTTCTCTGTACTATACTGTACTGTACTATACTATACTAAGCTATACTTTACTGTACTATACTACTACACCTGAGTGCTGTGCTGAACTGCAATTCACTTCCTCTTCTGTGGTTATCTTATAATAGGTTAAATTTAAATTAAAACGGGGCAATTGCTTTATAAAACTCATGCTGTAAAATGTTATCCTGATCAATGTTCATATGCATGTTTATAATGCATGCTAATAATTGGCCAAGAACAATATAAAAAGTTCAAACATTATTATTATTATTTTAATTATCAATTTTGTTCAAAGGTTTCTTGTTTACTTATGCCACCCACCATGTTAACTTTACACCACGTTATTCAAATCACTAGCGTCCTGTTATGTCTGTCACATTGTCCCACTCTCTAACTCATGAATTTGACCTCTCAGTAGCTGGCTTGCTGCCCTCGATCCAAAGGGGAACTTTGACTTCAAGCTGCCAATGTTTTGGGGTTTCCTGATTCCTGTGGCGTTCATGCTAATCTTCAACACGGTGGTGTTGCTTTGTTTTGCAGTTAAGACCAACCCACATTTAACCAGGTAATATTAATGGGGGCATTTGGGGGGCACAAAGTAGAAAGTTGTAGTCACAAAGATCAGTTTGGATTTAAATGCCTACTAACAAGCTTGTACATTTTTTTTCTGTCTTTCAATTTAAAACTTGTGAAAAATAAAATGTATTATTTTATTATTAATTCAGTCATCAGTAATCAAATCATCAAATTTAATGAGCACCATGCTTTAACCCACTCAGTCAATGGAAGCATACTGTTCTTATACCACAGCATTACAACAGTCTATTACAGCAATCTAAGTATGTTGGTTATGTTTCCCAGTACAAGACACACATCGATGAAGAAGAAGTTCCTCAGTAGCTTTTCTCTGGCTGTGGTGCTCGGTCTCTCCTGGATCCTGGGCTATCTGTTGCTCATTACACAGAACCAGACCATGTACACCATACTCAACATCTCCTTCTGTGTTCTCACCACCACTCAGGTAGTAAATGTATGCACTCACTACTGTAAGTCACTCTGGATAAGAGTGTCTGTTAAATGATTCAAATGTAAACTATGAATACTTGTGTCTATTGTATCAAAGAATCCAGACATGATTGACAATTAGACACCTACTAAACATAAATAAATTGATCTGCTCTTTATGGAAATTATACCTTTTGTTTGTTCTTGTGTGTTCCTGAAAATACTTGATAATGTCTTTGTGTTTTTGCTCCACAGGGCTTGCAGATTTTCATTCTGTTCACAGCAAGAACATCAATTGTCAAGAAAAAGATGTCAAGTACTTTGAAATCTATCTCTAGTGTTGGGATCCCTTTTCACACTAGGAAGTTCAGTCTATGGCGAGGCGAGCACAGTGATAAAGTAGAATCATACACACATCTGATCTGTCATTTTCACCTTGTTCCACAGACATCTAACTGATGGGCTGCAAGTTCAACCTCTGTTGTAAAATATCTCATATACCTCCACTATTGTCCTATAATATACAGTATAATACACACAACATTTTGTATGACGTATATTCACTGTGAATTCCCTTAGAAGTTGTGTTGTCCAATGAACTATCAAAATAAAGGAAGTGGCACACTGCATGCATCATCTCCCAACAATTTAATGGGTATTTACCAACGTTTCGGCATCACTGTGCCTCCCTCAATGATTTTTTTGACACAAATGCTGTATATCCTGAATATTTGTTCTTTCTAAAATGTTACTGTTTTAAATAAATCTGTGATTATTCTCTTTAAGCGGATGTTTGTTTCAGTAGACATAGCGAGAGAACATTATTTTACACAATATCTCAGAAAATAGATTTAGACTGCAAGCTGCAGCTGCCAATTACATCTGTGGTAGAGGACTATGAGTCAACAAAAGCACATCAGCCTATGATGCTGCGGGACAGCAAGGATGAGCGGGTTCGTCAGGCAGAGATTGAGGTCAGTGGTCAACCAGCAGAGCGCTCAGGGAGGCGGAGGAACAGCTGCAACACGGTGACATTGTTGGGTCGGTAAACCAAGACAGGCTGAGTCTGGGATGCACAACCAGGTCAAGGTGGAAGAAGGCAGATTCCAAAAAGTGCTGTGGTGCAGAGGTAGGAATGAAAGGCTGAGGAAGAATTCAGGCATGTCAAGAGTTGTAGCCGTGAAAATACACAGCAGCGTGACATGCTGGGGGAGCGTGAGAAAGAGGTCACTCACCTGGAACATCGAAGGGCAGCGGATTAAGTTTCTGCTTTGCTCTGTGTACATTGTTTTTCCAACAGCAACAAACCTTCACACGTGGGGGTTGGCAGAGAGCCCAGACAGCTGCACACTTTGGACGACCAGCCAATCTGAAGCACATGCTCTCCTCCTGCAACGCAGGTCTGAACGATGGAAAATTCAGGTGCGGCATGACCAAATACTAACTGTAGCAAGCAAGGAGAAAGCTGAAACATCTCACCCAGGGCTCCTGTTTCATCCACTTCATCAGGTCAGGAGAGAGCGCAGCAAAGTGAACAAGGAGCAAAAAGGATATTGATTCCAAAATAGTAAAAAATAATCTATATATTATTTTTGAATGTGTTGGTGTGTCCAAACTTTTGAATGGTACTGTATATACAGTACCAGTTAACGTTTGGACACACCTACTCATTCAAGCGTTTTTCTTTATTTGGACTATTTTCTGTATTGTGGAATAATAGCGATGACAGCAAAACTATGAAATAACACATGGAATCATGTAGTAACCAAAAAAGTGTTAAACAAAATATATTTTATATTTGAGATTCTTAAAAGTAGCCACCCTTTGCATTGATGATAGCTTTGCATACTCTTGGCATTCTCTCAACCAGCTTCATAGTCACCTGGAATGCATTTCAATTAACAGGTGTGCCTTCTTAAAAGTTCATTTGTGGAATTTCTTTCCTTCTTAATGCATTTGAGCCAATCAGTTGTATTGTGATAAGGTAGGGGTAGTATACAGAATATAACCCTACATGGTAAAAGACCAAGTTCATATTATGGCAAGAACTGCTCAAAAAAGCAAAGAGAAATGACAGCCCATCATTACTATAAGACATGAAGGTCAGTCAATCTGGAAAGTTTCTTGAAGTGCAGTCGCAAAAACCATCAAGCGCTATGTCGAGACCGGCTCTCATGAGGACTACCACAGGAAAGGAAGACGCAGAGTTACCTCTGCTGCAGCGAATAAGTTCATTAGAGTTACCAGCCTCAGAAATTGCAGCCCAAATAAATGCTTCATAGAGTTCAAGTAACAGACACATCTCAACATCAACTGTTAAGAGGAGACTGCATGAATCAGGCCTTCATGGTTGAATTTCTGCAAAGAAACCACTACTAAAGGACACCAATAATAAGAAGAGACTTGCTTGGGCCAAGAAACACGAGCAATGGACATTAGACCGCTTAATCTGTCCGTTGGTCTGATGAGTCCAAATGTGAGATTTTTGGTTCCAACCACCGTGTCTTTGTGAGATGCAGAGTAGGTGAATGGATGATCTCTGCATGTGTGGTTCCCACCGTGAAGAATGGAGGAGGTGTGATGGTCTTTGGGTTACAAAGCATGTAGAGGTCTGTAATTTTTATCATATGTACACTGCAACTGTGAGAGACGGAATCTAAAACAAAAATCCAGAAAATCACATTGTATGATTTTTAAGTAATTCATTTTATTGCATGACATAAGTATTTGATCACCTACCAACCAAGTAAGAATTCCGGCTCTTACAGACCTGTTAGTTTTTTCTTTAAGAAGCCCTCCTGTTCTCCACTCCTTACCTGTATTAACTGCACCTGTTTGAACTCGTTACCTGTATAAAAGACACCTGTCCACACACTCAATCAAACAGACTCCAACCTCTCCACAATGGCCGAGACTAGAGAGCTGTGTAAGGACATCAGGGATAAAATTGTAGACCTGCACAAGGCTGGGATGCGCTACAGGACAGTAAGGCAAGCAGCTTGGTGAGAAGGAAACAACTGTTGGCGCAATTATTAGATAACGGAAGAAGTTCAAGATGACGATCAATCACCCTTTGTCTGGGGCTCCATGCAAGATCTCACCTCGTGGGGCATCAATGACCATGAGGAAGGAGAGGGATCAGCCCAGAACTACACGCCAGGACCTGGTCAATGACCTGAAGAGAGCTGGGACCACAGTCTCAAAGAAAATCATTAGTAACACACTACGCCGTCATGGATTAAAATCCTGCAGTGCACGCAAGGTCCCCCTGCTCAGCGCATGTCCAGGCCCGTCTGAAGTTTGCCAATGACCATCTGGATGATCCAGAGGAGGAATGGGAGAAGTTCATGTGGTCTGATGAGACAAAAATAGAGCTTTTTGGTCTAAACTCCACTCGCCGTGTTTGGAGGAAGAAGAAGGATGAGTACAACCCCAAGAACACCCTCCCAACCTTGAAGCGTGGAGGTGGAAACATCATTCTTTGGGGATGCTTTTCTGCAAAGGGTACAGGATGACTGCACCTATTGAGGGGAGGATGGATGGGACCAAGTATTGCAAGATTTTGGCCAACAACCTCCTTCCCTCAGTAAGAGCATTGAAGATGGATCGTTGCTGGGTCTTCAAGCATGACCACGACCTGAAACACACAGCCACAGCAACTAAGGAGTGGCTCCGTAAGAATCATCACAAGGTCCTGGAGTGGCCTAGCCAGTCTCCAGACCTGAACCCAATAGAACATCTTTGGAGGGAGCTGAAAGTCCCTTTTGCCCAGCGACAGCCTCGAAACCTGAAGGATCTGGAGAAGGTCTGTATGGAGGAGTGGGCCAAAATCCCTGCTGCAGTGTGTGCAAACCTGGTCAAGAACTACAGAAAACGTATGATCTCTGTAATTGCAAACAAAGGTAGCTGTACCAAATATTAAGTTCTGCTTTTCTGATGTATCAAATACTTATGTCATGCAATAAAATGCAAATTAATTACTTAAAAATCATACAATGTGATTTTCTGGATTTTGTTTTAGATTCTGTCTCTCACAGTTGAAGTGTACCTATGATAAAAATTACAGACCTCTACATGCTTTGTAAGTAGGAAAACTTGCAAAATTGGCAGTGTACCAAATACTTGTTCTCCCCACTGTATATACAATGCAAAATGTATAATACTACCATACAACAATATTACAATGTACATGTGTATAGAGTGCGTGAGCTAGTTCGTGTCTGTACCTGTGTGTGTGTGTGTTTGTGTCTGTACAGTCCCAGCTGTTCCATAAGGTTTATTTACATCTGTTTTTCTTATTCTATTGCTTGAATCAGTTACCTGATGTGGAATAGAGTTCCATGTAGTCATGGCTCTATGTAATACTGTGCGCCTCCCATAGTCTGTTTTGGAATAGGTGATTGTGAAGAGACCTCTGGTGGAATTTTGGGGTATACATCTGAGCCGGATTGAATGGGCTCACGGGCCGGATCCGGTCATAGTGTATCCAATCGATACTAGCCTCAACTAGACCTAAGAAAAACAAGATTACAATAGATGTATTTCAATACATTTTGCCTAAAGGATGACTGTGGTATTATATTATGGAGAGTTGACGTTGATGGTAATGTAGCTGTGATCTGAAGGGGTGATGTTGATGTCACCAGGAACTATGATGCTCATACTGTACTGTATATCTGCGTTGTGCTCCTCAAACAAAGTCTAATGTACAGTTTATACAAATTCTTATTTACATATGATTTATTTACATATTTACATATGATTTGATTATTCTCTACCTCAATATTGTCACTATATATGACAGATAGGATATCTCCTTAGTAGGGTTGCAAAATTCCAGGAACTTTCAATAAATTACATTGTTTTCCTAGAATCCTGGTTGGGGGAATGAGCAGGAAATCCAGAATCCCTGGAAAAACAGGGAATTTATTGAAAGTCCCCAGAATTTTGCATCCCTACTCCTTAGGTACCCAGCAGTGTATCACATTAACACCATTAGCCTTTATTTTACCAGTTAAGTTGACTGAGACAACATTCTCATTTACAGCAACAACCTGGGGACTAGTTACAGGGGAGAGGAGATGAATGAGCCAATTGTAATTTGGGGATGACTATGACAGTATGAGAGCCAGATTGGGAATTTAGGTTACCACCCCTCCTCTTACAATAAGTGCCATGGGATCTTTAGTGACCACAGAGAGTCAGGACCCCGATTTAACATCCCATCTGAAAGATAACACCCAACACAGGGCAATGTCCCCAATCATTACCCTGGGATATTTAGACCAGAGGGTGCCTCCTACTGGCCCTCCAACACCACTTCCAGTAGCATCTGGTCTTCCATTCAGGGACCAACCCTGCTTAGCTTCAGAGGCAAGCCAGCAGAGGGATCAATGCATTGAAATATTTATTTTACCTTTATTTAACTAGTCAAGTCAGTTCAGAACACATTCTTATTTGGGTTAAGTCCCTTGTTTAGGGGCAGAACAACAGATTTGTACCTTGTCAGCTCAGGGATATGAACTTGTAACCTTGCAGTTACTAGTCCAACGCTCTAACCACTAGGCTACGCTACCACCCCCAAATATTCATGACACTGTGTATTTATTCCTTCTGTCACTATTTCTATGTTTGATCTTTACCTCTGCATTTTTGGAAAAGGACCCATATGTAAGCAGTTCACTGTTAGTCTACACCTGTTGTTTACGAAGCATGTGACAAATACATTATGATTTGATTTTGACGCAGCCTCTGTGTCTACCTTCAACTGCCAAGTGGTGGCGCCAAAATCTTCCTCTAAATGAGGATTTATTATGGCAGTGGAACGTTCCATCTAAACTGTTCACCAGTCTTCCTCATTATTGTGCAGATAAAGAGATGTTTATGAAAACACTTTGAGCATATTCACTGTCACTTATGTATGCTAATTTCAATAATTCAAGGTTCATTTGTTTCATATGGTTCATTTAGGGGTACACTCTTAGAGAACTGCAAAACATTTTGCCGACTATTATAGGGAAAAAAGGGACAGTTCAATAAAAAGTGTTTTTTATAAAAAACAATGAGTTCAGCATTTGAGCCTTCATTAGTGCCATGCACCTGGTTGGAATGCACATAGAGACAGACTGTATACTTTTATTTTGCATGTTGGTTAGAGTTGAGTAAGTCATCACACCTCAGTGAGCTGTTGTGTGTGAACCATCCCTCATGTTTGACATTAGCGGAGGGTTCTCAGGATGTACACTGACTGGAAACAGTGAGAGAAGGGCTGGCATTGCACATCAGCCCTTTTAATGTGCACATGATCTGTCTCCTCTTAGCTGGCCTGGTGACGGTGAACCAGCTGAACCTGGTGTCCCACAGTGTGGTGGCTGCTCCCTACCAGTGGGAGTACACCTACCTGCTCATTATCATCCCCTCCCTCTTCAGCTTCATGGCCCTGCCCAAAAACAACATCAGCTACCTGGTGATCTCCATGATCAGTGCCGGCCTCTTCTGCATAGCGCAGCTCATTTATGGGGGTATTTAGATGTTTCCGGTGGCCCAGCAGCTGTACCGCCACGGTGGCCCCCTCTCACCATCCCTAGTTGATAGTTGTAGGACTAATTGGAATCCTTTATACCACTCAGGAGGCTGTCCTGTTGTTTTCCTGGTAAACCCTCACCTCCATTATCTCATCTCCTGGCTCTGGAGCCTGTGGACAGATTAAGACTTGAGTTGTCTATCTGAGACTCCAGGGTTTAATGTTGACCTGTTCTGCTGCCTTTGGAAACCCATCCTCTTATATCTCATCCTGATCTATGGAGCTGGCTGCCATAATCTGTCCCCCAAGGGATAGTATGCTAGTTACTGTACCTCCAGTCTTAGACATATGTTCCAATTATCTCTCCTTCCTCCACAAGTTAGCACTTGTTCACTGATTTGAAAGGAAATGACTGGAATAATAAATATGGTAGAAACTCCCACTAGACTAGTGATGGACAACTGATGGGGGTGGGGACCACAAAAATCTGAACTCATCAGTAGGGTATTAGCATCCACACATGCAGTCAGAGCCGACGCTAGCCTTTTGGGGGCCTTAAGTGGAATATTCTACCCCCACCCACCATGCAAATCTAATCATTTTGCCATGGGGTGCAGAGAAAATGTTTACACTTTAACAACTAATTTCTTGCGATTCCACAGTACACATGTTGCCGTAGGATGGAGAGAAATGTTTGCAGTTTTTATTATGATATCTGAGTGAGAGTTTCTTTCAAAATCAATTAGGGCTCCCCAGTCGGTAATTCAACCATGATTACTACAATTTCAGATAGATGGCTAGACTATCTTATCAATCTTAAAAATGTATGAATGCTTTTAGATATGTGGGTGAAGTAGTGAATGGTTTCAGGAGGAAGGCGATATTATTGGGACATACCCATGATTAGGTCAGGGCATGATGTGGCCTTAATGAGAGGAACCATCCAGAACTGTAAAGGAACAGGGAAAGGGTTCAGAGAAGACAAGAGCAGTGGACAGATTGAGTCCATATGGTTGTGTGCTGGTGTCAATGCACATTTTAATCAAATCAAATCAAATGTATTTATAAAGACCTTCTTACATCAGCTGATATCTCAAAGTGCTGTACAGAAACGCAGCCTAAAACCCCAAACAGCAAGCAATGCAGGTGTAGAAGCACGGCACCTAGGAAAAACTCCCTAGAAAGTCCAGAACCTAGGAAGAAACCTACAGAGGGACCAGGCTATGAGAGGTGGCCAATCCTCTTCTGGCTGTGACAGTACTCAACAATTCATTTGTTTCTAAATGATAGTTTCGGAAACCATGTTCTAGAGAAGTCTACCCTCTAGTGTCCTCACATTCTAATCCAGACCTCCAACACTCCAACCCAGTTCCATTGTTTAAAACTATTCCCCTCTGATCAGGAGATCGAATTACACATGCTGTAGTGGAAAAACGTTTCTGTTTACCAAAATATGTACTGTACCTTCCCAGCTGCAACCAATAATGTTTTGCATAGAGAAGGGTAATACTATTGGTTAACTGGTCCTCACAGTATCCATCCATGTGTATCCATTTTATTCATCCAGTCATGTAGCTGATCTACTTGTGTGTGTCTTTACTGATCCTGTTGGCAATGTGAGTTGTGTTGGAGCCACTGTACAGTACTTCCCCCTTAATTTCAATAGTAAATCATTAACTGGTATCTGCACGTCACTGCAGTCTCTGTGACAGGAGGAGAGCAGCATAAGACCCACAGACGGTCTAATAATGTGCAGTCTGCTGACACTGGATGACTGGAAACAGCAGAGATGAAGGAGCTATGGATTATGGTTGTCTTTGCTACAGGTAAGACTTGCTATATATTTGATCCATTCAGGGTGGTTTAAGAACACATGCACTTTCCATGACATACAGTGCTTTCAGAAAAGATTCAGACCCCTTACTTTTTCCACATTTTGTTACGTTACAGTCTTATTCTAAAATGTTTTAGATTGATTAAATCTACACACAATACCCCATAATGACAAAGCAAAAACATTTTTGCTAATTTATGAAAAATGTAAAAATGAAATATTACATTTACATAAGTGTTCAGACCCTTTACTCAGTACTTTGTTAAAGCATCAGCGATTACAACATTGAGTCTTCGTGGATATGAGTGTGGTACACCTGTATTTGGGAAGTTTCTCGCATTCAGTTTGGATGAGGAACCTTGCTGCACAGCTATTGTCAGGTCTCTCCAGAGATGTTCGATCGGGTTCAAGTCCGGGCTCTGCCTGGGCCACTCAAGGACATTCAGAGACTTGTCCTGAAGCCACTCTTGCATTGTCCTGGCTGTGTGCTTAGGGTCATTGTCCTGTTGGAAGGTGAACCTTCACCCCAATCTGAGGTCCTGAGTGCTCTGGATCATGTTTTCATCAAGGATCTGGCCACTCTACCATAAAGGCCTGAGTGCTACAGAGATGGCTGTCCTTCTGGAAGGTTCTCCCATCTCCACAGAGAAACTCATCCAGTCAACTTGACATAGCTATGGGAAGCATTGGAGTCAACATGGGCCAGCATCCCTTTCCATGTCATCTCTTATGATGTTGTTGTTAAGAGTCTTCTGTGATTGAGAATTATGTAGGAAAATTGCTTTCAATTCAGATGTGCAAAAATGTATGATGCATTTAACTTATCAAATGATTATTGCCAATATACAGTGCCTTGCGAAAGTATTCGGCCCCCTTGAACTTTGCGACCTTTTGCCATATTTCAGGCTTCAAACATAAAGATATAAAACTGTATTTTTTTGTGAAGAATCAACAACAAGTGGGACACAATCATGAAGTGGAACGACATTTATTGGATATTTCAAACTTTTTTAACAAATCAAAAACTGAAAAATTGGGCGTGCAAAACTATTCAGCCCCCTTAAGTTAATACTTTGTAGCGCCACCTTTTTCTGCGATTACAGCTGTAAGTCGCTTGGGGTATGTCTCTATCAGTTTTGCACATTGAGAGACTGAAATGTTTTCCCATTCCTCCTTGCAAAACAGCTCGAGCTCAGTGAGGTTGGATGGAGAGCATTTGTGAACAGCAGTTTTCAGTTCTTTCCACAGATTCTCGATTGGATTCAGGTCTGGACTTTGACTTGGCCATTCTAACACCTGGATATGTTTATTTTTGAACCATTCCATTGTAGATTTTGCTTTATGTTTTGGATCATTGTCTTGTTGGAAGACAAATCTCCGTCCCAGTCTCAGGTCTTTTGCAGACTCCATCAGGTTTTCTTCCAGAATGGTCCTGTATTTGGCTCCATCCATCTTCCCATCAATTTTAACCATCTTCCCTGTCCCTGCTGAAGAAAAGCAGGCCCAAACCATGATGCTGCCACCACCATGTTTGACAGTGGGGATGGTGTGTTCAGCTGTGTTGCTTTTACGCCAAACATAACGGTTTGCATTGTTGCCAAAAAGTTCAATTTTGGTTTCATCTGACCAGAGCACCTTCTTCCACATGTTTGGTGTGTCTCCCAGGTGGCTTGTGGCAAACTTTAACCAACACTTTTTATGGATATCTTTAAGAAATGGCTTTCTTCTTGCCACTCTTCCATAAAGGCCAGATTTGTGCAATATACGACTGATTGTTGTCCTATGGACAGAGTCTCCCACCTCAGCTGTAGATCTCTGCAGTTCATCCAGAGTGATCATGGGCCTCTTGGCTGCATCTCTGATCAGTCTTCTCCTTGTATGAGCTGAAAGTTTAGAGGGACGGCCAGGTCTTGGTAGATTTGCAGTGGTCTGATACTCCTTCCATTTCAATATTATCGCTTGCACAGTGCTCCTTGGGATGTTTAAAGCTTGGGAAATCTTTTTGTATCCAAATCCGGCTTTAAACTTCTTCACAACAGTATCTCGGACCTTCCTGGTGTGTTCCTTGTTCTTCATGATGCTCTCTGCGCTTTTAACGGACCTCTGAGACTATCACAGTGCAGGTGCATTGATTACACACAGGTGGATTGTATTTATCACCATTAGTCATTTAGGTCAACATTGGATCATTCAGAGATCCTCACTGAACTTCTGGAGAGAGTTTGCTGCACTGAAAGTAAAGGGGCTGAATCATTTTGCACGCCCAATTTTTCAGTTTTTGATTTGTTAAAAAAGTTTGAAATATCCAATAAATGTCGTTCCACTTCATGATTGTGTCCCACTTGTTGTTGATTCTTCACAAAAAAATACAGTTTTATATCTTTATGTTTGAAGCCTGAAATGTGGCAAAAGGTCGCAAAGTTCAAGGGGGCCGAATACTTTCGCAAGGCACTGTATAACCTAACAGTTTTTACAGTTTGGTTTATGAATTTTGAAGTTTGATTTATAGTCAATGAATGATTGATATTTTGTCTGTTTGCTGCAAGGGATACAGTAGCATCAGTGAAGACATTGTTTCAGACTTTATTTTTATACCAACACTATTTAGATGTATTGTTAAGTTGTTGTTTACATACTGTGAATAGACTACTGTCAGGTCCTAAATACATTTGATAACAGAGTAGCCTTTGCTATCAGCCGTTTATTGGCAGTGATAATGACTTCTTTCTCTCATAAAGTACAGTAGGAAACATTTCTACACTGATGCAGACACAATGAAACTGGAACAGCATGGATCATCTCCTATGATTATAGGAACTGACACTATGTATCCTTGTTTATGTTGTTTACAGAGTTAATTATCTTTTTTAAAGTCTCTTTTCCACAGGAGGATCTCATCACATCCTCTGCCATTCCAACCACCATTGACATAAAAAACCCAACAACTGATGACCCTATAACCCTAAATACTACTGGTCTTCCAACTACTGGTTACCCTACCTCTATCCCTATCACCAGTACCAGTCTCCCCACCACCTCCAACACCACCTCTATCACCACAACCCCTCCTCTGGTCTGTATAAATGGTGGTGAGCTGCAGAGTGGAGTCTGTATCTGTCCTGATGAGTGGACCGGAGAGACCTGTTCAGAGGGTACATCCACACACTTACACTATACCTAACCCTGGATCTACCATTCAGACTCCTCCACAATACTACACTACTATACCTAACCCTGGATCTACCATTCAGACTCCTCCACAATACTACACTACTATACCTAACCCTGGATCTACCATTCAGACTCCTCCACAATACTACACTACTATACCTAACCCTGAATCTACCATTCAGACTCCTCCACAATACTACACTACTATACCTAACCCTGGATCTACCATTCAGACTCCTCCACAATACTACACTACTATACCTAACCCTGGATCTACCATTCAGACTCCTCCACAATACTACACTACTATACCTAACCCTGGATCTACCATTCAGACTCCTCCACAATACTACACTACTATACCTAACCCTGGATCTACCATTCAGACTCCTCCACAATACTACACCACTATACCTAACCCTGGATCTACCATTCACAGTACACACCACTACATTACTATACCTAAACCTGGATCTCATATTCACAGTCCACAACACTACTCCTTGGATCTCACATTCAGAATGTGTATTTCATGTTTGCAGTCATACATTTGGTCCATATTGAAATGCATTTTACTTCAATAGGGTATTTCTGCAATTCCACCAGCAAGGATGGATTCTCCTTCCCAAGAACAGTGGTTGGCTGGTCTGCTTATTCAGAAGAGTCATGTGATGAGAAGACAACCAGTGGTATGTTACTTTTATTCACCTAAAATGACAAAAATGTTACAGTCTTAATTAATGTTGTATTAGGTAACACAAAATCTTTACTATCTTGGTTCCTCCAGCTGGTTTACCAGTAGCCTTAGCAGAATGTTCAAATAACACTGGATCTCCACAGTTTGATGCTCCTAACAGGCTGGAGTGTGAATTAACCCTCAATGACATTCTAGGAAATGTAAGTCAATAGGTATATTTTTTTATAATCTTGATTTATGACCAGCCTCAATTTAGCATTTTTCAGGTCAGTTACAGTCATCATTATGAGGAGTGGATCTTACAGTTTGAAGATCAGTAACAACTGGCTTCTACCTTCAGATCATGTATTCTGCTCCTTTATTCTGCTTAACAGTTTTAGGAACTTTTCTTTCTTGTGTTTCACATTGCATTTAGTAGATGTTCTTATCCAGACTGACTTACAGTAATGGGTGCATACATTTTCATACTGGTCCCCTGTGGGCATTGAACCCACAACACTGGTATTTCAAGGGCCATGCTCTACCAACTGAGCAACATAGTTAGTACTGGCAACTATAATATCCAAATGCACTCACAGTTCAGCATGTTGCTGCCACTTATACAATGTTCTGTTGACAAACAATACTAAAATTCCTGTTCAGATCTCCAGCAGTTCATCTCATTTACGAAAGTTAGCCTTCAGTACTCAGATCCTGACCTCCCAACCAAAGCGGCTGTCAGCTGACAACATCACCACAGCAGCTCAGATAGCTAACACACTGCTTCAGTCTGCAAATATCACAGAGGTATAACATGTTTTGAAATCAAGTCGTGAACTATGACATGTTCTGGAGAGAAACGTGAGGTTGTTACTGCAGTGACTTGAACACTTGAGGTTCATCCCCTGGTTTTGATTATGTTGCAGGACATCACAGTGGCAGCTGTAACCACCATCAGTCAGCTGCTGAATGCCAGTGAGGAGAGTACACAGGAGAGAGACGCTGTCCAAAAGTACAGGAGTGTGTGTGTGTGTGTGGTGTGTGTGTGTGTGTGTGTGTGTGTGTGTGTGTGTGTGTGTGGTGGTTTGCGTTTCTGCATATGTTTGAGTTTATGTGTGTACGTGTGCCTCTGCATGGTGCATGCAAACTAATGTTTTTCTGTGTTTCTCTCCCAGCCTCACAGAGACCCTAGATATGTTTTCCCTGGACCAGAACAATAATGTGTCCTCGGTGGTTCGGCCCAACGTGGCAGTCCTGTCTGTCCAAGTACCAAGTGACACAGTAGGGATCCAGTTTACTGCTCTGACTGGTGGGTGGGACTGCTAGTGAACCTACATACTGGCATTTAAAGTGAAAGTTTATATCTGTGTTGACAGTCTAGTTCTATCACCTCATTTTTAAATGTTTCTCCTCTGCTGTCAATAAGGTTTGGAATGGATTTGAATTGGTGTACTACAGACAAGAACAGATACAGTGGAGGCTGCTGAGGGGAGGACGACTCATAATAATGGATGGAACAGAGCGAATGGAATGGCATAAAACACCTGGAAACCGCGTGTTTGATGTATTTGATACCATTCCGCTGATTCCACTCCAGCCGTTACCATGAGCCCATTCTCCCCAATTAAGGTTCCACCAGCCTCCTGTGGTACAGAAGTAACACTATATTGTTCTGCTTTAAATTGTTAAATCATATTAATCTCCTTCTCCAGGAAGATCTGGTAATTTTGTGGCCAACAGAATTAATGTCAACACCAATACCTCTGAACTGATAGCTGACAAAGGAGGTTCTACCGATGTCCAGATTGTTATCAAATTCCCACCAGGTGAGTCAATGCTGGTATGCTAACAGTGTAGATCCTCAATATTTAATTTCTTTATACGCTTTCACCGAGAGCGCTTAACTGCTCTTTGTGGTGGCCAAAATCAGGTCAGCAATGCCAAATATTTAGATTGTCCAATAAAGATGAGTCATATGACATATGGATAGGTAAACTATTGAGAAATAATTAGGCTTCCATGATAGTTCTACAAGGCAAGGTCAAGCTACTCGTGTATACGTTCTGATATGAACAGCAATCTCTCTCTCCCCACTCTCTCTCTCCCTCTACCCTCTCTCATTCAATTTCACTCTACTCAGTTTTGCATAGTAAAAACACAAACCACTCCATTGGTTTTGTGCTCTACCAAAACGACCGGTTCTTCAGGTCCAAGGCTTTCAGAGCTTCTCCAGGAACCAGCAGAAGGGTCATCTCTGCTAACCTGGGACAAGTGTCTGGGTTACATGTTGAGATGCTCTTCAAGCCCACAGTAAGATTTCTCTTGGAATAAGTAAACACATCGTGGTCCAAATCTATCTGCAAAATATAATGGGAAGTTGTCCATTATCTTCAGTGCATTTGGAAAGTATTCAGACCCTTTCACTTTTCCCACATTTTGTTACGTTGCACCCTTATTAAAAAATGTATTAAATTGCTATTTTACCTCATCAATCTACGTACACACAATACCCCATAATGACAAAGCAAAAACAGGTTCTTAGAAATGTTTGTAAATGTATTAAAAATAAAAAAAACTTATATTACATTTACATAAGTATTCAGACCCTTTTCTCAGTACTTTGTTGAAGCACCTTTGGCAGCGATTACAGCCGTTCTTCTCTGCAAATCCTCTCAAGCTCTGCCAGGTTTAATGGGTAGCATCGCTGCACAGCTATTTTCAGTTCTCTCCAAAGATGTTAGATCGGGTTCAAGTCCGGGCTCTGGCTGGGCCACTCAAGGACATTCAAAGACTCCTGCATTGTCTTGGCTGTGTGCTTAGGGTCATTGTCCTGTTGGAATTTGAAACTTTGCATCAAGGCTATCTTTGTACTTTGCTCCGTTCAACTTTCCCTCGATCCGGACTAGTCTCCCAGCCCCTACCACTGAAAAACATCCCCACAGCATGATGCTGCCACCACCATGCTTCACCGTAGGGATGGTGCCAGGTTTCCTTCAGACGTAACGCTTGGCATTCAGGCCAAAGAGTTCAATCTTGGTTTCATCAGACCTGAGAATCTTGTTTCTCATGGTCCGAGTCCTTTAGGTGCCTTTTGTCAAACTCCAAGCAAGCTGTCAAGTGCCTTTTACTGAGGTGTGGCTTCCGTCTGGCCACTCTACCATAAATGCCTGATTGATGGAGTGCTGCAGAGATGGTTGTCCTTCTGGAAGGTTCTCTCATCTTCACAGAGGAACTCTGGCGCTCTGTCAGAGTGACCATCTGGTACTTGGTCACCTCCCTGACGAAGGACCTTCTCCCCCGATTGCTCAGTTTGGCTGGGCGGCCAGCTCTAGGAAGATTCTTGGTGGTTCCGAACTTCTTCCATTTAAGAATGGAAGTGTTCTTGGGGACCTTCAACACTGCAGAACTTTTTTGGTACCCTTCCCCAGATCTGTGCCTCAACACAATCGTGTCTCGGAGCTCTACGGACAATTCCTTCGACCTCATGGCTTGGTTTTTGATCTGACATGCACTGTCAACTGCGAGACCGCGTATAGACAGGTGTGCCTTTACAAATCATGTTCAATCAATTGAATTTACCACACATGGTAAATCAAGTTGTAGAAACATCTCAAGGATTATCAATGGAAACAGGATGCACCTGAGCTCAATTTCGAGTCTCATAGCAAAGGGTCTGAATAGTTATGTAAATAAGGTATTTCAGCGTTTAATTTTTACACATTTACAAACATTTCTTAAAACCTGTTTTTGCTTTGTCATTATGGGGTATTTTCTGTAGATTGCTGAGGAAGTTAATTTTAGACTAAGACTAGGCTAGTGGCTGTGGATTTTTGTTCCTCCCTTGTACTTGATTGATAATTAAGATGACTAATGGCTTATCTGCCATTAAGAACAAGGAAGCAAATATTGCATTGTATATAATATGATATATCATAATTTAAACTTCTTCTTTCCACATTTGCGTGATGACCTTTCATACTTCACAATTGACTTTATAATTTTTCAGTGCATGTCTTTTTCTGAAGGATTTACAGTGAGTTTGTGTCTGTTCTCACTTCTCAGGCTGTTCCCAACACCTCCCTCTATGACTTTGCCTGCGTGTCATGGAACTACACGTTGAAAGACTGGAGCACCTTTGGCTGCTCCAAAGTCAACCACTCAGAAGACGGCCTGCAATGTTTCTGTAATCACACCACTAACTTCGCTGTGCTGATGGTGAATAGCTAGCTGCCTTCATCTCCCTTTTACTGACCACACTCTGACCTATGGAGGGGTTCACAAACTTTTTGGGCCCATGACCCCATTTTGATATCTGAAAGTTCTTGTGACCCCAACCATGTGAATTTCTTTTTGTAATTAAGAGCAATGTTTACTTTTTTTTAGTTGGGTCTATGGTGCTATGGCAGTCAATTGCAAAACATTCTAACAGTATTTCTGATTGTTTTCTCAACTCACCATCACATACATTTAATGTGAGGCTATGACAGTCAATGTAAATTGGTCTGACATAAAGTCTCTTATCTCACCATCACTAATGAGATGGTGAGATAAGAGACATGATGCATGACGTGTCGGATGTTCTCAAAATCAGGTGGTGTGGTTGCCAGTGTTCACCTCATCTCTGCTGTCACCTCTAACCTGGATCGATATTTGGTTTTAATGCAAACTAGAACACTAATTCCAGCCTCACACAGATATGAGCTGTCAAAGGGGTATCATGAGTTTCAATACTCAGAGGGAGACGGCAGGATATTTAATCCCTTTGAGTCAGGAACCAAAATGCTTTGTCTGCAGCATTCGGTCATATGACGGCACAATCTGTTTTCGATTTCACTTACCGGCATGTCAACAGAGGCAGGATCACAGTCAAACAGATTTCTCTCCAATAAGAAATCTTTTTTTCTGAATGCACTGATTCGGTCACTCGACTGTAGAATGTTTTTGTATTTTACCTGCATTCTTGTGTTCAGTTTCTCAAATATGTAATTTACATAGGCAAGGAGACACCTTTTATTTTCATTACACAGAAAGTCAACAAAGTCTGTTTTGTTTGTCCACCGTTCGATCTCATGGAATCTGTTTTTCGTCAATATAGCCATGCAGCCGATCCTCTGTGCAGTTTCATGCTTGAATCGTGAGACAGAACAATATGTCCTTGTGAATAGCATACCCGACATGTAGCTAACAAAAGTAAATGAACGGGCATCTTGGCCCTCACAACAAATGTCCATTTGGAAAGCTGGGGAGTTTTTTAGTGGTTCAGTCAGTTTCCCATTGATTGCTAGCTATATTCTTCTTAGATTTACAGTGTTATCAGACAAAGGTATTGATGTGAGTTTCTGTACCTCCTCACACCTTGTTTTCACCATATCGATTGTTGCGGTAATATACCTGAAATAGTGTGTGGTTTCATACAGTAGTGGGCCTAGCCATTCACCATGGGAATAGAGTGACCACATGTCCCAGATTGTGCAGGACAGTCCTCCATTTTGGACCTTTGTCCCGCAACCAAACCATCACGTCCCACATTTTATCAACACATTCAAACACCACCACCAATTTAGATTTTTTTGGATTTGTCCAGTATTTCAGTCAGACGTTCCAACCTGTCTCTTGCAGTCACGTTGAGCTTAAGAAAAAATAGACTTGCAAATCATAAGGATGTGGTAGCCTAAGCCATGGGGATGTTAAACCCTTCTCCAGTCATTGATGAGATTGATATTCTGCAGAGCGCAGGATGAGACATTGGCCTATCCTCAACAAATATTTCTGACTGTGACAAACTTAGTGTTGAAATATATATTTTTTGTTCTTTCTGCAGTCGTTCAGGAGGGACTTTAAATACGCTGATGAGCTAAACTGGATCACCATATTGGGATGTTCCATGTCCATCATTGGGTTGAGTTTAACAATAACATTCCAGATCGCAACCAGGTAAGATCCTACAGTGTCCAGAACCAATTCAAAATATACAATAACATTCCAGTTGGTGACCCAGTAAGATCCTACAGGGATCCAGAACCAATTCAGAATGATCAATAGTGTAAAGAAGCCCTTTGTCTGATCCAACAGGACTTGATAGGTGAAGCCATTATAAAACCCACTATTAATGAACCAACACATCCATAACTACACATCTAACTTCCCTAACATAATGTTGTCTATCACCTGTCCCCAGGAAATCACGCAAAACCAACCCAACGGTCCTCTTAGTGAGCGTCTGCGTGTGTCTCCTGATCTTCACCCTCCTCTTCATGTTGGGAGTGAACAACCCTCATAAACAGCTGGGCAAACCTAAAATACAGGAAGACAACATTCTCCCCCCGTCCGACACACACACAGAGCGGGACAGAGGGCCCTGTACTGCAGTGGCAGTCCTGCTGCAGTACTTCCTGTTGGGGACGTTCACCTGGAACACGCTGTACGCCACACATGTCTTCCTAATGATAAGAAACAGCCTGGCCACCAGCCCGTCACACTTCACAGCCTATACCGTGGCCATCGGATGGGGTAGGACAGCATGGAGAAACATCAAGTATTTAGTAGTTTCAGAAGTTTTGGCTGGCATTAGACCTGGGCTCCTTGAACCAAAACTAATGCTAAGTGATATTTTCAGGCTCTAATAAGCCTGAAATAGAACTTAAAAGCTACTTGTATAGTGATGTAATGTCTTTAGAGGATGTATGTGTGGTATATATATACTATGTATATGGCTGCATGCAAATCTACCAGGAAATAACAACATCATTATCTCCTTTAGGACTGCCTGCAGTTGTGGTGGCCCTCACCTTAGGAATTAGTTACAGAGTGGATGATCCACTGAGATACAGGCAGGAAGAATTGTGAGTCAATACTACTACTGTACTACTACTCTGTACTGTATTGTACTGTACTATACTGTACTTGAAAGAGAGCGACCCGGCTCAACGTATTTATTGGTTTGTAAACCACTGCATGGGCAGTGTGTGGGGTACATGGGGACAGTCTGATTGGCTGAAGCCACGAGCTGGAGGTGATGAATATCTCTCAAATGAACTGTACTGAATTGTACTGTACTACCAATATCAATGTGGTGCAATTGCTGTATAAAATGTTATAACTAATACTGTAAAAGCTTTTCCCTATCAATGTTTGTATTGCATGCTTTTAAAGATGGTTAAGAACAATTACAAAAGTTGTAAAAAACAAGAAGAACGATCCATTGTGTTGAAAGGTTTCTTGTTTACTTATGCCACCCACCACGTTTACTTTATACCACATTATTCAAATCGCTGGCATCCTGTTTTGTCTGTCACATTGTCCCACTCTCTAATTCATTCATTTGACCTCTCAGTTGCTGGCTTGCTGCCCTCGATCCAAAGGGGAACTTTGACTTCAAGCTGCCAATGTTTTGGGGTTTCCTGGTCCCTGTGGCGTTCATGCTTATCTTCAACACAGTGGTGTTGATATGTTTTACAGTTACAACAGCCAAGACCAACCCACATTTAACCAGGTAACATTAATTGGGGCATTTTGGAGGCACAAAGTAGAAACTTGTAGTCATTAAGATGTCTTGATTTAAATGCCTACTAACGCGCTTGTTTATTTTTTATTGTATTTCAGTGAAAAGCTGTTATAAATAAAATGTATTATTATTTTGTTATTGTTAATTCAGTCATTAGTAATCAAATCATACAATTTAATAAGCACCGTGCACTAACCCACTCAGTCAATGGAAGCATACTGTTCTTATACCACAGCATTACAACAGTCTATTACAGCAATCTAAGTATGTTGGTTATGTTTCCCAGTACAAGACACACATCGATGAAGAAGAAGTTCCTCAGTAGCTTTTCTCTGGCTGTGGTGCTCGGTCTCTCCTGGATCCTGGGCTATCTGTTGCTCATTACACAGAACCAGACCATGTACACCATACTCAACATCTCCTTCTGTGTTCTCACCACCACTCAGGTAGTAAATGTATGCACTCACTACTGTAAGTCACTCTGGATAAGAGTGTCTGTTAAATGATTCAAATGTAAACTATGAATACTTGTGTCTATTGTATCAAAGAATCCAGACATGATTGACAATTAGACACCTACTAAACATAAATAAATTGATCTGCTCTTTATGGAAATTATACCTTTTGTTTGTTCTTGTGTGTTCCTGAAAATACTTGATAATGTCTTTGTGTTTTCGCTCCACAGGGCTTGCAGATTTTCATTCTGTTCACAGCAAGAACAGCAATTGTCAAGAAAAAGATGTCAAGTACTTTGAAATCTATCTCTAATGTTGGGATCCCTCTTCACACTAGGAAGTTCAGTCTATGGCGAGGCGAGCACAGTGATAACGTAGAATCATACACACAACAGGACACTGATCTGTCATTTTCACCTTGTTCCACAGACATCTAACTGATGGGCTGCAAGTTCAACCTCTGTTGTAAAATATCTCATATACCTCCACTATTGTCCTATAATATACAGTATAATACACACACCATTTTGACCTGTTGTAAAATATGTCATATACCTCCACAATTGTCCTATAATATACAGTATAATACACACAACAATTTGACCTGTTGTAAAATATCTCATATACCTCCACTATTGTCCTATACTATACAGTATAATACACACAACATTTTGACCTGTTGTAAAATATGTCATATACCTCCACTATTGTCCTATAATATACAGTATAATACACACAACATTTTGACCTGTTGTAAAATATCTCATATACCTCCACTATTGTCCTATACTATACAGTATAATACACACAACATTTTGTATGACGTATATTCACTGTGAATTCCCTTAGAAGTTGTGTTGTCCAATGAACTATCAAAATAAAGGAAGTGGCACACTGCATGCATCATCTCCCAACAATTTAATGGGTATTTACCAACGTTTCGGCATCACTGTGCCTCCCTTCAACCTGTTGTAAAATGTTTTATGTACCACACTATTGTCATAGAATATACAGTATAATACACACCATTTTCTATCAATGTATTGTTACTGTGAATTCCCTCAGAAGTTGTTGTCCAAGGATTTTTTGGCTATGCACATTTTTGTAAATACTGTCTGTTATATATTTTTTTAAATGTAACTGTTTTGAATAAAACTGATTATTCTCTTTGAAACTGTTCAGTATTTTTTTACTAGAAAAAAATCTCAGAAATAAGCTTTAAACAGTGCAGCTTAGGTGTCACGTAGCTAGGAGTGGTGGGTGCGAAGTCAGGCGCAGAGGTTCAGGGAAATCCGTATTTATTCCAGTAAGGAAAGGTCACGCCAAAACAACAGGCGAAAATTAAAGACCGACCCAAAACAGGACACTAAACAGTCCAAACAATAACCAAACACAACCATCTACAAACAGAACCGAGAATAAGCCGTCACAAAAGCAGGTGGGCATAGAAGGCTTAAATAGCCCTGAACCAAACCCCAAACAAGAAACAGGTGAAACCAATACAGACATAACCAACAGAAAAGAAAGGGAATCGTGTCTCCCAGGTGGCCTGTGGCAAACTTTAAACAACACTTTTTATGGATATCTTTAAGAAATGGCTTTCTTCTTGCCACTCTTCCATAAAGGCCAGATTTGTGCAATATACGACTGATTGTTGTCCTATGGACAGTGTCTCCCACCTCAGCTGTAGATCTCTGCAGTTCATCCAGAGTGATCATGGGCCTCTTGGCTGCATCTCTGATCAGTGTTCTCCTTGTATGAGCTGAAA